>NW_006297754.1:2272313-2281307 GCF_000327345.1 Myotis davidii | reverse complement strand
CTCCCGAGGGGTCCCAGACTGTGAGAGGTCACAGGCCAGGCTGAGGGCCCCCCCCTTCCCCCGAGTGCATCTAGTATATATATAAAAGCCTACACAACCAGAATGACAGGAATGACCGGTCGCTATGATGCACACTGACCACCAGGGGGCAGATGCTCAATGCAGGAGTGCACTCCCACAGTCAACCTCTCCCATCTGGCCAACCTCCCATGGTCCTTATCCCCAGATTGCAGGTCCCAATCACCCAATTGGGGCTGGCCCCTGGGCTGGGATGGAGAGCCCGGGGTGGGTGGTGGCAGACGCAACCCCATTCCCAGGTTTGCCAAGGGCCAGCTCCCTCCTCAGGGCTGTTGGCCAACCTCCCATGCCTTGTCCCTTACCCAGCAGCAGGCCCCGATCAGCCCGCTACCTGCGTCCTGCCTGCCTGCCTGCCACAGTGGCAACATGGCAGCAAGGGAAGGAGGACGGGGGGAGGCGGGGAACTGAGCAGTGGCAGGGCACCGACAATGGCAGCCTTAGTGTCGGCATCTGTTCCTTCTGCACCCAGCCCAGTGACAAATGCTTCGTCTCCCAACCCTGCTGGGGCTTTCGTGCCCTGGCTAGGATGGGGAACTGGGGGTGGTGGCGGTGGACCTGGACCCTTTCCCAGGAGCCTGAGGGCCGGCTCCCTCCTTAGGGCTGGCAGCCAACCTTCTGTGCCCTGTCCCTTCTCCCAGCCAGCAGGCCCCAATCAGCCCACCAGAGTTGTGGCATGGCAACAAGGGAAGGTGGAGGGGGGAGGCAGGGAACCACATGGTGGCAGGGTTCTCACAATGGCAGCGTCAGCGTCCAGCATCTGTTCCTTTTGCACCCAGCCCAGCCCTGATCAGCCTGTCACCGATTGGCCCTGATCACCGGCCAGGCCTAGGAACCCCACCCATGCATGATTTTCATGCATCAGGCATCTAGTAAAACTAATAAGGGTGTTAAGCTATTTTATAATTTCTACATCCTATACCTCTTGACATGCCACCTATATCTGATTTTCTTTTTTGGATGCTTTCTTTAAAACTATTTTCAGTATATTTTCTGGATTGGTATACCAAGCTAACTGAGGCTGAAGGTGCCTGTTCATATTTTTAAAAGTATTTTCAACGTTCAATAGCATTTTAGTTGGATTTAAAATTCTACATCAGAGTTGTTTTCCTTCAATACTTTAATAATATCCCATTATCTCCTTGCAGCTAAGTTGCAGTATTAAAACTTGATATAAAGCTCATTTTCAGTTCTCTGTATGTGATCTGGCTCTTGTTGCTTTGTTGTTAGAACTTTGTTGTGACTTTACCTAACTTACTGTACTACAAAAGGAACATTCTTTTCAAGAGGATACAGGATGTTTTAAAAAATAAAATGCCCATATGCTGGCCATATGGCAAGTCTAAATATATTTCAAGGTATTTAAATCATTTAGAGATGTCCTTTAGCCAAAATACCTGGAGCAAAGCATTCATTTTCTTTCTTTTAAATTCTGCAGAGTTTAGATGTACAATTTCTCATAAATGTCAGGTGGAGTTAAATTTGACTACTCTTCTGTCATCTCTGGATATTAGCCCTTAATGCTTTTTTATTTTATTGTTTTTGTTGTTTGTTTGCTTGTGCAAGCCTATTTTTCCCCCTCAGTTTTTAAAATTTACCTGTTTCTAAAGTGCTAATTGACATTGATCAAGCTAATACTTTTAATAATTATATCTAACTTTCATCATTTCCCCAAACTAGGCTAAATTTTTTCAAAGTCAATATTGATAGTTGATTTCTTTCAGTTATATTTACCTTGCCTTAGTGAGTAATGAACAAAAGACTAAAGAGCAGACTAGATTTTTGCAACTCAGGAATTAAATGAGGTCTGAAAAAGACTATGGCTATAGAAACATAGATAAGCATGATGCTTATCAGTGCAATACTTATTTTTTTTACAATGTAGTCATTGATCAAGGAAATGGAGGCACCTGTAACAGTGTTAACAATTAAAAAACAAGCAAACAAACAAAAAGCAATGAAAAAATAAGAGAATATGGATGTAATCTTAAATTTGACAGTGGATTTCTAAACTAAAGAGTATAGCATTTATTATAATGGAAAAGTGAAGAAAAGATGAATTTGGGTGGGCGAAATGAATTTACAGTGGACATGGAAAGACCAAACCTTAGAGAATGTCACTTGGACACAAATTAGAGAAGGAAAATGAGCCAGTGAACATAATAAAAAGTTCAAAAAAGATAAACTGTCCACAGGAAACAAAAGTCCAAAAAATTTCATTTAGGAAAAAGAAAGAATTGCAATCAGATATGAAGTGGCCGAGTCACAAGTAAGTTCTGCCAAGACAGAGAGGAATAAAGTACTGTACAGAGGGGAAAAGAAGTTAAAGGATGAGCTTGTTACAACCATAGTGCTTTGTTGTAAACATAGAGTTCTTCCTGCAGGGCTCTCCGGAGGACTGAGGTGTAAGAGTTCCTCCTATAAGCCATCCCAATTCCTAAATTAAGGCCTCTGTCATAATGACAGTTTTTTTTGTTTTGTTTTGTTTTGTTTTTATTGATTTCAGAGAGGTAGGGAGAGGGAGACAGAAAGAGAGAAACATCAATGATGAGAGAGAATCATTGTGTGGCTGCCTCCTGCATGACCCACACTGGGGATCTAGGCCACAACCCGGGCTTGTACCCCAACCAGGAATTGAACTGTGACCTCCTAGTTCATAGGATTATGCTCAAGCACTGAGTCACACAAGCTGGGCCATAGTGACAGTTTTGACAAAACAAAATTGGAAGGCTATAATGTCCCTGAAGACAAAAAAGATTTCAATGAATGTTGGCAATAGCAAATAGATACTTAAGAACATAGAAAAATGTTGTACAATAATAATTGTTTTCTAGCTTATTGGATATTTCTGATCAAGAACAATAATTTGGATCTACTATCATATTGGTGAATACTTTTCTTCCTAAGTCTTTTTTTTCTTTATTCTCAAGCTTTATTTACTTTTTTCTTTTAAAATTTTATCTTTATTGCTTAAAGTATTACAGATGTCCTCTTTTTCCCCCCATTGACCTCCTCTCCCTATTCCCATGCCCTCCCCAGCCTTCACTCCACTATTGTCTGTGTCCATGGGTTACTCATATGTGCATATAAGTTATTTGGTTGATCTCTTCCCTCTGCCCCCCTTCCTTCTGAGGATCCTCAATATGTTGCATGCTCCCATGTATTTGGGTCTGTTTTGTTAATGTATTTCAATCTAGGTGAAATGATTATATTAGTTCTTAAATGAACTTCTATTATTGTCTAGCTACACAATTAGATTATTTTAAAGTCAAACTTCTTTTCATGGAGTTCTACATATGTCATCTAATTATTACCAGGGGGTCATTCATGTGCTATTGATAACCCAATTATAAGTTACCTCTTTTGAAAATTCACTAAAACACATTCATGGATGTTATTTCCTTTTTATACTATATCATAACACTGAAATTTTGTACTAAGAGGCTGAGTCGTGCACATGTAAATAAGATAACAATGCATTAGTATCAGTATTAGAAGTAAATTTTAAAAGAAATACATGTAGCCCTGACTGGTTTGGCTCAGTGGATAGAGCATCAGCCTGCGGACTGAAAGGTCCCAGGTTCGATTGCAGTCAAGGGCATGTACCTTGGTTGCAGGCATATCCCCAGTGCGGGGTGCGCAGGAGACAGCTGATCGATGTTTCTCTCTCATCGATGTTTCTAACTCTCTATCCCTCTCCCTTCCTCTCTGTAAAAAAAATCAATAAAATATATTAAAACATTTTTAAAAAGAAATACATGTATCTAAAATTATTCTTTATTGAAATAAGAGAACTAAAAGATAAACTAAATTTAATAAAATCTTTGATTACATATTACTAGGAGAAGATTGGAAGGAAAATATTTGAAAAAGAAAAACTCATAATTTTGAGCCAGCTCATATTATCAGATTGGAAGAAGTTCAATTACCAAGAATAAATTAAGTGAATTTTTAATAATTAAAATGAGGTACCACAAAAAGAAAGCAGAGAAAAACATAGATAATGAGTGAAAATCATATGATTCAAAGTTAAATAAAACTTGGATATGATTGTAAGCAACTAGGACAGAATTATATAATTTAGAGAACAGAATGCAATAAAGACCAGATAAAACTGATGCAAATAACTTATTGTTACAGTTAACATGTAGTTGGGTGAATTTTAAAAGAAATGGATAATATTTGATAATTTCAATAATTGCTTCAGGAAGATGAATATTTATTTAGGAAAATAAAATATAGGACAAATGAACTAAAATAGTAAAATGTGAGATTATAAAACAGTATTACAAACAGTTATAAGGAAGAAAAAAGAATTCATCTTGCAAGTGGGAAGGAAGGTGATTTAATAGGGTTTTGTTTTTGTTTTTTTAAAAAAAGGAGGATACATGAACTTGGAGAAAGAAAATCCACATTAGACAGAAACCTAAAATATTTGAAAACTGAGTAGGATAAAAATGAAAAAAGAAATGAAAGAAAATATAATATTACAAGTGAAAACTATAACGCATACGATACAATACAAATCATTTCTAAAGTGTAAGACTATCCAGAGCAATCAGACAAAAAAAAAGAAATAAAAGGCATCCAACTTGTAAAGGAAAATACTCATTATTTGCAGTTGACATGATACTATATATAGAAAACCCTACAGACTCCACCAAAAAACTATTGGGACAAATAAATTAATTCATTAAAGTTGCAGGATATAGAATTGATATAGAGAAATTGTTGCATTTTTATACACCAATTATGGACAACAAGAGGATAAAGTAAGAAAACAACTTCATTTGCAATTTCATCAAAAAGCATAAAATCCTTAGGAATAATTTAACCAAAGAGATATAAGATCTAAATACTGAAAACCTTAAGATGTTAAAGAAGAAACTGAAGAAGAGAAAAATAAATGGAAAAATATACATTACTCATGGATTGGAAGAATAAATATTGTTAAAATATCCTTGCTACCTAAATCAATATACAGATTCAAGCAATCCTATCTAATAAAGAGGGTATATGCTAGTTGAACCTCACGCCATCACAAAGATGGCAGCACCCACAGCCAATAAGCAGGGAATATGCTAATTGACTGCCCCACCCTCAAAGATGGTTCCACCCACAGCCACAAGATGGCAGTACCCAGTCCTCTCAGCTCCGCCTGGGTGGCAGGCACGCAGCAAAGCCGGGCCTGTGGGCCTGGCTGCTCTGTGTGCCTGCCTCCGGAGACCCCCAGCTCCCGCTGCCCCCCAGCTGCCCGGGGCTGGCCCGAGGCTCATGTAACCAGAGCCAACTGAGGCTTGTGCCACCGGCAGTTGCAACAGCAGAGGTGTGATTGGGAATTTCCTTCCCCTGATTGCTGGTTCGCCTCCTGCCCCTGAGGGCTCCCAGACTGTGAGAGGGGGCAGGCGGGGCTGAGGGACCCACCCCTCCAGTGCATGAATTTTCATGCACTGGGCCTCTAGTCAAAAATAAAATAACAATGGCATTCTTCTCAGAATTAAAATAACTAAATTTTATATGGAACACAAAATCCCCAATTAGCAAAATAAATCATAGAAAGAACAAAGTGGGAAGTATCATGTACCCCAATATCAAATTACCCTATAAAGCTATAGCAATTAAAGCAGTATGATATTAGCATAGAAACAGATATAAGATTAATGGAATATAATAGAGAGCTTAGAAATAAAATCTTCACTTATATGGTCATTTAATCCATGACAAAGGAGGCAAGAATACACTAGTGAGCAAAGAACCGTTTCAATAAGTGCTGTTCAGAAATCTGAACAGATCCATGCAAAAAATAATATTGAACCACTTTCTTACAGCATATACAAAATAAACTTAAATGTAACACCTGAAACCATTAAATTCCTAGGAGAAAATATACCCAGTAAATTTTTTTACATCAGTCCTAACAATACATTTTTGTATATCTCCATGGGCAAGGGGGGTGGAGGATTAAACAAATGTGACTGTCAAACTAAAATGTTTTTGCTCAGTGAAGGAAACTAACAGAATGAAAAGATAACCTACTGATTGGAAGAAGATACTTGCAAGTGATACATCCCTTAAGGAGCTAACATGTAAAATGTATAAGGAACTCACAACTTAACATAAAAACAAACAAACACTCAAAATGGGCAAAGAACCTGAATAGACATTTATCCAGATAGCCAACAGAGATTTGAAAAGATACTCAACATCACTAATCATCAGGGAAATACAAATTAAAACGACAATACAAATTAAAGCTTCTATTATGGAGAGACACCATCTCATATTTGGTCTTTCTCTTCCCTGCTGCCCTTCATTTTGCCTAGCATTATTGTCTTTCGTAGAGTACCCTGCCTTCTCATGATGTGCCCGAACTGGGACAGCTTCAGTTTTGTCATTTTTGACTCAAGGGATGTTTTCAGGCTAATTTGCTCTAGGACCCACTTATAATTTTTTTTTCTTTTTTTTTTTGTGTGTGATCCAGGGTATCTGTAGAATTCTCCTCCAATACGCTATTTCAAACTAAGCACTTTTATCCTATCAGCCTCTTCAATGTGTAGATTTTACATCCGTACATAGTAACTGGGATTACAAGGTTGTCAACAATCACCTGGAATAAAAAAAGACCCCGAATAACCACAGAAATCCTGACAAAGATGACCAAAGTTGAAGGATCAGAATACCAGATATCAAGCTATATTACAAAGTCATGGTTCTCAAAATTGCCTGGTACTTGCACAAGTACAGACATATAGACATATAGAACAGACATATAGAGCAAGAGAACCCAGAAATAGACCCAAGCCATTGTGGTCAATTAATATTTGACAAAGGAGGCAAGAACATACAATGGAGTCAAGACAGTCTCTTCAATAAATGGTGCTGGGAAAATTGGTCAGATACATGCAAAAAAAAAAAATGAAACTAGATCACCAACATACACCATACACAAAAACAAACTCAAAATGGTTAAAGAACTTAAAAGTAAGATGGGAAACCATAAAAATCTTAGAAGACGCCATAGGCACCAAATTTCAGATATATGTCAGAGCAATATCTTTACAAATACAGCTCCTAGAGCAATGGGAATGAAGAAGAAAATAAACAAATGGTACTACATTAAAAAAAAAAAAATCTTCTGCACAGCAAAAGAAACCATCAACAAAACAACAAGAACACCCACTGAATGGGAGAACATATTTGTCAATGCAATTTCAGATAAGGGTTTAATCTCCAAAATTTACAGAGAACTAATACAACTTAACAAAAGGAAAATAAACAATTCAGTCAAAAAATGAGCAAAGTGCCTAAATAGACCTTTTTGAAAGAGGACATACAGAAGGTTAAGAGACATATGAAAACATGCTCTAAGTCACTAATCATCCAAGAGATGCAAATCAAAACAACAATTAGATACCATCTGACACCTCTCAGAATGGCTATCATCAGCAAATCAAGAAACAAGTTCTTTCAAGGATGTGGACAAAAAGGAACCCTCCTGCACTGCTGGTGGGAATGCAGACTGGTGCAGCCACTGTGTAGAACAGTATTGAGTTACCTCAAAAAGTTAAAAATGAAACTTCCATTTGACTCAGTAATCCCAATTCCAGAACTATATCCCAAGAAACCAGAAACACCAATCAGAAAGGACATATGCACCCCTATGTTCATAGCAGCACCATTTACAATAGCTAAGATATGGAAACAGCTTAAGTGCCCATCAGCAAATGAGTGGATTAGAAAATAGTGGTCCATCTACACAATGGAATACTATGCTGCTATAAAAATGAAAGAACTTCTTAGCATTTGCAACAGCATGGATGGAACTGGGGAGCATTATCCTAAGTGAAATAAGCCAGTCAATGAAAGATAAATATCACATGATTTCACTCATTTATGGATAATAAAGACCATTATAAACTTTTGAACAATAATAGATATAGAGGCAGAGCTGCCTCAAACAGACTGTCAAACTGCAGCGGGAAGGCCCGTGAGGGTTGGGTGGCAGTAGGTAGAAAGGAATTGCATGCATGCATATTAGCATAACCAATGGACACAGACACTGGGGTGGTGGTGGCTTGCCCTCGGGGGTGGAAGTGGCCAGGTGGGATCAACTGGGGAAAAAGGAGACATATGTAATACTTTAAAGAACAACAACAACAACAAAAAACCAAAATTGTGGTACATTTACATAATTGTAAAAAAAGAAAAGAAAATAGAAAATAAGGTGTGGGTGCATAGGGAAAAACCAGGGTGGACTCCCTTATAGATATTTTTAAATGGGCACTTAGCTTGACTTGAGAGTAATTATCTTGGTCACTGGCTGGGAGGGAGGATGTGTGGCAGAGGAGATAAATACTCGACTGATGAACAAAAATAGAGCCAGAGACAAGGTAGTACTGAACAGATGGTCCAACCTCAGAGAGAAGGAGGGGAGGGAGAGGGGATAGAGATCAACCAAAGGAATTGCATGCATGCATATTAGCATAACCAATGGACACAGACACTGGGGTGGTGGTGGCTTGCCCTCGGGGGTGGAAGTGGCCAGGTGGGATCAACTGGGGAAAAAGGAGACATATGTAATACTTTAAAGAACAACAACAACAACAAAAAACCAAAATTGTGGTACATTTACATAATTGTAAAAAAAGAAAAGAAAATAGAAAATAAGGTGTGGGTGCATAGGGAAAAACCAGGGTGGACTCCCTTATAGATATTTTTAAATTAGTTTACATTCAATGTTATTTTGTATTAATTTAAGGTATCCATAATACTAGTTAGATAATAATATATTTTACAGAGGGTTTCCCCCTGATATTTCAGTACTCAACTGGCACCATACATGGTTATTACAATAATATTATTTTCCTATGCTATAATTTATATCTATATCTATATCTATATCTATATCTATATCTATCT
>NW_006297754.1:2267970-2269741 GCF_000327345.1 Myotis davidii | reverse complement strand
ATGAGAGAGAGAGAGAGAGAGAGAGAGAGAGAGAGAGAGAGAGAGAGAGAAAGAGAGGAGTATATATGTTTGTAAATAAGAAAACATGTATTTGATGCTCTTAGAAAGTCTTATTTTCTTTCATTAAAACTTGTGCAGTATAGGGAACTCCATAGATTCTCTTAATTTGAAGAAAGTTAGAGGGAAAGGTACTAATTCAGAGTTCCTTGGGAAAATGTGTCACTTATATATTTTTTATGTTTATTTTTTTAAAATCAAAAACTGAAATATTTTCTATTCAGAAAATATATTTGGATCTAAATATCTTCTATAATTTTAACCTGAAAATATCAATTTAAATAATTTAAAAATGGTTGGGATATTTGTTTTCTTAAATAAGTTAGGTTACTGGAGTTATACATGTTACTGAATCAGCTGGGGTAATTTTCTGATTGGAAAATTAAGAATTATAGACAAAGGGGAGGATATGAGAATTTTTAAAGAACATATTCAATTTACTTTAGAAGTCGAACCTCTCTTATCATGTGACTTGTTTTGTATGTTTGTTAAACTATATTATCACATAAGTGTTGCTGCTATTAGGACAAATAATGACAGCTGATTTGGGTCATTTGAATGTCCATTGTTTTAATTTGTATGTTCGTTTTGTCTCTGTCATATGCCTCAAACTTCAGTGGAAGTCATGAGAACCTATTATTTTTGCCTGCTCCCTCCTTTACGTTGGAAATATTCTGTTTTATTCAGAGGGACCTTAACTTTGATGTAAGGGATTGTTTCTGTTGCCAACTTTTTTCTTCCTTGCCAAGTAAGAGAGTTGTTGTGAGCTCTTCAGTGATGCCTTCCCAGGATATTTGCAGATGTGGTTGGGAAAAGTCATTTCATCCCCGACCTTTGCATGTCAGGTGCTGGGGTGCCTGGGTGTCGCCTCGCCTGCGACCCAGCTCTCCGATCCCGATGCAGCTCTCTCTTCCTCCAATTGCCATGACAACCACGGGGCCACAGGCTCTCTCTCCCTCTTATCACCATGGTGACCACGGGGCTGCAGGCCAGGTGGCACCCCCGGGGGTGCCGCCTCGCCTGTGGCCCAGCTTTCCAATGGCCATCACTGGCTTGGGGGTGGGCAAAGGTGTCCCGGTTCTCCGATCCAGGGCGGGGGGGCAGGGCAAAGGCGGCCCCCAGGGACACCTTTGCCCTGCCACCCGGCTCTTGCCTGCTGCCTGGGTTTCTGATCACTATTCTTCCGTCCTTCTCCTTTCACCTCCCATCATTGCGCTTATGTATGCAAATTAACCGCCATGTTTGATGGCAGTTAACCGCTATCTTTCTTGGCAGTTAATTTGCATATCACCCTGATTAGCCAATGGGAAGTGTAGTGAAGGTACGGCCAATTACCCTTTTTGTCTTTTATTAGATAGGATATATATATATCCTATGGCTAATATGCTAAGTTTCCCCCCCCCAACCATCTGACTGGTTGCTATGATGTGCACTGACCACCAGGGGGCAGGTGCTCAATGCAGGAGCTGCCATGATGTGCACTGGCCATTTACAATGAAATGTCACCATAGACCTGGCTCCCACAAAGCAACACTCAGCTTCCCCAAAGTGGTACACAGGCCTCACCACCACCCCAGAGCAACAGCCACCAAATGGCTGCCAATGCTGTCAAAACCCCATGGAGTAAAATGCGGCCCACAGCCCAGCCCAGAAACGGTGGCTGTGGGCACTGGGTAATGACATTATGTAGTCCTCTCCCTAGTGACTAGTCACG
>NW_006297754.1:2254950-2267752 GCF_000327345.1 Myotis davidii | reverse complement strand
AATCAGAAACGAGGTCTAATTAAGCAAGTTGATCTATATATATAAACCACTTGCTAGCACCAATCACACACCTGTTTTTCCATCTGTCATTATCGATCGTGAATTTGGTTGACATTTCTATTATAGAGAAAGGGTGAATAGTAATATTAAACTATTTCTTCTAATTATTTCCTTTCAATGTGCATGAGTTCATGCACCAGGCCTCCAGTATATATAATTGGAGAAGCGTTCTATGTATAGAAATAAGGTGGTGGGCAAATTCCATGTGAATCTAAAAAAAGGTCTTTGTCAAACAATTTTGCTCCCCAATATTAATTGCTCAGATTCCATAGTGATACGATTCTATATTTTTGGTAAAATACATTTCATTCCATCTAAAGATTGCATTTATTCTTGTACTTTGTAACTAGATATGGAAAAGTGACTATACTCAGGCCAGTGGGAGGTTAACATAGGTGTTTCTTGCTCATGAAATTAATATATAATGTCAGAGCTGGAGCCACCGCCCTGGACCATGAATGGGCTCTAGAAATTAAATATATGCACAGCAGAGCATACAAAAAATAAGTCTCGAAAACTATCACCACAGAAAACTACTCCAGATCTGGAATGGAATCTATCTCTGGCCTTTTATCTTCTCTTAATCACAGGTATTTTGTGTTTCTCTCACCATAGTTGAATAAAATCCCAACTTGTATAATTTAGCAAACAAATAAAAGCATCTATCTGAAACCTTAGCTGGAGAAAATTTCTCCCTGTACAAATGAGCAAAGTACATATGGACCTACTATTACTGATATTGTGGTAAAACATTTTGTAAGCAATCATAATAGCAATAGTGTATTCATAACTACAAATGGATATTTTGAAAAGAATTCCCATTTCTTAATAATCTTTGGTCAAGGAAATTTATGACCAAGGTTCCAATTAAGACCATTTTCAAAAGGATTTTTAATGTCCTATCTTCCAGTCAATTCTAGCAACTAGCTAATTAGATTTTTCTTCTCAAAAACATCAGAACAAAGGGAAATGTACTTTTTTTCTATAATTAGCATAGAATTGATATCCAGTAAATATTTTAAGCATCAGATCACTGATTCTAATTTATTTTTAAATATTCAAATAGACTGAACCACTGATTTCCATGAAAACATAACAAAAAGGGAATCTGAAAGCACTAGTTTATTTTATTTTACTTATTTTATTTTATTTTATTTATTTTATTTTATTTTATTTTGACTAATTGCTTAATTTTTGACTATGACTTAGGATTTAGTGAGCCAGTGCTTAACTTCATAGAAGTCACAAAACTTATTTGACCAGGCAAACTGTTGCCAAAAATTATAAATAACTGTATTATATCAAAGTCAATCTTGTGATATTTCTGAACATGAGCTTTATAGTTTCTAATCTCCATATATAAAAGCTTAAGTGACCCAACGATGGAATGACTGAACAACCAGTTGACCAGTCGCTATGACATGCACTGGCCACCAGGGGGGCAGGTGCTCAATGCAGGAGCTGCCCACTGGTGGTCAGTGTGCTCCCACAGCCAACCTCCCACAGCCCATCCCCTCTCCCCCTCCCCAGCTGGCCTCAGTCCCTCCCCTCATCTGGCCAACCTCCTCCGGCCGGTCAACTTCCTGCAGTCCCTCCCCAAAGCTGTTCAAGTTCCTGCAGCCCCTCCCCCTGGCCAGCCAGCCCTGATGTTTCCAATTATGCCAGCCAACCAACCTTCCATGGCCCCTCCCCACACTGACCAACCTCCCATGGCCCTGATCACCTCGATCACCGGCCAGGCCGAGGGACCCCACCAGTGCATGAATTCGTGCACCAGGCCTCTAGTTAGAAATAAAATGCATATTTATTTTAAATTTTTTAAAAATGTTGCAGGAGGCAGCTGATCGATGTTTCTCTCTCATCGATGTTTCTAACTCTCTATCTCTCTCCCTTCCTCTCTGTAAAAAATCAATAAAATATATTTTAAAAAAAATAAAAAATAAAATAAAAATGCAAAATATAAAATCACCATAAGAAATCATTTGAATAGTTACACATACAATCACTTTTAACTTCTTAAAGGCTAAATAACTTTTTCTTTTTGCCAGTTTATAATTTTCTCTCACTCATTTGAAAGTATTTACTCATAGAATAATTTGAGCAATGTTACTGCTTACTTTTAATATCTTGTAAGATATTTAGTTTTAAACTTATTTAAAAATTTAATTTTTAAATTAGAAATGTGTACAATTAGAAGTATTCTTTTCTTCCTGGTAAAAATGCCCAGCATGCATACAAAACACTTAAATTATTTGTTTAAATACCTGCCATTATTCTGTTTAGTCAAGTTTGAACAACAGCAAACTCTTCTCTGGCCTACCAAAGAAGGCAGCTCATTGACCAATAAAGCTTTAACACATAAGAGCGCAGTAAGACTTCTCTTTGTGAAGTTACTAAACTTCAAGGGTCAAAACAAGAAAACCTACACAGGTCTAGGAAGAAACTAAGTCACTCACAAAGAAAAGTAATTTGCGTTATTTTACAGTTCTCAACATCAACTCAACAACTTCAGAAACAGAATCCAATAGGTCAACTGGGAAAACACACATGCTTATGACTCTTTACCTGATTAAGTTGATTTATTATGTGCCGAGGAAATTGAAAATATATTTAAACTATTTAATAATTCAACATTGTAATCTTTTGTGGAAGAGTTTATTTGAAGACATAATTTTGCAAAATAAAAAATGAACTAATTTATGCACAGTGAAGTCATTAAAAAAAAACTTTAATATTTGATTATCTGAAAACATTGAGTTGATTTGCCTGGCTGGCTTGGCTCAGTGGTTGAGTATTAGCCTATGAACCAGGAGGTCACGATTCCATTCCTGGTCAGGGCACATGCCCAGGTTGCAGTCTTGAGCCCCAGTGTCGTGTGTGCCGGAGGCAGCGGATCCATGATTCTCATTACTGATGTTTCTCTCTCTCTCTCCCTTCCTCTCTGTAGAAAGTCAATAAAATATATTTAAAAAAAACAAAAAAAACATTTTAAAAATAAAAATAAAAACATAGAGTTGATCTAAAAGAATGCTAAAAGATTGCAACTAATTGTTATACACAATTGTCAACATTATGTTTTCACATAATGGAAAAATAATAAATATGAAAATATTCTGATTTCCAAATCATTTAAACTATGCTGATTCTTTTAACTTTGGCCTCAAGATTAATAATCTTGGTTAGACCATCTGATTGGCTCATTCAAATCCCACTGGTTACTGCTTCTAATTACTCTTTTTTTTCCACCAGTCTTATTAAGATATAATTTATAATATCAAATTGTATAAGTTTAAGGTATTAACACGATGATTTCATACATGTATAAATTGCAAAGTAATTACTATAATAAGGTTAGTCAACACATCCATCATCTCATATAACCACATACTTATCATTTTTGTGTGTGTAGTGAGAACATTTAAGATCTACTCTCTTAGTAACTTTCAAGTATATAATACAGTATCATCATTAATTATAATATACAACCTCTACCTTTGTATAACCAGCCCTAGCCATTCCCCAATCTGATAATATGCAACAGTTAAATTAAACTTTTGAAATCCTAAATTAGATAATGTAACGCATCAGATTAAAATCATAAAAGGATTTCTAATTTCACAGAGTGAAATTCAAACTCATTATTACAGATTATGAATCTTGCACTCATCTACCTACTCATCTGCATTTTTTCAGAATCAAGGATCGGCTGCCTCCTGCACACCCCACACTGGGGCTCAAGACTGCAACCTGGGCATGTGCCCTGACCAGGAATGGAATCGTGACCTCCTGGTTCATAGGCCAACACTCAACCACTGAGCCAAGCCAGCCAGGCAAACCAACTCAATGTTTTCAGATAATCAAATATTAAAGTTTTTTTTTTAACTTTACTTCAACTCACAGTGCTCTCTCTTTTGTTCAATGAGCTCCAGTTGCATTTTTTCAGACCTCAGGCTCTTCGTTTAAACATTTGTTGATGTAGAAGTTTCTTCTATAGACTGTTTGAACATTGTTTTTTTCTCATCCTTCAGTTCTCTGCTCTAATTTTGCCTACTTAGAAAGGTTTTACCTGATCACATAATCTAAAACAATATTTAATGTTTCATCTCCAGAAGCATCCTTTTCATTTAATCATAGTACCAATATTTGTAATATTTCTTTTATAAAATTGCATTTATTATGTTTTATTACTCTTTTAGTTTAAATTATAAATGCTATAGCAGATATATCACTCCCTTCAATACAGAGAATAATTTAGAGAAATAATATACAAGACAGAGATATAGAAATAAGTGATTAGGTGATGAATGTATATTAAAAGTAAATAAGTGTTACAATGGAAATATCAAAAAGCTTTTGTTTGAGTAGTTAACTTATATGGACATTTAGAGTGTTTCATCAGTGGTATCATTTTTACATTCTCTTTTTTCTGACTCATCTTAATGAAAGCTTTTACTTTGAAATCACATTGGAATTATAAACATTTGGATAATATTTTTAAACACTGCTTTCATGTTCAATGCAAAAGTTTACTGATCATCACATCTCTAATTGTACTCTGCATTCAAAATTAAAGGCTTATAAATATTTTAAAATACATTTAAATTGTAAAAAACAAGTCATGTTGACCTTTGAATAATTAAAAGGCACATTAATAAATATTTCTTCCAAATGAAAGAGTCTCAAAATAATCTTGATAACAAGAAGTTATTTTTGGTCTTTTGTGCTTTTGAAATTAATAAATTCAGAAAAAAATTAATCCTAAAAATATAGTAATGCGATCCTGGCCAGTAAGGCTGGGTTGGTTGAAGCATCATCCTGTTTACCAAATGCTGCCAGGATACATTCCCAGTCAGGACAAATACCCAGGTTGCCAGTTTGATCCCCAGTTTGGGTAGGTGCAGTAGGCCACTGATTGATGTTTCTCTCTCACATCAATACATCTCTCTCATTCCCCTTTCCTCTCTCTAAGATCAATTAAACTAAAATAAAAATATATAATAATGTGTATAATTATAACATAAAGGTTAATAATATGTATTATTGGTGAGATTATGGTTGTTGTGAATGTTTCACTATGTATGTTTTCTAATTTTTTAAGAATGAGTATTTGCTATTGGTATAATAAATTTTAGTATTATAATCATTCACTGAAAAATATTGAGCAACTTTATACCTTTGTGTGTCTTCCAGTTTTTTGGATATATTAGTGAATAAAATAGAAAAGATCCTTTGCCCTCATGGAGTGTATATTTTAGAGTTGGGAGAGAGACAATGAACAATCCTATCTAATAAAAAGGGAATATGCAAATTGACCATCATGCTATAAAAAAGATGGTGGTGCCCACAGCAGAGGCGGGTTTCTGTAATACAGGATGGCTGTGCCCAAAGGGTGGCCAAATTCCCAAAATGAGCCTTAATGAACAATCAACAGGGACCTGAGGTTGTGTGGTGCTGGGCCAGGGCAGGGGACCTGAGGCTGCACCGCCCCCCCCGCCTGGTAGGGCTTGACAGGGGACCTCAGGCCGTGCCCCCCACCCTGGCACCGGGCTGGGGGACTTCAGGCCATCCTCCCTGCCTCAGCACTGGACTGGGGGACCTGAGGCCATGCCCGCTGCCCAGCTGGGTTTGACAGGGGATCTCAAGGTGTGCCCCCATCCCTGGTGCTGGGCTGGGGGCCCTCAGGCCACACCCACCAACCCAGCACTAGGCCAGAGGACCTCAGTGCATGCCTCCCGCCCTGGCACCAGGCTGGGGGACTTCATGCCACATCCCTCAACCAGCAGGGCTTGGCGGGGGACCTCAAGGTGCGCCCTGCACCCCAGCCTGGGTTGGGCAACCTCAGGCCATGTCCCCCACCTAGGTTCTGGGGCAGGGGAACTCAGGACACTCCCTTGCCCCGGCACCAGGCTGGGGAACCTCAGGTTGAACCCCCTGCCTAGCAGGGCTTAACAGGGGACCTCAAGGTGCATCCCTGCCCTGGCTTGGGCCAGGGGACCTCAGACTGCGAACCTGCCCCAGCCAAGGCCAGGGGACCTCAGGCTATGACCCCATCCTGGTGCCAGGCTGGGGGACATCAGGCTGTGCCCCCCGCCCAGCAGTGCTTGACAGGGGACCTCAAGGTGCACCCCCTACCCTGGCCCTGGCTGGGGACCTCATGCCGTGTCCCCCACTTGGCGCCGGGCCAGGGGACCTGAGGCTGCACCCCTCCACCTGATGGGGCTGGACGGGGTGGGGCCAGCCGGGTCTGGATCTCACCCAATCGGGGTGGGGCCAGCCAGGTCTGGATCTCACCCAATAGGGGTGGGGCTGGCAGGGCCTGGGTCTCACATGATTTCAAGGAGCATGCAGGTGGGTGGGGACTTGACTCTGGGTCCCACCACACACCCCAGACTCTGACAGGAGGAAGATTTGCATATACATTTTACTCCGGTACTAATTTTCTTTCATCTCTGACACTTCTATTATAGAGAAAGGGCAAATAGCAATATTAAAATATTTCCTCTAATCCCCATTTAATGTGCATGAATTTCGTGCACTAGGCCACTAGTACACATACTAAATAACTAAATTGTAGAATACTGGAGGCCTGGTGCATGAAATTTGTGCATGGATGGGGGTTCTCTTAGCCCAGCCTGCATCCACTCCAATCAGGGACCCCTTGGGGGATGTCTGACTGCCGATTTAGGCCTGATCCCTGTGGATACCCCTAAAATGGTGTTTGGACACCCTTCTCACAATCTGGGACAGCTGGCTCCTAACCACTCACCTATCTGCCTGCCTGATTGCCCCTAACCCTCTGTCTGCCTGCCTGATCGCCCCTAACCTCTCTGCCTGCCTGCCTGTTCACCCCTAACTGCCTCTGCCTGCCTGCCTGATCGCCCCTAACTGCTCTCCCTTGCCGGCCTGATCTCACACTCAACGGCCTTCCTCTGCCAGTCTTATATCGCCCCTAACTTCCTGTGCCTGCCTGATTGCCCCTAACCCTCTGTCTGCCTGCCTGATCGCCCCTAACTGCTCTCCCTTGCCGGCCTGATCTCACACACAACTGCCCTCCTCTGCTGGCCAATTTGGTTCTGATTGGTCAGTTTCTATGCCATTCAGCATCTCTGGGCCTATCCACGGGGCCTGACCAGAAAGGTGGGGCTGATCAGCAGCCCCGGTGGAGGTCTGGAGAGAAATGGAGGCCCCGCTGTTGGCCAGGCCAGGAGAGAAAGAGACAAGTTCTGATCAACAGCTGCCACAGAGGCTACAGATACCTTGCCTCTCTCTGCAGGCCTCTCTCCTGGCCTGATCCGCAGTCCCCTAGCAGTCAGTGCTGGGTTGGGGCACCCGCAGAGGCCCCAGTCAGTGCTGGGTCACCACACAACCCAGCACTGACTTCCGGTCTGGTTGAGCCTTCAGTGGTTACGACCCTGGGTTTTTATTATATAGAAGTTAAAAGGTGAAAATGCTCTGGACAAAAGGGAAGATTGGAATAACATATGTGAGATCAGAAGTGCCTAGGGAATTAATAAGAAGTGCAAAGAGAATGAATGAGCCATGTACTGGGTAGCTGATGGAGGACCACTTAGGTGTGCCTTCACTTGCATTTTAAATACCAATGCTGCCCTACTGGGTGGTTTAGTTAGAATACATGAGCTCTGATGTTTCAGTACCTGGGATGAAATCTCAGCTTCTTCACTGGTTACAATTTAATAGAAGTTTCAGAGGCTCCCTGGAGAAGTGACATTTGAGTAAAACTTTGAAAGAGAATCACGTGTACATCGAGGGGAAGAAAGAATAACATGGACATCTCAGGCAGCTGGAACAACCCCTAGAGTGGCCCTAAGGTGCCTGCTGTATTTGGGAAAAACAGGTTGGTCAGAATGAGCTCTAAAGCCCAAGAGGCAGAAGAAGAGGTGGGAGTCCATGGTTCTCCAAATGACTTTTGTCTCTCCCCACTCGGATGTACCTCTATTTGGTATGGATACATCTGTCTGAGACATACATCTATATCCCTATATATCTATCTATCTGACAAATTAATCCTCTTAAAGAATTTCCTTTTGTCCTAGCTGTGTCCTCAGGCCCCATGGCTTAAGTTGCTCCTCAGAGGATCAAGTGAACCCTTACTAAATGCAAAGGCTTTAACGTCAGAGAGCTCTAGAGACAAGCCCTGCCTTCACCACTAAGGAAACCTGGCCTTCTGCAAATACTGACTCTTTCTACACCTCCATTTCCTTCCGCAGAAGATTTAGAAAATCATACTCCTTGCTATATGAGTGTTTTGAGGATTAAACTAGATGCCATTTAGAGCATAGTGCTTAACTCAAAGTTAGTTCCCACATTTTAACTATTAATATCATTATTATTGTTACTATAATTATTGTTACCCTGTCATCACCACCGCTTCATTACTTTCTTCATATTATCTCCTGCTGTTGTCATGTACAGGCCATGTGCTGTATAAACTGGAATGGATGTTAATTCTACACTATGTTTTATCTGAATTCTAATTATCTTTATGCCTTACCAACTCCGCAGTCTGTTTATGTGAATTTTCTGTATACTTTCTCTCACCTTGAAACTTCTATAGCGCTTGGTATCTATGACCATTAATTTACACTGGTCAAGTGCTAGCATCCATTGTTAGTTTTATTTCATAGTTTATAGCCCGCTTCCCAAAATGACTTTAAGCTCCTTAAAGACAGGAAAACTACTTCTAAATGGTTATTATAAAAATGTCTTATATGTAGGCTCTCCATCAATTTTATTGATTTAGTGTTTGAGAAAAAGATAATACATCCCTTTTATTACAAAACAGAGTAGAGTTTGCAGTTATGTCTGGGGTCACTTTGTTATTAAAAGAACTACTGGCAGGATGTTTAAATTATGGTTATGCTTCTAACGCATACCACAAAATGAACTACTACCGTTTTGTGCATTACTTCTTCATCTGGCCTGGAGAGAGAGGTGGTAGTAAAGCTGTTGGGGGTGATATAAAACTTTTAAAAACCTGCTGGAAAACTGGAGAAAACAAAGTGGGAACCAGGACTGGAATGGCAGGAACATAGGTCTAGTAGTTGCTAGAACTATTGTAATATAATAAAAGGCTTTCCATCACCAACACCTGCCCCAGCTGCCTACGAAGCTCTAGGTTGATTGTTGGCAGACCCGAAACCCAGCTGCTGCTGTGACCACATTATTTACTAAATCTTCACTATAGGTCTGCCAATGCACGTCAAATCCTGAAGCAATCCCTATAATAACAGTCTAAATTAAAAGATTAAGTAAAAGGTCATGCATTTCCCTTATATACATGCTTCCAATTTATCTGGCCATGGAGAGTGTGATCATAAATATTGGTGCCAGAACTGATTTAGCCTGGTCTTAGGTTTGGGATCGAAAGTAGAGAAATGCAATCTTTGATAAAAGCAAGGTAGACAGTTTGGGACTGTAACTTAGTATTAGAATACTCTCAGAAGTTCTTAATTATAAAATGGTTTATTAAAAATTCAGCATAAGAGAATTCATTTTAAAGTTTTTGACAAATAACTAAAATTATAATGTATCATGAGTAATTATTTTACAATTTTATTTGGCAAAATGATATATAGTTGAGAAATGTAATGTGTCAATTAGTATTATTTTTAAATAGAGGTTAAACCTATCTAATACATCATTATTTTTGGAGCAATTAAAAAGGAGTGTAAACAATGTGACCATATTTTGTAAACTAATGATACAATAAATTGTTAAAAAATAGACAAATAATTGTAGCAGAAAAACACTGGTGAAGACTTTCATTTATTTTTTTCCCCCAAAGAGAATTGACAAGCAATTTATTGAATGGCTAATATTGGATCAGTTAGGTATGTCTTCTAACATGAATTGCATTTTAAATATCATTTCTGCCCTGCTGGGTGGCTTAGTACCTGCAATAAAATTCCAGCTTCACCACTTGTTTGTTACCTTTATAAACAGTCACTATCATTTCATGTCTTAGTAAAACAGACATGATAGTAACAGTAACTAATTGTGACTTGTTATGACTGAGTATTCATGAGATTATATATTTGAACTTTATCCCTAAGGACTTCATATAAAAAATACTGTGAAGATTAAATAAACATGAGAATTATACCACTTAGCTTACAATTTCACAAATTTGTATTTAGGTTTTAAGAATTTCATATAGCTTATGGATTCTTGGAAAGCAAGTTAAGACAAAAGACTCCAAACAAGAGGCACATAACAATGGGATCAATTTGTAATCTAAAGGAAGAGCAAGAATTGTAAGATTCAGCAGAATTGGAAAGAGACTCAGAGGAATTCCAAATGTTTTTACTGTTCAGAATAAGTAAAACAAATGAGGAATACATAATCAGACCTTTGATTAATTTATATTTTTCTCTAGAAAAATAGAACTTAACAAATCAGAGTCTCAGTATATTTTTGTCCAAGATAAGGGAGGAGCTATACCTCATCATTTTAACACCTGCTTTTACCAGTTATTAATTTATTTTTCCTCAAGCAAATTAGTTTGTGTGCGTTTGTATGTGTGTGTATAGGTGTGTTTTGTATCCTCTTGTGTTCATTGAAATAGTTAGAGGTGGCAAGTTCTGTTCATTTTTTTCTACTTCAATTTATTAAGGTGACATTGGTTCACAAAATCATACAGGCTTCAAGTGTACAACTCAACAAAACACTGTTTGCACACTGCATTGTGCACCCAGTGCCCTAAGAAAAGTTTCTTTCTGTCCCCATTCCTCCCACTTTGTCCACCTCCTACCCTACCCACTTTCCCTATGAATAATACCAGCCTGTTGTCTGCGTCTGTTATAATGTGTGTGTGTTTGCTTAATCCTCTCACTTTCACTCATCCAGTCCCCCATTCTCCCTATTCTCTGTTTCTATTTCGTTCATCAGCTTATTTTTTTCATTAGTTTCCACACTAAAGTGAGATCATATGGTATTTGCCTTTCTCCGACTGTTTTATTTCACTTAGAAGAATAATAATCTCTAGGTCTATCCATGCTGTTGCAAAAAGTAAGATATCCTTCCTTTTTAATGGTTGAGTGGTATTCCATTGGGTTAATGTACCACAGCTTTACTTTTCCTTTTTTTAATTTATTAAAGTATTACATATGTCTCCTTTTTCCCCAATTGACACCCCCCCACTCCCATCCCCGCCCAGGACAAGCCCCCACTGACCCAGTGTCTGTGTCCATTGGTTATGATAATATGCATGCATACAAGTCCTTTGGTTGATCTCCTACCCCCCCACCCAATAGCCACACCCCCCATGCCTTCTGCCTGAGTTTGGATGGTCTGATCAGTGTTTCTTAGTCTCTGGATCTATTTTTGTTCATCAGTTTATGTTATTCATTGTATCCTACATATGAGTGAGACCATGTGATATTTATATTTCTCCAACTGGCTTATTTCACTTAGCATAATGCTCTCCAGGTCCATCCATGCTGTTGCAAATAGTAAAAGTTCCTTCTTTTTATAGCAGCATAGTATTCCATTGTGTAGATGTAGCACTGTTTTTAATCCACTCATCTGCTGATGGGCACTTAGACTGTTTCCATATCCTAGCTATTGTAATTGTGCTGCTATGAACGTGGGGGTGCATATGTCCTTTCTGATTAGTATTTCTGATTTCTTGGGATATAGTCCTTCAAGTGGGATTACTGGGTCAAATGGGAGTTCCATTTTTAACTTTTTGAAGAAACTCCATACTGTCTTCCACAGTGGCTGCACCAGTCTGCATTCCCACCAGCGGTGCACGAGTGTTCCTTTTTCTCCACATCCTCGCCAGCACTTGTCATTTGTTGATTTGTTGATGACAGCCATTCTAATAGGTGTGAGAAGGAACCTCATTGTTGTTTTGATTTGTATCTCTTGGATGATTAGTGACTTAGAGCATGTTTTCATATGTCTCTCAGCCTTTTGTATGGCCTCTTTCGAAACCTGTCTATTCAGGTTCTTTGCACATTTTTTGATTGGATTGTTTATCTTCCTTTTGTTAAGTTGTACGAGTTCCCTGTACATTTTGGAGATTAAACCTTTATCTGAAATAGCATTGGCAAATATGTTCTCCCATTCAGTAGGTGTTCTTGTTGTTTTGTTGATGGTTTCTTTTGCTGTGCAGAAGTATTTTTGTTTTGTTTTTTATGTAGTCCCATTTGTCTATTTTCTCCTTCGTTTCTATTGCCCTAGGAGCTGTATCTATAAAGATACTGCTCCGACATATATCTGAAATTTTGCTGCCTATGGAGTCTTTCTAAGATTTTTATGGTTTCCCATCTTACATTTAAGTCCTTTAATCCTTTTGAGTTTGTTTTTGTATATGGTGTATGTTGGTGGTCTAGTTTCATTTTTTTTGCCTGTATCTGAGCAATTTTCCCAGCACCATTTACTGAAGAGACTATCTTGACTCCTTTTTTTTTTTCTTTGTTAGTCTCATTAAAGGTTCATCAATCTTTCTTATCCTTTAAAAGAACCAGCTCCTGGTTTCACTGATATTTTGTATTGTTCTTTTTCATCTCTGTATTATTTATTTCCTCTCTAATCTTTATTTCCTTCCTTCTACTTTCTCTGGGCTTTACTGTTTGTTCTTTTTTTCTAGTTCTTTTAGGTGCAGGGTTAGATTGTGTGACATTTTTCTTGCTTCTTGAAGTAGGCCAGTAATGCTATGAACTTCCCTCTCAGGACTGCTTTTGCCATGTCTAATAGATTATGGTTGTGTTTTCATTTT
>NW_006297754.1:2240510-2250464 GCF_000327345.1 Myotis davidii | reverse complement strand
TCTATTCAGGTTCTTTGCACATTTTTTGATTGGATTGTTTATCTTCCTTTTGTTAAGTTGTACGAGTTCCCTGTACATTTTGGAGATTAAACCTTTATCTGACATAGCATTGGCAAATATGTTCTCCCATTCAGTAGGTGTTCTTGTTGTTTTGTTGATGGTTTCTTTTGCTGTGCAGAAGTATTTTTGTTTTGTTTTTTATGTAGTCCCATTTGTTTATTTTCTCCTTCGTTTCTATTGCCCTAGGAGCTGTATCTATAAAGATACTGCTCCGACATATATCTGAAATTTTGCTGCCTATGGAGTCTTTCTAAGATTTTTATGGTTTCCCATCTTACATTTAAGTCCTTTAATCCTTTTGAGTTTGTTTTTGTATATGGTGTATGTTGGTGGTCTAGTTTCATTTTTTTTGCCTGTATCTGAGCAATTTTCCCAGCACCATTTACTGAAGAGACTATCTTGACTCCTTTTTTTTTTTCTTTGTTAGTCTCATTAAAGGTTCATCAATCTTTCTTATCCTTTAAAAGAACCAGCTCCTGGTTTCACTGATATTTTGTATTGTTCTTTTTCATCTCTGTATTATTTATTTCCTCTCTAATCTTTATTTCCTTCCTTCTACTTTCTCTGGGCTTTACTGTTTGTTCTTTTTTTCTAGTTCTTTTAGGTGCAGGGTTAGATTGTGTGACATTTTTCTTGCTTCTTGAAGTAGGCCAGTAATGCTATGAACTTCCCTCTCAGGACTGCTTTTGCCATGTCTAATAGATTATGGTTGTGTTTTCATTTTCATTTTTTTCCAGGTAACTTTTGATTTCTTCCTTGATCTTGTTGTTTTTTTTTTAAATTAATTTTTAATAATTTTTTTTAAGTTTTTCAAAGTTAAAGTTTCAGGAAAGTTGCAGTATTTCAATATAATCTTCACATAGTTTCATAAATTATTATTATTTTGACACATTTGTTTAATTGCTGTCTCTCAAAATATGTAAATATTTTTCCCCCAAGTTCCAAAAGACTTTATTTATGATGCTATAAGTCATCTGAAAGAGCCCACATGTTCCTCCTGCAAGCATTAAGCCTGGATCTCAGGTACTATCTATGGCTAATCTCAGGGTCATCTCTTAGGCTGAGAACACAGAGTTCAAGAAGAATGCTATTTTCCTCCTATTTCCTGTTCAAGGTTGAAGTCCCAGATATAAGTTAACAAGAGAAATTTTTGTATTTTTTAAGGTATACTTCCATTAAATTTTATTTTGCAAACTATAGAAACAAACCAAAAGCAAATAATAGTGAATCACACTTCTTGCATGAAACTAAGCACTTCCATTGTTTGAGCACTTTGGCTCATAAGAGCACACAAATTTCTTAAAATACTCAGATATTTCTTGTTGTTGTTGTTTTAATCTTTATTGTTGAGAGTATTCCAGATGTCCCCCCTTACTTCCCCTTGCCCCCCACCACCTGTTTTCCACCCTGCACCAGGCCTTCATCACCCTATGGTTTTTGTTTATAGGCAATGCATGTGTGCATATGAGCTCTTTGTTTAATATCTTCTTGCTTCCCCTTTCCCTCTTCCCTCTGAGATTTGTCAGTTTGTCCCAGAAATGGACCCACACCATTATGCTTAATTAATATTTTGCAAAGGAGGCAAGAACATAAAATAAAGTAAAAATAGTTTCTTCAATAAATGGTGTTGGAAAAATTGGACAGGTACATGCAAAAAAAAAAAAAAAGAAACTAGACCACCAAATTACTCAATACACAAGAATAAACTTAAATGGATAAAAGACTTAAATGTTAGCTATGAAACCATAAAAGTCCTAGAAAGAAAATAGGCAGCAAAATATCAGACATATCACATAGCAGAATTTTCACAGATACATTGCCTAAAACAAGATAAATAAAGGAAACAATAAACAAATGGGACTATATCAAACTAAAAAGCTTCTTTAGAGCAAAAGAAAACAACTTCAAAATGAAAATGGATCCCACTATATAGGAGAACTATTTGCCAATGATACACCTGATAAGGGGTTAATTTCCAAAATATATAAAATACCCATACAACTCAACAAAAGTAAGACAAACAAACCAATTAAAAAATGGGCAGAGTAGCTGAATAGTCATTTTTCCAAAGAGGACTTACAAATGGCCAATAGACATAGGAAAAAATGCTCAACATCACTAATCACCAGAGAGACGAAAATTAAAATGACAATGAAGTACAACCTCACACCTGTCAGAATGGCCACCATCAATAAATCAACAAACAACAAGTGTTGGAGAGGATGTGGAGAAAAAGAAACCCTTGTACACTGCTGGTGGGAATGCAGACTGGTGCAGCCACTGTGGGAAACAGTGTTAAGTTTTCTCAAAAAGTTAAAAATGGAACTCCCATTTGACCCAGTGATCCCACTTCTAGGAATATATCCTAAGAACCCCAAAACACCAATCAGAAAGAATATGTTCACACACCCCTGTGTTCAGAGCAGTGTTATTTACATTACCTAATATCTGGAAACAGCCCAAATGCCCAACAGTAGATGAATGGATTAAAAAAGCTGTGGTACAGTTACACAATGCAATACTATGCAGCTGTAAAAAGGAAGGATTTATTACCCTCTGAGACAACATGGAGGGACCTGGAGATGATTATCCTAAGTACAATAAGCCAGCCAGTCAGAGAAAGACAAATATCATATGGAAACCCATTCATTGTTAATAACATATTAATTAGCCTCCACAGGTTTGAATGTTTTTGCATTTTTTATTGTAACTGATTTCTAGTTGCATACCTTTGTGGTCAGAGCAAATGCTTGATATTTTTTAAGTTATTGAGGCTTGTCTTGTGGCCTAACATGTGATCCTTCCTAGACAATGTTCCATGTGCACTTGAGAAAAGTGTATGTTCTGCTCCTTTGGAATGAAATATTCTATAAATATCAATTAAAACCATCAGGTCCACTGTCTTTTAAAGTCGCTGTTGCCCTTTTGAATTTTTGTCTGGAAGATCTATCCATTGATGTCAGTAGGGTGTTAAAATCCCCTAAGGTCTGTATGGATAGCTGTCAATCTCTCCCTTAATGTTCACCAAGATTTTCTTTATATATTTAGGTGCTCCTATGTTGATTTGCAAATATTTTAACAAGGGTTATATGTTCTTTTTGGACCAATCCCTTTAGGATTATGTAGTAACATTGTTTTCACTGTTATGGTCTTTGTTTTCAAGTTCATTTTGTCTTATATAAGTATTGCTACCCCTATTTTTTTTTTCATTTCCATTTGCATTAAATATTTTTTTCCAACCCTTCACTATCATCCTGTGTGTATCTTTTGTTCTGAGTTGGGTCTCTGGTAGACACATATATGTGCTTCTTGTTTCCTTATCCATATAGCTCTCCTATGTTTTTGATTGGAGCATTTAATTCATTTACATTTAAGATTACTGCTGATAGTTACTTATTTTATTGCCACTTTATTCATTATGCCTATGGTTCTCCCCACCTCTTTCCCCCCTTTCTCTTCTTAAAGAAGGTCCTTTAACATTTCTTGCAATACTGGTTTGGTGGTAACAAACTCCTTTAGCTTTTTTTTCCCATATGGGAAGCTCTTAATTTCACTTTTAATTTTAAATAATAGGCTGGATAGAGTAGTCTTAGTTGTATGTCCTTTCTTTTCATCAGTTTGAATATTTCATGCCAACCCCTCAAAAGTGTTTCTATTGAGAAATCAGCTGATAGTCATATGGGAGCTTCTCTTTAGGTAATTAACTTCCTCTCTCTTGCTGCTCTTAAGATTCTCTCTGTCTTTAACCTTTGCTATTTTAATTATGATGTGTCTTGGTGTGCGTCTCTTTGGGTTCCTCTTGTTTCGGGCTCTCTGAGCTTTCTGGACTTGTGTAATTTTTTCCTTCATTGGGTCAGGAAAGTTTTCAGCCATTATTTCTTCAAACAGGTTCTCAATCCCTTGCCTACTTTCTCCTTCCAGTCCCCCTTTGATGCAGATGTTGTTACACTTGATGTTATCCCAGAGGCTTTCATGTTTTAAAGTTCTCTTTTCTTTTTGAAATCTGCTTGGGTTCTCATTGTTATCTTGTCCTCTAATTCACGGATTCAGTCCTCTGCTTCATTTATCTTATTGTTGATTCCTTCTAGTGTAGTCTTCATTTCAGATACTGTTGTTTTCATTTCTGACTGTTTTTTTTTTTAATGGTTTCTGTGTCCTTTTTAATGTTTATTATCTCTTTATTTAAGTCCTCACTGAGATCATCCATTCATCTTTTAAGGTCCTTGAGCATCCTTATAACCATTGTTTTAAACTCTGCATCTAGTATCCTGTTTGCTTCCATTTCATTTAATTCTTTTTCTGGGGATTTATCTAGTTCTTTCTCTCAGGGCATATTTATTTGTCTTTCCATATTGTTTCTGTATATTCAGTAGACTTTTTATGACTCCCAAACTTTGTATGACAACTTTATGATGTAGGTGTCATGTTGAGCTTAGGGATGCAGTTTTCCAGATCACCCAAGTGCAGGGCTCCAGGAGTTTTTCTTGTGGGTTATGTTGATATCAGACATGTGTAGCAGGTCATGGGCTACCCATCTGGAGCTACCACACTAATTTTTGTTGTTGTTAATCCTTACCCAAGGATATTTTTCCATTGATATTTTTTTAGAGAGAATGGAAGGGAGGGGAGAGACAGAGAGAGAAACATTGATGTGAGAGAGACATACTGATTGGTTACCTCCTGCAGGTTTTGAGCCTGCAACTGAGGTATGTGCCTTTGACCAGAATGGAACTTATGACCCTTCAGTCCGTGGGCCTATGCTCTATCCATTGAGCAAAACCAGCTAGGGCTGGAGCTACCACACTGTTTACTGTTTGTAGCTGCATCTACTGGGCCTGGGTGTGCATGTAAGGGCCACACTTACAAGGTTTGACTTCCTCCAGATTAGAGCTGGGGGAAGATCTGAACAAGGTCTGAGGCTTCTTGATGTCTACCTGCAACCTGTCAGCTACTCCACCTCCCCACGAGGTTGTCTAATCTTCTTTCAGAGCCTTCCAAAGAAAGACTGTAGGGTGTACCCAGGCTTACTGCCACCCACAGAGCCGTCCATAGGTCACAAGAAGAGTAGGGCAGGACAGGATGACTGTGGTCAGGAGGACAGGGCTAGTGTGTTCCCTACTTGAACACCACATGGTCAGGCACACAATGAGGGAAATGTGACCCCTGCTTCCAAGCCATGCCACTTAGTCTCTGCTAGAGTCTCCAACTATAGCTTCTTCTGGAAGCACATCCAGCTGGTTGAGATTGGGTACAGCCAGCTATCCCCTCTGCAGGAGTAAGCTCAGCAGGGAAAAGCCACCAGGGAGGACAGATCAAAAGAGTTTCTCATTGTGTGGTACCAGCTGAGCCTGTAGGAGAAGGGTAAGTGCTTCATCCAGGCCATAGACAATGGCCTTTGAAGGGGCACCTTCCAAATATTCCAGCTCTGAGCAGGACTCCCTTCTCCCTGTAAAACTGAGCTGAGCTCAGCAGGACAGGGCTACCAGGACTTGGGGAGGCAGATCCAAACAATCTCCTGTTGGCAGGAGAGCCGATAAGCCTGTTGGAGGGGAGCAGGCACCTCTTCCCCTTCCCAGGCAAGAGCCTCAGATAAGCACAAAAGGTTGCATCTCTGAACAGCTCTCAGATTCCCCCATGGGACTAGGCTCAGCAAGGTGGGGCTCCCAGCTGCCAGAAAGGCAGGTCAAATGAGTCTCCCATTGGGAGAATAGGCAGGCTGAGCTTGCAATGAGAGATAGGAGTGGCCTCCCGCAATGTAGCCACACAACCCAGCTCCCACCCATCCTATTTGATTCCTGGACAAAAGCCTCCCTAGGAGGAGCATTCCAAAAGTCCTAGCTCTGAGGGGTGCTCTGAGCCCCCTGCAGTACTGAACTCAGCAGGGTGGGATCACAGGGAGTTGAAGGAGAGGACAACTGATTAGACAGGTGGAAGGGGGAGGAGCTGTGAGCTCAAGGTGGGGAATAATGACCCCTTTCCCAAAGCTACAGTTCAATCACTGTCTGAGTCTCGGCCAAGAGCTTCTCTAGAAAAAGAGCTTCCTAAAGGTTCTTGCTGGGTGCAGCCAGCAGACCCTTCTGTAGGACCTGAGCACAGAAGAGGGGTGCTGCCAGTAGTTGGAGGACCAGGCAGTGCGCTCCCCAGGCTGATGCTATAAGAAGAGAAAAGCTCAACCTTGGGAAGGTGGCCTCTGAGTCTCTAGCAGACTCACTTTTCTCCCAGGAGGACTGAATCCCCACTGATTTTCACCACCAGATGCTATGTGAGCTCCTCTCCCCATCTCTATTGCTGTAAGGTAGGGAATCCCTGCATGAGGTTGAGACTCCAAGCTCCTGGGGAGAGTTTTGCAGCTAAGATATCCCCCTGGCTTCTCAGCTGCTGCAGGTGGGTGTGGGCGCCAGCCATTTTCCCATCTCCTCACTTTTTACCATTCTCTATATGGCTTCTTCTGTGATTCCTTGGTTATATTTCAGTTCACCTAGCCTTCAGTTGGTTATTCAGGTTGATTGCTCTATAATTTAGCTATAAATGCAGTTTGGCACTCAGAGCAGGTGAGTATAACTTCTACATACTCTGCATACTCTGCAGCCATCTGGGAATCTGATACCAGTGTCTTTTTTATATAAAATTATATATATATATATATCAAACACATTATAATTTGAAAAATAAATACTAAGTTAGGTGAGGTGGGTTTTTTGTTTGTTTGTTTGTTTTTTCAAAACCAGGAAGTTTCAGGATTAAACAAATGCAGTTTCTTTAGAAGTAAACTCTTTGACCATTATATGGGAGAGAATGGATTTGGGAGAATAAGGCAACAACAATAATGACTACAACAGTGTAAGAGTCTCATTTTAAAAGTGAATTAGAAATTAAAATTATCTGGACATGGAAGCAGAAGAACAGTGCACACAATGTGAGAAGTAATTCTAGCATAATAACAGTGCTGTGCACAGGCCTGGACTCACTAAGTTAAAAAGACCTTGGAAAACTCAAAGAAGGTTTAAGGACAAGCAATAAACATGATTAATAGCTTGGAAAATAGAATCTCAGAGGAAAGGTTAAGGGAACTAATATTATTTAAGTTGGAAAATAGGCTGGGGAAACAAGTTGGTTTTCAATTACATGAAGGATTATTACATAGAAGGTGCTGATCGGTACTCTAATGCCACAGAGGGCAGAACAAGAATAAGTGAGCTTGAAATGTTGTATAAGACATTTAGGTTGGCTAAAAGAAAAAAAAAATTCCATCAGGACTGCAAGCGATGAAAATGGAAAGTACTAAATTTCTTTCTGTATAGACCTTTCAAAATGCACTTGAAACTCATTTGTCTAGGAAAGTTTACATGAGGCCCAGCCTAACAAGTGGAGAGGAAGGGACACTTCAAGTTTTTACAAGGGCTATCTTTTCTAAGTTTCCCTCCACTCTCCAAATTGTGAATGTTGTGTTATGGATTTGCTGTGCACAGCAAGGAGAAGAATGGCCAGAGATTAAAATCTTTGAAATCAACTTCAGGGTGCACATGCCATTGTTTAAGACAGCAATCTTGGAGTGTTACAGCTATAAAACGCCTATTGTAACTATTTAAGCAATTTTAGCTTGTTTACTAATTCAAGTTTATTAGATTACTAGCAAATAATTGCATTTTTTGTTTCTTGGTTTCTCATCTCCTTTGCAATACATTTTTTGCTTTTTCTTTTAGAAATAAATCAACCCAATTGAATATTATTTTATAAGGTAATAAAAATAATGTATTTTCTGCCAAAAGATTTTATTTACTTAGAAAAATAGGCTATTCTCTGAACACCTGCACACTTAATTCTCTTAGAGTTAAATTATACAAGAATTCCATACCACTGATTTCTGAGGCTTGTGCTAACAAAGATAAATGAAAGCAGGGATTTCAATAAAATTTTGCAAACAATTCTGTTAGACCTTGTCAAATACGCATACAATATGAGTTCTAACATCTTTCATTTATGTGTTAATGTTATGAAAATTAATAAATAAAAGTATGGAGTATTGCATGCAGTCTATACACAAAGGGATAAAAATTAAAACTCTAGCTTGAAGCTTTTAATTATTTCTTTGATTATGACATTTATTTTTGCCTGTAAACAATTTCATTTTCTTTAAAATATATTACAAATAAATGAACATTTCTAGCAAATACAAATAGGCAGTGTAAATTGTATTATGAAAAAGACATTTTTAAAACTTTTAAAGAATATCTATTGCTTTATGTTTGGGAAGTGTTTTATAGTCATTAATTCTTTAAAATGTCAGTAAGAATAAAGGTGAGTCACAGTTATTTCCCCTTCTAAGATGAGAAAGGGAGTCAGAAATAAATGAATTGTCAAATTTATATAACAAGTTATTGAAAACAAGGAATTGTAATTTTGAGATTTTGACCTAAAGGTTTTTGTGTTTTGATTCTGCAAAAAATATGTGGAAAATTTGGCATAAACCATCAGGGAACAACTTAAAACTTGTACCAGTAAGCAAACCAAAAGAGAATTAATCTTCTACCATATTTAATAGCTGGTTCATGCTAAAAGTTCTCAACTAGGGTAGAATAAGTATTTCTGCAATGTAATACTGTATTATGTGTGGAGCAAGGCCAATTAGTAAAATTTCTTCCCCTTGGTAACTGAGGTAACATATGATGAATAGAAAGATAACCCTGAATGAGTGAGCCCTGAGAAAAGGTGGAAATGCTTATTATCATTTGGAATTTGTCACATTTGTACAATCTATCTGAAAATAAATGACTTTTTCATTATGTTAGTTCCAATCAAATATCTTGGATTTTGCCATTTCCCCTCAAACAAATCTAATAGGAAACCCACTCAGGAGTTTAGAATTTCCTACAAACATAATTTCTGCACCCAACACAGAAGAAGTTCATCAGTTTCTACTCAGCATCTACACAAATTTAGAATAAATTATACTCATTAAAAATCAGATCTGGCTGCTCAGCCACAACTATTTGGTGCCCACATGCCTTCTGCAATGTTTCCATTCTGTCTGTCATCTAACCCCCAACCCCTTTTGTTATTCTGTTAATATGCTCACTACTCCAGCATTATCCTAGAATTGGGGCCATATCAATGACTTGCACATGCACAAATTAGAGAATAATCATCATAGTATTCTCCATATCTGCCTCTCACAATATCATCCACTTAAAGTGTTCCTTAGAATTCCACACAGATGCTTTATAACAGCATTCTTTGTATCTCAGACTAAGTACCATCCATGTTAGTATGACCGAAAAAGAGGGATACGTAAGCAACACATTTATATTTGTCTTTTAGAATAAGAAATAGAACCCTACCATTTTGTCACATAATGATGCAGTTTTTATATTTGCAGTTGTTTTACTTTAAAATGAAAATCTATTTTTTGGCTTCCTTTTTATAGGACATAGACATTATTTTTTGTAAAATATTTGAGATGTCACATCAACTTTTCTTTTAATGTCAGTGGGAATCAACACTCCTGCATTTTTTAAAGACATGGTTTATTTTCTTTCTGTTACCATGAGACCATAGAGAGTCTGTGATTACTAAATAGAGGGATGTCACTTTACTGGAAAGGTCCTGAACTAAGCTTACATGGAATACCTTTTGGACACTCTGTATTGAGCTTCCTGGCAATATGCCTTGAGCTTACATCTGCAGCTAATGATTAAATCTTCTCCCAATGATCTAGGACAGGGGTCCTCAAACTTTTTAAACAGGGGGCCAGTTCACTGTCCCTCAGACCGTTGGAGGGCCAGACTATAGTTTATATGAAAACTATGAACAAATTCCTATGCACACTGCACATATCTTATTTTGAAGTAAAAAAACAAAATGGGAACAAATACAATATTTGTATTTGCATGTGGC
>NW_006297754.1:2239782-2240435 GCF_000327345.1 Myotis davidii | reverse complement strand
CAGTGATCCTTCATTTCTTTTGAATTTCCTAAAAAGTATATTGTAAGATTCCTTACAATAGACCGTTTGTACTAAGAGCTGCTAGGAATTCATCCTGTATAATAAAACTCTAATATGCAAATTGGCCAAATGGCAGAACAACTGGTCACTATGACGCCCACTGAACACCAGGAATCAGACACTCAATGCAGGAGCTGCCCCTTGGTGGGGAGTGCGCTCCAACAGGGGGAGTGCCACTCCGCCAGCCCTTGGGCTCATAGCTGGCAAGCACAGCAGTGGTGGCGGGAGCCTCTCCTGCCTCCACTGCAGGCAGGCGGTAAGGAGGGAAGGGTCCCGGACTGCGAAAGCCCAGGACTGTGAGAAGGATCCCAGACTGCAAGAGGGCACAGCCTGGGCTGAGGGACCCCCACTCCCGGTGCACCAATTTCATGCACTGGGCCTCTAGTATATAATAAAATTGGACTTTCTTATTCACCCTAAATTTGCCAGTAGCAAATAATTTTAACTATTATTGAACAAAATAATTAGAAGCACAGACCTAAATCTGAATGGTAGGGTACAAAAAACCCATAGGTAAAGTACTTTCTACAATTAACCAAAGTTCCCACTAAACAATCAATACCTCCTTAACACAGAGGACTTTGTGTTTCATT
>NW_006297754.1:2236108-2239245 GCF_000327345.1 Myotis davidii | reverse complement strand
CCCTGGCTAGAACACATAGTGCTAAGAAGGGGAGCAAACATATTAAGAACAGTATGCCAGGTCCCTTGAAACATATGCTGTGTAGATGTTCCTTCCCCGCAGCGACTGTGTCAAGCAACAAGGATGGACCGGCTTCCAGCAAATTCCCCCATTTTTATTTTTTAAATGACAGCGAGTGTAAATCAGCGGCCACCTCTCGGATTGGGTAGTTTAAGACTCAGAAGACCTGTTTGTGACTTTGCCAACAGGTCAGTCCGAGGCTTAACCCTATGTCGGCTCCCCATATAAAATGGCAGAAAGTTGCCATGCTTTCTCTATATTTCTTTAGCAGTAAAATAATGGCAAATGCATACAAATTTCCTAACCCTATTAGTAAAGGGTTCATTCAATACTGAGTAGCTTGCCTGGCTGGTGTGGCTCAGTGGTTGAGCATTGACCTATAAACCAGGAGGTAATAGTTCAATTCCTGGTCAAGGCACATACTTGTTTTGCAGACTGGATAGAGATCATGTAGGAGGCAGCCAATCAATTACTTCCATCATTGATTTTTCTATTTTTACCTCTCCCTTCCTCTCTGAAATCAATAAAAATATATTTTGAAAAATACTGAGGAGAGCAGGCTGTAATTTTTATAAGAATGCATGCCAATTTGTTGAAATTGTCAGAAAAATATACTGGGAATTACCAATCCTCTTCTTTCAGAACAACCCTAATTTATTATTTTTTTTCTTATCCTAGATTTGACACTGACCTGATGGGCCAGGCTTGGGCACAATATCGTGCTCTCATTTTTCCCCTCCTCTTTCCTCATCTGGCTTAAATGGGATAGTCAACAGAACAAAACACATATTCCTATGGCTCTCTCATTCCCTATCAAGTTCTCTCTTTGAGGAATTTTCCAGGGATTTGGTCCTTCATACACTGACATTAACTAATTTCTCTATTAAGTACAATACTGACATGAAGCATGGTAAAATATATGAAAAGCCAAATCTAGTCAGAAACCATTCCTGTTATAAAGCTAACGTGTAAATAACACAAAACTTTGATGTGAACTTTTCTTACACTTCAGCCAGTGGTGTTGATAGTCTTCAAACTTTTATCGTTTGAGTACTTGAGTAATTTATATTGCTTTGTTAAAATGCATGTTTGAAAGAAAGAAAGTATTAAGTTTTTGGGAGAAAGATTATAACAGCTAGTATATGAAAAGAGGTTTAAATATTGTCATACATCAATTATATAATTTATTTTTTCTACAAGATATGTCTCTCACTTCTTCATTTCCATTTTATATAAGAAGATATAGATTTAAGTGATGGAAGACCAATTTTATGCTTTAATTCTCATGTCCCTTTGCCTATAGCATTATCTAATAGTGCATGAAGACTTGCTTTACTTGTATTATCTCATAAAATATTTATAAAAATGGAAGACATTTTCTGCATTTTAAGGATAAAGAAAATGGCATAGAGAAATATGAAATCATTTGCTCAAGGTTACAAATTTTATATGTGATGGAACAAAGAGAAATATAAGGAGTCTGATATGAGAGCATCCACTCATAACTACAATGCACTACTGATGTAGTACTGTGCACATATGTCATATGCAGTAAAATTATATACATGCATACGCACATATAGGCACACATGTGTGCAAATATATTGCAAGTGGCGCAAATAAATATTTCAAGTTGTTACCTATTTAATGGTCTATTACCTTTTGATGAGTCTTGCAAAATACAATTCCACCTTAATAACCCAGACATATATTAAAATATTTCTTCTAATTAATTTCCTTTAAAAATATATTTTACTGATTTTTTACAGAGAAGAAGGCAGAGAGATAGAGAGTTAGCAACATCGATGAGAGAGAAACATCAATCAGCTGCCTCCTGCACATCTACTACTGGGGATATGCCCACAACCAAATGTCCTTGACCGGATTTGAACCTGGGACCTTTCAGTCCTCAGGCCGACGCTCTATCCACTGAGCCAAACTGGTTTCGGCCACAATAACTTTTTAACAGGAATGGTTTCTGACTAGACTGCCATTGTTTGAGTAGACAATAGAAACTTATAACATCTTGTTTTGGGGTAAAATCAAGCAAGAATTTTTCTAAATAATGAAATGTAACCCATAATTTGCTCTAAACTACACTTTTCATATATTGATCAATGTTTTGCAAGGTTCTCCTAGATGTCAATAACAATGCATGAGTTAATCAAGTCTACATTGTACTGCATTTTTCCTCATTAGATTATCATATTCTGATAGCATGTAAGATTAATAGGCTATATTTAAATAATGCATAATAAAATGTATTGAAATATGGATAATGATAAAAGAAAACAAATTATATTTAGGCAATGAATGCCAAATTTAGAAATTAGTAGGTTATAAGAGGATTAAAATCCATAGGAAAAATAATAAATGGCTATGCAGGTGAAAATAAAGTATTGAGGAAACAGTAAAATATGGGGTAGCTTGTTGAGTAGTGTTAATTCAAACCTTCAGATAGAAAGACACCTACATGACTTAGTTCATTTTCCATAGGATGAAAATATTAATACTGAGAGACTAAAAAGATGACGATAAAACAGTATAGATGTGAAGTACACATCTACTGAATAAACTTGACCAAATATTACTTAGCTGATGTGGAATTAGAGAGTACACATAATTATTAAAAATCAGAAGCTTTCTTCAAACACATAATTATTGTGTCTGTGACAGAATAAAAAGAGAAAGCAATTATAATTTAAGAAATATATTCATTGGGTGTGAATTATTATAGCAAAACAAGACAACTTTTTGTGTGTAGCATTTTTATTTGTAAATACTATATTTGGTATTTTAATGGTGCAATCATGTTTATATGAATGGTAGATTTGAATAAGTTTATTATAGTATCAATTCTATACATATGTTTTATGTCTACTTTATGTCAAGAAATATACCAGAATAAATATGTGTGGAGGATAGAGAAAAAGGAGAAATAATTGAGATGTAATCTTTTCATTTTGGTACACAATAAAAAATAGAAGTGAAAAGTACATTTAAGTACTGATGATGGAAGAAATACAATATTACATGGTAAAAGGAGTTAAGCATTTTTACTGAGTAGCTTTAATATT
>NW_006297754.1:2232429-2235443 GCF_000327345.1 Myotis davidii | reverse complement strand
TGTGAGTTCCTTGTAAATGTTGGAGATTAAATCCTTATCGATGATATCATTGGCAAATATGTTCTCCCATGAAGTGGGTCTTCTTGTTGTTTTGTTGATGGTTTCCTTTGCTGTGCAAAAGCTTTTTATTTTGATGTAGTCCCATTTGTTTATTTTCTCTTTAGTTTCCATTGCCCTAGGAGCATTATCAGAGAAGAAATTTCTTTGGCATATGCTTGCAATTTCGCTGCCTGTGGATTCCTCTAGTATTTTTATGGTTTCCTGTCTTACGTTTAAGTCTTTTATCCATTTTGAGTTTATTTTTGTGTATGGTGTGAGTTTGTGGTCTAGTTTCATCCTTTTGCATGTATCTGTCCAATTTTCCCAACACCATTTATTGAAAAGACTGTCTTGACTCCATTGTATGCTCTTGCCTCCTTTGTCGAATATTAATTGGGCGTAGTGGTTGGTATTTTAATAGTGCAAACATGTTTATATGAATGGTAGATTTGAATAAGTTTATTATAGTATCAATTCTATAAATATGTTTTATGTCTACTTTATGTCAAGAAATATACCAGAATAAATATGTGTGGAGAATAGAGAAAAAGGAGAAATAATTGAGATGTAATCTTTTCATTTTGGTACACAATAAAAAATAGAAGTGAAAAGTACATATAAGTACTGATGATGGAAGAAATACAATATTACATGGTAAAAGGAGTTAAGCATTTTTACTGAGTAGCTTTAATATTTGAGACTTCAATAAAGAGTAGGGGTTTTATGGACCCACAAAAAGAGAAGAATATTTAAGACTGGAGAACAGCTGGGAAATTTCAGAGAGATGTGAAGTAAACATAATTTTCAGAATGGAATTATGAGTTGCATGGTATGCTCAAGTTAATTTTTACCATGAGGTAACTTAAGATCAGTGACCATAAGGGACTTCTTATGAAAATACACAACTTTAATTGAAAAATCAATGGCAGAATTACCTAAAGACAGACTTTTTAGACCAAAGTTATCTAAGAAACTCCAGATTGCTCATATTAGTCAAAATGAGTACCAATAACATCACAAGTATTGACCAGAGTTAATTGATCAAAAAACTTAGCTCACCCTGGCCAGTGTTTCTCAGTGGATAGAGCGTCGGCCTGCGCACCAAAGGGTCACAGGTTCGATTCCTGGTCAAGAGCATATGCCTGGGTTGCAGGTTCAATCCCAGGCCCCTTTGGGGCACATGTGGGAGGCAACCAATCCATATGTCTTTCTCTCTCTCACATCAATGCTCTTCTCTCTCACTTTCACCCCTCCTCCTTCAACTCCCTCTAAAATTCAATGGAATAAATATCTTCAGGTGAAGAATAACAACAACAACAAAGCTAAGCTCTTGTCAAGATGTGTTTAATGCTAAATCTAGATAATAAACAATGACAAAGATGATGAAGATAGGTAGACAGATAGATGATAGATGATAGATGATGATGATAGATAGGTAGATAGATAGATAGATAGATAGATAATAGATAGATAGGCAGAAACATGTGTATAGAGTCATGTGCCAGCAATGGGGATATGGTCTTAGAAATACAACATTAGGGGATTTTGTAATTGCATGAACATCATAGAGTGTACTTACACAAACCTAGACAGTATAGCCTACTATGTAATTGTATGTGCTATACTCTTATATGACTGACAGTGCAGTAGTTTTGTTTACACCAGCATCAGCACAAACTTGTGAGTATTGCCTTGCACTATTTCTTTAGGACAGCTACCACATCACTAGGCAATAGGAATTTTTCAGGTCCATTATAATCTTAAGAGGCTACCACCATTTATACAGTCTGTTGTTAATCAGTGCATGACTGCACAATGCGTGTAGAATAAGTAGTACTGAATGGTGAAAGAAATACAGCCCATTTTCTCTAACACAAGCTTCCTAGACCTGACTCTGGATCTCTTACATGAGCTAGGGTGAAAAGGAAGTGGTGGTAGGAACAGGGAGCTGGAGATTTTATTTATAGAACCTATTAGCAGCTTAAAACGTATTTCTGCACATCTGAAGTTACACAATCATTCAAAAAGGACAATTTCCCCCTATCTCCTTGGCATTTGGCTGCTGCTTTTATAATAATAACTTCCTTACATAATATTATAGAAACAAAGAATATAGTGTTTGAAATCACAGAGCCTTAAATTCACAATCATGATGAGTCATTTACTATTTGAGAAAGTTAACTAACTTCCTCAGGCCTTCGATCCCTGTGCTGTTCTCGGAGATAATAAGACCTGACTCATGACAGACCTGGAAGATGAACTGAGGCCACCCAGGTTAACTGCTCAGCATATTATCGAACATGCTGCACGTCTGCTATAAGAATGTAACTATGGTGTTTGGAGACAGAGACCCTCCATTTTCTGAGTTTCTTTGTGAAGGGAATTCAGTTAGGGAAAATTTGAATTAATTCCTCATCCCTCACTCTACTTAGTATAGGTGAATGAAGAAACTCAGCTTTTTAGCCTTTCCTAGATTTTCTCTTTTGTATTAGCCTATAGAATAAAATAGCATTCTGCCCTAATCACCCCTATGTGGAAAAATTAATACTGACTCCTGTGTCTCATTTCTCAATTGGTTCTGGAACTTCAATGAGGAAAGTGAGGGTATGTTATATCTCCTTAAAACTCAACAATGTGATAGCCATTATTTTATTAATAACAAATAACAATTTTGCATTACCCCTTATGAGTTAGAATTTAAAAATACTTCCTGTAATTATCTTTTAAGAATTTTTAAACTATAAATTCTATTTAAAATTATCTACACTAATAAAAGAGAAACATGGTAATTGGCATACGACCTCTACCCTTTTCATTGGCTAATCAGCAAGATATGCAAATTAACTGTCAGCCAAGATGGCGGCCGGCAGCCAGGCAGCTTGAAACTAACATGGGGCTTGCTTGCCTCAGTGACGGAGGAAACCAACGTTCCCCGCCTGCCATGCAGGCCTCTGAGCAGGCAGTTTGAAACATTT
>NW_006297754.1:2226834-2231884 GCF_000327345.1 Myotis davidii | reverse complement strand
AGGACTGGGAATGACTGGTCACCATGACACACACTGACCACCAGTGGGCAGACGCTTAATGCAGGAGCTACCCGCTAGTGGTCAGGGCGCTCTCACAAGGGAGGAGCTCTGTTCAGCCACAAGCCAGGCGGATGGCTGCCAGTACAGTGGTGGTGGTGGGAGCCTCTCCTGCCTCAGCAGCGCTAAGTATGTCTGACTGCAGCTTAGGCCTGCTCCCCGCTGGCAAATGGACATCCCCCAAGGGCTCCCAGGCTGCCAGAGGGATGTCTGACTGCCAGCTTGGGCCCAGGGATTGGGCCTAAGCCAGCAGGTGCTCATTTCCCAAGGGGTCCCAGACTGTGAGAGGGCACAGGCCAGGCTGAGGGACCCTCCCGAGTGCACTGGGCCTCTACTATATATATAAAAGCCTAAGTGACAGTCCGACCGTTCATCCATCTGACTGATAGCTATGATGCATACTGACCACCAGGGGGCAGACATTCAATGCAGGAGCTGCCGAACTGTGGTGACTTGGCAGCTGAGGTTCTTGGGTAACGCACCCAGAACCAGAGAAGAAGGAGCCCGATTCCAGTGTGCGTCACCCAGGAACCACCCTTTTGCAATCCGAGACCCTTTGGGGGATGTCGGAGAACCAATTTCAGCCTGATCCCAGGCCCAGGGACCCCACCGGTGCATGAATCCTTATACCGGGCCTCTAGTATTTAATAATTATAACGTTAAAAAGTTTAAAGTGATTCCAGGAAAATACTAAATCTGTACCACATGAAAAAAAGTATCATCAGAAATGTCATCCTAGAATCAGTATTATTTGAATAGTAAAACTTAGAGATTTATGACATTAACAGATATCATGGGGTGATAATGACAAGAAATTAGTTATTAATAGGACATTGTGTGACAGAGATAGTTAAGTCAATTAAATCCTTGTGGTTTTGAAGTCAAGGTCACAAATTTAATTTCCATATGGGCCAGTATACTTCTGACTAGGAAAACTCTGTTCTCTATCACAGACTGCACCCCTAACCTCAATCTGTTATTCCTCAATTATGTACCATTAATTGATGCAAAATCCTACTGATAGCGGGTCATCTGTGCCATCTGCATAAATGAAGGACAGCATGTCTATGAGGCAGCCGACAGAGAACAACTTGAGGCCAATAGTACAAGAAAATTCACTAATAACCTGTTGTTTTCTTCTGGAAAAACATAGCTCTAAATTTTCCAAGAGAAAAGTAATTACAAACATTATTCAAAAGTGAATTGGAATCAACTCATAGTCCCTTTCTTTAAAAATGAGTCAAATAGAAGCTTGATAGCCCTAGTATGCCTTTCTAATTTTGTTAAACTTATAATCAACAGATACTTATCTAATAAGATGTTATCTCATGTAGCATGTTTCCTAATAAAGGGAACTTTTTTTAGTTTGCTATTACTGTCTACTTCCTCTGTGCTCTGAGTTTCCTTGCATTATTTCTAAATCCCATTGGGAACTTATAATATATCCCAGTGCCACCCCTTAATAAATATGACACACTACAGGACATACGATTAGCAGGATATATGATTCTATAACATACACATGGCTGGACAGTTCTATTCCATACTTACTAATGAGGGAGCTAAGCTCTATATTCTGGCAAAGAACTGATTCAATGTAATATCTTTAAACCACAACTTAGAGTTTGAACAGAGGCAGTCAAAGGCTTCTAAACCCCAACTTCCATTATTTAATTCTTTTGCATCTCTTCATACAAAAACTCTCCAAATAAGCTCCTTATCAAAACCTTAAAGGAAGAGTTGATAAAAATCATTTAGACTCTTATTAATTTATGCTAAAAATATTTCATCTATGAGAAAAAGGATTTGAGGTACTATCTATCTATTAATATATTTCAAGTAGCAGTCTTCACCCGGAACAGAATTTTGTGTGTATGTGTTGAGGGATAATGAGACATCAGGACATCCTTGAGAAATATTTTTTTCAAAACATTTATGTTAGAGGCATTGCACTAGCAACAGAAGACTTAACAGAATGTTCTATGCTCAATGATTTGGCATTCAATGCGATTAGAGAATAAAAAAGTAAAAAAGAGAGAGAGAGAGAGAGAGAGAGAGAGAGAGAAAGTTGAGAGAGAGAGAGAGAGATTAATTATTATTGAGATGAAAATCAATATCCATGATTCACATACTGTTTGATATTAAATGTTATGAAATAGCCCTGAGCGGGTCCCATAAGGGAAAGCAATATTATTTTGATTCCACCATAATTTAATTTCAAAAATTTAAAGTTCAGATTCCCTGCCTTGTATCTGTCTCTTTTTGTGAATACTTTTCTCTTTTCAATCAAGCAAACTTTTACTTCATTATCAGGCTCAACTTCTACACCATCTCATCCCTGGAGCTATTCCAACTGCAAAACAGAGAACTCTCTCACTGCTCAGATTTCATAGGAGATGACCATAATAAGTATACCCCATAACCATCTTCAACATAGCCTATAAATAACTTACGCTTTACCAGTGCCATTCTTAGAGAGTGTATTCGTTTGTGTCCTCCAGAAAAAAAAGAGTCAACAGAATTGCTAGCTAGCTAGAGACTTACTACATGAAATCGGTTCATGCAGTTCAAAGAAGTCCCATGATCAGTATTCATCAAGCTGGAGACCCAGGAAAGCCAATAATATACTGGCAATTTGAGTCTAACAGCAGAAGACTGTCACAGTTTAAAGACAATCAGGCAGAAAGATCAAATCCTCCTTTCCCCTGCTTTGTTGTTCTATTTGGGACGTCAGTGAATTAAATCAGCAACTATCAGCCTCTTTCATCTCATGGCACACATAAACTAATTACGAAAATTCTGTGGCACAACAAAAAATATATTCTTTTGCCGATCTGACAGGACAAAGGTATAAATTTTATTCATTCACACTGAATGGCTATTGTTGTCTTAGCTGTTGTCATTTTTTTAATGTGAAAATCGAAGGGAAAAGAGGTCAGTGCCTCTGACTTAATAGTCAGGTATTGCATGTTTTAAAAGTTCTTGCCACACAGTGGTTGACAATCTCTGGATTAGATGAAGACCATTCACCCTGGGGAGGGCAATCTGCTTTGCTCAGTCTGAAAGTTCAAATGTTAACCTCATGCAGAAACCCTCTCTCACAGACACACCCAGGATGACGTTTAATCAAATATCTGGCCACCTCATGGCCCAGTCAAGTTGACACATAATATTACACATCACAGAGAATTTTCCCCAAAACTGAACATGATACTAGAATGGTAACCTGGCCAGTAAACAGTAGAGCAGGATTATTACGTCCTTTACTCTAAAGATTGCATTTTTGCTAAGAAATATAAACCCAAATTATAATTTTGGAAGCCACATTAATACTGCATTATGTCTTCTCAGGGCCACACATTTCAGATATTTGATCAGCATGTCACTCACAATATTATTCTCAAGAGTTTTAGAAAGAGAGGGCTAAATCAGAATATTATGGACGGTGAGTGGATTCATTCTTCATGTTGATTTTAATCCAGATAAGATTTTAATCAAAAAGGTGATTTTAGATATCATTTTGTATGAGAATACAGGACAACATCCGCTTTTCCTGCTGCAAGATAATTATTTTGACTTAAATAGAAAATACAGATGGCTACAATAAAAAGCATAACAACAGAAAACAAAGCATTGTTTCCATTATACAGGCTAAAAACTGCTGTGACCATCAGGTCATAACTTCTGCTCTAAAGTTTTTCAGGACTGGCTACAAAAATTTTCCCATTCCAAAAAACAAACAAACAAAACAGGTCTTATTTTTCTCATAGAAAAAAATAGAGTTTTCAGTTATGTTCAAATAATCTTTGGTTAAAGCTACAACGCATGTGTGAAAGGAGTAACAGTACTATAAACAGAAGAGATCTAGGTAAAGTCTCTCACTGCTCTTTGGAGGTCTCTTCAGTATGGTATCTGATCTTTGGATAACACCATTATTTTTCTGCTCCTGTGGAAAAGGATGAACTTAGAATTGTCTTTACTTTCTTAGCTCTTGGATAATCAAACAGAAATCAGTATACTAGACTACATTCAATTTCTTTAAATGACAGATATCTAGATTAGTAAAACGAATTTAATTCAGCAAACCAAGGAACATAAAATTAGATTTGACAATTCATAAAATGCTTACAATGCATACAGTAAAAAAAACAACTGTTCTTTCCTTTAGAATGAGGTGATAACCTAATGAACCAAGTCAATCCATAGTCTAGGCCAGTGGTCGGCAAACTCATTAGCCAACAGAGCCAACTATCAACAGTACAAAGATTGAAATTTCTTTCGAGAGCCAAATTTTTAAAACTTAAACTATATAGGTAGGTACATTGTTATTAACTTAATTAGAGTACTCCTAAGGCTTAGGAAGAGCCACACTCAAGGGGCCAAAGAGCCGCATGTGGCGCGCGAGCCGCAGTTTGCCAACCACTGGCTAGGCTTACCTTCATTAAGTGGCATGACTGTTCAATGTGTTATAATTTAACTTTTAGTTCACTTTTGAGTATCAGAAGTGACACTAGAAATATGTGTTCTTAAATTCAAGTTATTTTTCTATTAAATATCACAATTTACTCTTCTTTCCTCAATACTTTAAAGCTTACAGGGGTAGAGATTGTGTTCACTGATGTATCTCCAATGCCTAGAGCCATCAGGGGCACACAGTAGGTGTTTTAGAAATATCTATTGAATTACATGAAAGATTGAATAAATTATTTGCTTGGTTATCACATTGAAGTCATAGCCACCTAGTTTCTGTTTTTAACATGCTAAGCTACCTCTTGTTTTAGGGGCTTTGCACACGTTCTTCCCTCTCCTACTCATGGTCAGTCTCACATCTAACAACACTTCCGCACTGAGGCTTTCCTGAGCACGGAAGTGGAAGCCAAATCTTCTCCTCTGGCCTCTCTTTCATACAGCACTCCACCGCCTGTCCCTTGTAGCATCTATCTTTACTACACTGGGATATGTGCATTGAGGGTAAAGATTACATGTCTTCCTT
>NW_006297754.1:2219815-2226804 GCF_000327345.1 Myotis davidii | reverse complement strand
AGAGTGTTAGGAAAATTCGGTTTTCAAAATATACTGGCTGGTTGCTTGAAAGACCACAATGAGCTTAACCCTTTGCTCACTACTGAACATGCACTGTTGATCAATTTGCTCTCATGGAAGTGACAGTTGGAAAGAAAATGAGCAAATAAAAAACAACCCAAAAAACATTTTCCCCCAAATTATAAAATTATGAAATAAATGAATATGGTAAAATGATAGAGAATAATAAAGGCATCTATATGGATTTTTTTTTAATCAGCAGAGTCCTCTCAGCTGGTGAAATCAACAAAAATCATAAGGATGATGCAGCAGCCATATAAAACCCTGGGGAAAGATCTCTACAGGATGAAGGAACCATATGTATTAAGCCCCAACACAGAAAAGAGCAAGGTGTATTTGAGAAACTGTAAGAATACAGGGGCCTAGAGTGAGGCAGAAGCCAAGTCAGATAGGGATTTCTTTTCTTCCATATTCACAAAAACTTTATTCACATATAAACTCAAAAAATGTTTTAATCCTCACCCAAAGATATTTTTCTATTGATTTTCAGAGAGAGTGGAAGAGAGAGAAAAAGAGAGAGAAATATTGATGTGAGAGAAGCACATTGATTGGTTGCCTCCTACATGTGCCCTGACCAAGGCCTGGGCTGGGGAGGAGCCTGCTACCAAGGTATGAGCCCTTGACTGGAATTGAATCCAGGACCCTTCGGTCTGCAAGCTGACACTCTATCCACTGAGCCAAACCAGCTAGGGCAACTCAATATTTTTTTGCTTCATCTGTATATATCAAACCTTAATATGCAAATAGACCAAACGACGGAACAACCAAACAACCGAAAAATCGGTCACTATGACGTGTGCTGACCACCAGGGGGCATGCACGGAACATGGTGGGTGTCAGCAGCAGGTGGCAGAGCACAGAACATGGCCGAGATAGCCTGTGGTGGGATGGTGGAGCAGGTGAGCAGGGGACCAGTCCAAGGCAGGGCACCAGTTGCTGTCATCGGGGCAAGCCTCTGGTGGTTACTGAAAATTATTTGCTCCCACATGCTGCAGTCCCGCTGGGCTCTTGCACCTGCTGCCAGTGCCAGAGCCGCAGCTTGCACCCACTGCTGGCACCCAGCACCAGGGCCGATTGCTCGAAGCTGTCAATGGTTGCTAGTGGAGGCTGCCAGCCCTGATCACTCCTCAGGGCTTCTGAATCTGCCCCTGTTCCTGAGGGGTGCTCGGGCCCGGCAGCCGCCGCTCACACCCACTGCCAGTGATGGCCCCACTTGCACGCGCAGCTGGCACTGGAGCCGCCACTCACACCTGCTGCCGGTGCCAGCCCCACTTGCACCCGCTGCTGGCGCCAGCCCCAATCATCCGCGTTGTCAGCATGTGGGAGTGGCCACAGTGGGAGCAGGGATGCTGGCAGACTGGGCACCAGGGGCCGTGGTAGGATGGGTTGGGTGGAGGCACAGAGGATGGGCTGAGACCTGCCCCTGTGCCCACTGCAGCCTCATGGCCCACAGTTCCTTTCAAGGTGCACAAATTCGTGCACTGGGCCCCTAGTCACTCTTATAATTGAAAATGAACTTTTGTGGCTGTTTTAATATTTGTATTTTAAAATACGTCCTGAGAGACCAGCAATGTATTCTGGTATGTCTATCAATCCACAGGCTGCATTTATTAACTGAGATGGGGGATGGGGGGATGTCTATGACAGTTTTCAGAAGGTGGTACTTCAGTGTTGAATGTCTAGACTCCTACACATTTGTGACAACAAATAAATAAGTGACTCTGAATTATTCTTAGCACTTGGGGTGACAAACACAATACAATATACATATGATGTACTGCAGAATTGTACACCTGAATCTTATGTAATTTTATTAACCACTGTTACCTTAATAAAAAGTAAATTAAAAAAAAACACACGAAGTTACAAGGAGCACAAACTTCAAAGGTGGCTATGTGTATAGTCAGTTTCATATTCTAGTTGTCACACATTTTACATTAAAATATTTTAATGAATTACTGCCCTGGCCAGTGTGTCTCAGTTGGCTGTGTTGTCCTATGCACTGAAAGGTTGCTGGTTGGATTCCAAGTAGGAAGCGTGCAGGAGGCAGCCAATGGATGTTCTGTTCTCACATCAATGTTTCTCTCTTTCTTTCTCCTTCCTTCCCCTCTCTCTAAAAATAAATAAAAAAATCTTTAAAAATATATATATTTTAATGGACTATTTATAACTAAACCTTGAAATATTTTTAAAAACAAAATTTTATTTTATTTTATTTTTTTAAAATATATTTTTATTTAACTTTTACAGAGAGTAAGGGAGAGAGACAGAGAGCCAGAAACATTGATGAGAGAGAAACATCGATCAGCTGCCTCCTGCACATCCCCTACTGGGGATGTGCCCACAACCCAGGTATATGCCCTTGACCGGAATCGAACCTGGGACCTTTCAGTCCGCAGGCCGACGCTCTATCCACTGAGCCAAACCCGTTTCGGCTAAAAACAAAACTTTAAATAATAATAGCCAGTGGCTGTCATCAACTATCACCATTATTACATTTATTATAAGCAAGGTGATACCAACAGATCTACCTGACAGTATATAAATACTGTTCAATATTTAAATACAGGAGTTGGCAAAAGTAGGTTTACAGTTGCAATACAAGTAAATAATAATACAAGAATAAACTTTTGCATAGTTAGGGACTTAGAGTAAGACAAGATGTTTAGATTTCATAGTAAGAATAATGGAAACAACTACAGACAAGTACTTGCTTTGCTTTGAGAAGATTGCTGTGTTTGTTTTGTAGACAAAAAATGTGAAGGGTGAAAGTGCAGATAGAAACTGTTTCAGGAATCTGGTAGCCGATCTAGAATGATGGCAGTAAAGATGGAAAGAAGAGCCTGGATTCCAGATACACTTTAAATTTAACATTGACAGTATATAATTATTAGCTCTGCAATAATCATAGATGATTATGTTGCCATATAGCTTGTCATGTAAATGAAACACTTTTGAAAGGAAAAGGAGGTATTAATAATTAATAACTGGACAACAAGGGATTGTACAAGGCCTACCAGGATGTCTGGTCACCCTTACAATTTTTAAAATATTTGATGAATGATAATGTTTTTCATTAACATGGATATGATTTAGACAGGAAAAAGATAATAAATTGAAATAAAAAGCATTGCTTGGGCAATCAAGACAGAAAGATCTGAATATGTAAAAACACTGATGTAGAGATAGCATGACAGTCTTTGGACCTGTAAAATGCTTTAGTTATGAACTTAATTTGACCAGACCATGAAAGATATGGGCTACTACTAAAGATTCTATCATTAATTATTAATTTGTGGGGTGAAGGTTTATTACATTTGCCTAGCATATTCTATGACAGAAACTAGCAGTTTTCTAGTTGCTGAAAATTAACATTTTCAATTCCAGTATCTTAATCACTGAATAGTTCTAAATGAATCATGATTCCTTAATTAAAAATACTCAGAAATACTTTAAAGAAAATTGGAGACTTTATTTATGCTTTTAAAAGAATTTATTTTGCTTAGTTGTCCTAGATGGAAAAAAAAATAAAGGGATCTTATTCATATACTAACAGCTATTATAATAGAAAATATCGGTGAAACTTAAATGCCTAAGGAGATGCCGAAAAAACTACATCTACTTACTCCACATTGGATCTGAAAGTCTATTTTCATTCAGTTTCTTAGCATTATTAGTAATGAAATAAAAAGCCAGGATTCTTGAATTAAATGGGCCATCAGTTTTTCAAAAACCTAAACATCATATAACTTTGATTACAGGTTACCAGACAAGTGACTGTTTTTTTGAGTTCAGTCAAGTTTGATAGAGTTTTTATGACTGGCCCCAAAAATGAATTACTGAAGTTCATCTTTACAGATAATCTGTATACTGTAGCCTTAATGTGAAAGTCAGGTTGAAAATTCATACCCATAAAATGTACAGTAAATGAAAAATTTTCCATAGATTAAAAAATAGATTATTAAGAACTCTTTCAATTCAAAAAATTGTTTTGACGTAAGAGCCCTTATAAGATGAGCCTTATATACTTGTTTATGCTTTAACTTCCTACGCTTTGATCTTTGTTTAAATGCATAACAAGATGCACACCTGCGGTCCCAATGGATGGGCTTGCTGCAGATATGGTACGGCTAATGAAAGATGGCACAAAGGCACACACACTTAAAAGGTACAGAAAGATTTCTGAGTAAATAAGAAAGCCTGAAATTCTAAGTTCAAAAACTAGATATTAGGCTAATTTGAGACAAGTATTTTCATTTAATTTCACTATGAAAATTTGTATTATGCTTTTAGGATTGTGTTCAGAATGTTTCCACATTTCCTTTTGTGTTTGGAATCTTCTATTACCTATACATGACTAAGTAGATAAATGTAGAGAATATTTTCCAAAATTATTCTGGGCCAGACCTCTGTCTTACAGTAACTGAATGGTGATCTAATTCCATATACTCTCTATTCTTATTTCTTTTATTATGTATGACAAAGATGCACGAGTTACAGAATTTTTATTTTTTTTAAATGGAAGTTAAAGAGCAGATAGGAAATATATTACTTTAGTTACAAAAATTAAGTTTCCATAATTCATCATCTGAATATGGCTTTGTGAGCTTACCATCCAAGTAACTAAATATTTTTCAAAGAAATTATTATGATTTGAATGAAGTTTAATTCCTGGTCCATTCTTTCTCAGTGTTCTCTTATTGGCTTTTGAGTTTGCGTTATCACTCACTTTAAACAATTCTAAGGACAGTGTCCTTATCTTGCAGGGGGTTAGCAATTTATTTGTATGAATTTATCATGTAAGTTATCCTTTTCTGAACTGAAAGTATAACTTTTATCAAAATACAAAGTTTCTGCACAGCAAAAGAAACCATCATCAGAATGAAAAAGGAACTCACTTTATGGGAAAACATATTTGCCAATGATACATCTGATAAGGGGTTAATTTCCAAGCATATAAGGAGCTCATACAACTGAACAAAAGGAAATCAAACAATTCAGTCAAAACATGGGCATAGGATCTAAGGGGACATACAGATGGCCAAGAGACAAATGAAAAAATTAGTGCTCAAAGTCACTAATCATCAGAGAGAATGCTGGTTAGAATGCAGACTGGTACAGCCACTATGGAAAACAGTATAGAGTTTCCTCAAAAATTTAAAAATGGAACTGCTATTTGATCCAGTGATCCTACTTTTAGGAATATATTCTAAGAAGCCTGAAACACCAATCAGAAAGAATATATACACACATATATTCATAGCAGCATTATTTACCATAGCTATGATCTGGAAACAGCCCAAGTGCCCATCAGTAGATGAATGGATAAAAAAGCTGTGGTATGTTTATACCATGGAATACTATGCAGTTATAAAAAAGGACTTCTAATCCTTTGAGACAGCATGGAGGGACCTGGAGATTATTATGCTAGTGAAATAAGCCAATCAGAGAAAAACAAGTATCACATGATCTTACTTATATGTGGAATCTAATAAACAAACTAATCTGACAAACAAAATAGATCCAGAGACATTGAAGCATGCAACAGACTGAGAATTCTCTGAGGGAAGGGCGGGGGAGCGGGGAGAGGGAAGAGATCAGCTAAAGAACATTTATGAAATATGTATAACCCATGAACACAGACAATAGTGGGGTGAAGGCCTGAGGAGGAAACAGGAATGGGAAGGAGAGGGTCAATGAGGGGAAAAGGGGGAACATTAGTAATACTTTCAACAATAAAGATAAATTATTTTTAAAAAAACTTATCATTTATTAAAGTCTCAGGTATACTTTCTGCAGTCTCTTTACTATTCTTCTAATATACTTAATTCCTAAGGCATTATACAATTTTGCTTACTGTAACTTTGTACCCAGTTTTGGTAACTGATAACTCTCCCCCTTATGTCCCTCTTTTTACATTTTTTTATTATTCACAAACTATTTTTTTAAATACATTTTATTGATTTTTTACAGAGAGGAAGGGAGAGGGATAGAGAGTTAGAAACATCGATGAGAGAGAAACATCGATCAGCTGCCTCCTGCACATCTCCTACTGGGGATGTGCCCGCAACCAAGGTACATGCCCTTGACCGGAATCGAACCTGGGGCCTTTCAGTCTGCAGGTCAACCCTCTATCCACTGAGCCAAACTGGTTTTGGCGTCTCAAACTATTATTAAATATTAAAATCACTGCATAGTAAAAGCATTTCCCAACTCCTAACATGATTCAAGTAAAATTCTGACTAGAACTATGTCAAATTATATTTAAATTCTCAAATTTGACATTTATATGATATTAAACCTTTTTCTTCTGGAACATATCATGTTATAGTAAAAAATTCTTGTTTATATCTTTTATAATACATATTCATGGATCAGAAGATGTAATATTGTTAAGATAGCAATAAATTCAAATTGATCTACAGATTCAGCACAGACCCTTTCAAAATGCCAGCTGATTTTTTTCACAGGTATTGACAAGTTGACTCTCAAATTCATATGTAATTGCAAGGAACCCAGAATATGCAAAACAATCTTAATAAAACAGAACAAAGATCCCTGGCCATCATAGTTCAGTGGTTAGAGCGTTGGCTCATGAACTGGAGGGTCTCAAGTTTTATTCCAGTCAAGGGCATGTACTGGGTTGCAGGTTTCCTGCCCCGGTTGGGGAGTGTGCAGCAGGCAACCAATTGGCATGGCTCTCTCACATCGATGTTTCTCTCTCTAGTTTCTCCCCCTCACCCTTACCTTCTATTCTTTCTAAAATCAACAGAAAAAATATCCTCCAATGAAGATTAACAAGAAAACGAAAGAAATAAAGAAAGAAATAAGGAAAGAAAGAAATAAGGAAGGAAAGAAAGAAAGAAAGAAAGAAAGAAAGAAAGAAGGAAGGAAGGAAGGAAGGAAGGAAGGAAGGAAGGAAGGAAGGA
>NW_006297754.1:2206357-2219675 GCF_000327345.1 Myotis davidii | reverse complement strand
TGGAGGGAGAAAGAAAGAAAGAAAGAAAGAAAGAAAGAAAGAAAGAAAGAAAGAAAGAAAGAAAGAAAGAAAGAAAGAAAGAAAGAAAGAAAGAAGGAAAGAAAGAAGGAAAGAAAGAAAGGAAGAAAGGAAGGAAGAAAGGAAGGAAGAAAATAAGAACATCCATTCTTCCAAATTTCAAAACTTATTACAAAGCTGTGGTAATAAAGGCAGTATGATACTGGCATAAACAGACCATATATATATATGGAAATAGAAATTAGAGTTCACAACTAAACACCTGCATTTCTGCTAAACTCATTTTTAACAAGTGTGTCAGAAAATTTAATGAAGAAAGAATAGTCTCTTCAACAAATGAAACACCTGAATATCCACATTCAAATAAAGAATGTTGGATTCCTACTTCACATACAAAAATTAACGCAAAATGGATCATAGACCTAAGAGCTAGAAGTATATGCCAAAGAACATATACACATATACCCATAACCTGTGGGGTGGGGCAGGGACTAGGTAGAAAGAGGCAATGGGGGAGAAAATGGAGTACATCTGTAATACTGTCAACAATTAGAAAACTAAATAAATAAATAAACCAAAGGAAAAATTCTAAAAACAAACAAACAAACTCTGTAAGAAAACATAGGGGCCAGACATTCTGATCTGGTTAGGTAAAGGTGTCCTAGATATGACACCAAGCAACAGAAGAACAAAATAGATAAATAAGACTTCACCAGAACTAAAACTTTGTGCTTCCCAGGACACCATTATAAAAAGGGAAAAGGCAACCCACTGAATGGGGGAAAACATTTCCAAATAAAATATTTGATAAGAGATTTGTATTTTGATTATATAACCAATGTTCACAACTCAATGCAAAAAGACAAGTAAACAATTTAATAATGGGCAAAAGATTTGAATAAACACTGTTCCATAGGAGATTCACAAGTTTCCTCACAATCACATGAAATGATGTTTAATATCATTAGTTAGTGGGGAAATGCAAATCAAAATTGCAACGATTCTACTTCTTACACAGTAGAAAGGCTAAAAAAACAAACAAAAAACCCCCCATAGATATAACCCAACAATGACACTCCTAGATATATACCAAGGGGGAGGTGGGAATAATTTCCATGCAAAAACTTTACCTGAATGGGCATATCATAATTATAGCAGCATTGTTCATAATAATTAAAAAGTGGGGAAGAAATTAAATGGCCTACAATGAAATATTATTTGTAATATAAACAAATGAATCAGTGATCATTTTATAACATGGATGAACCTTGAAAACAGGCTAAGTGAAAAAGGCAATTTCAAAGACAACAGATTATATTATTCCATTTACATGAAATATTTATAATAGGCAAATTCAAATAGACTGACTTAGAAAAACAACAATTTGGAAAGAGAACAATAGGAAAAATTGGTAAAATTTCAAGGTAAAAATAGGCAAAATCCTATATAATGAAAACCTAGCGACTGAAACGGCAGAATGACCAGAATGACCAGAACAACCGCACCCCCCCACACTGGCCCCACCCCTCCAAGGGACCCCCACCCGATTGGGGGAGTGGCCAGCCTGAAAACTACCTGTGGCCCCTTGTCCTGGCCAGCCCTGCCCCCCAGCAAGGACCTGTACCCCAGTCAAGGGCCCCCATCAGGGCAGGCAGGCCCCCACCTGTGCACCGGGCCTCTATAGAAATATAAAACCCTATCCTGTCACCACTCCAACTCAACCCCCCAAAGGCTCCTGAAACCACAAAATTAGATCATTGATTCAGGCTAGCAGTTCAAAGTGTAAAGCCTCATTCACATGTGAGGAATTCGCACCTTTCTCCTTCCTCTTGGACTCCGTATCTCAGAGGAGGATTGAATGGTGTGGACGCGAAAATCAAAGCTCAGAAAAGTCACTCTTTTGGGGTCCTGTGGCACATACAGACAGACAGACTGATCACCAACAGCCAAACACCAGACTGTCCCTTCCTCACCCGTGGTCTCAGCTCCAGACAGGCACTTCCCATGGCAGGATACAAGGAAGGCCCCGTCTAGAATCTTCACAGACACAGGAATGCTCAGGAGGCCAAGATAATAGAAACCTAAGGACCCAAATGCTGGGGCCCATACCGCCAGGGCCCACTCAGCACAAGGCCAAGGGGAGCTCAGAACAAGTTCTGGTCCAATTCCTAACCTGGTCACAACCTGCTATCCTGGGGCCGCAGCATGTGTAATCGTGGGGGTCGCTCTGGAGGCAGAGGACTCAGCCCAACCCCTAGGTCCCAGGGGCTCTCTGCCTGCACGCCCTTCCCCTAGGTGCTCAGCCCCAACTGTGCTAAAAAAGGCCCTCTGCTGTGGCTGGATTGCAGGGGGCAGGTCGGGGGAGGGGTGGCCGGCCTGCGGCCTCCAATGGGGCTTTTGCACACATATAACTAGCTCTAATTTTCCAGGGTTTTCAGTTCACCAACTCCAGCCCTAGGAGCTGCGTTCGGGGAGAATCCACCCACAGAGCCACTGCTCCATGGAATGAGCCCTCTCACCCGGCCAGGAAGCTCTATCTCCGTCCACAGCACCCTGTGTCATGGGTCTGTCTGGCCCTGTGCATCTCTCTCCCTGTTCCTCGCTCTCTGATCCTGTTTATTCATTCTCCATGCCTCGCTGGGCCTTTTGTCTCTGTCTCTCATCGGATATCTGCTCATGGAGAATATCCCTGCCACCCCCACAAAGGAACACAAAACAGCAGAATCCTCCTTTTCAATAAAAGACAAGTGGGAAACAGTGAATTAAAAAGCATTAACTTAAAAACAATCCATGTGTCTGAAAATGTGTTTCAAATGGCAGCACTTTGGCAGGGGTGGCAAGGGCGGGCGGGGCCCATTGGCCACATGTTCTGGAGCCTCAGACACAAAGTATAGGGGGCTCAGCGCCTTGCTGTGGACCCCTTCCACTAGCCACCTGAGATGGCAGGGTTTGGGGAAGGGACTTATACTCACCCTCGCAGACCCCCACCTGGTTCCGTAGATCCTTTCCCCTGTTTTGTCATCTGCTGGTCCCTCTTACTCCTCCAGTACCTCCAAACCTTCCTATGCTGACCCCAATTCTCCTTCTGCACCAGCCCCCCCTAACCCCCCTGCAGATTTAACCCTCTCCCTCTCCCACTCCCACCCTCTGTCTTCTACACCATACTTCTTCCTGTCCAGCCCCACCTCCATTCTGCCCTCTTGCCCCAGACCACCTAGCATCCCTGGCTCTGGGAGATATGGTTAGAACAAAGCTTTCCTTGGCCGGAAGAGGTTCTCCATGGAGCTGCATGCAGAAAGGCACTCCCAGTCCTGTACCTGCAACTGCTCCATCCTGCAGGATGCCAATCAGAAATTGTGTCTCTGGAGACAGAGGGTAGCAGAAATAGGATGCTGTCCTTTGAAGCCCCTCATCAGGAGGAAACTCTCCCCTCCCCCCCGAAAAAAAAGTTCACCCTGCTGCCTCCTTTATCACTTTCAGGAACCCTCCTTTGCCCCTTTCCCTGGAAGTGGAAGAACATCTATATGTATAAAAGAGTAATATGCAAAATGACCAAACGGCGGAACAACCAGACCGACTGCTCAACCAGTCGCTATGAGGCGCACTAACCACCTCTTGGTCCCTCCCCTTGGCCAGCAGGCTCTGATTCCCCCAATGGTGAACAGGGAAACAGGATGGTTGGTGGCAGGGGGCATGGCTGGCTGCCAGCAGCCGGGGAAGAGGGCCCTGACCACAGGCCAGGCCTAGGGACTGTACTCACACACAAATTTTGTGCGCCGGGCCTCTAGTGTAAAATAAAAGATCCATGTAAAATAAACAACCAAGGAATGTATATAACTTTTAAAATTGTACAACCCATTATTAGTGATGAAGTAGAGAATGAATGGTCACATAGTTATAGAAATATATTTGTTCAAATTAGGATGAGCTTATTCAGAAATAATTGCAAAAACCACAAGAAAGTACAAAAGTACTTTGATCTAACAATTCCATTCGTTGTATTTAGCTTTAAAAAAGTCTGAGTGCCCTGGCCGGTTTAGCTTGGTGGATAGAGTGTCGGCCTGAGGACTGAAGGGTCCCAGGTTCGATTCCGGCCAAGGGCATGTACCTTGGCTGCAGGCACATCCCCGGTAGGGGCTGTGCAGGAAGCAGCTGATCGATGTTTCTCTCACATCAATGTTTCTAACTCTTTATCCCTCTCCTTTCCTCTCTGTAAAAAATCAATAAAATATATACATTTTTTAAAAAGTCTGAGTTCATTTGTGCAAATATTTATACTGTTGGTTGTTCTGCATAGTATTGTGCAAAATATTTTAAAAATTATAAAATAGAGGTGCTATCAAAATACAGACTTAAAAATTAAAATGTTTCTATATTCACTTGACCTTTGAACAATGAGGGTCTAGAGCCACCAACACTTTCCCCGTGCAGTAAAAAATTATTGTGCAACTTCTCACTCCTTAAAAATTTAATTACTAATAACCTACTATTCACTGAACATCCACTGTATATGTATTATACACTGTATTCTTACAATAACATAAGCTAGAGAAAAGAAAATATTATTAAGAAAATGAGAGAAACATATATTTATAATACTGTTATATATTCATTGAAAAATATCCATGTATAAGTGAACCTGCCCACATAGTTCAAATTCATGTTTTTCAAGGGTCAACTGTAGTAGAATAATATTCAGCAATATAATAACAATAGAAACAATGTTAAATATGAAAATACATTGTTTAATGTATTGCAGATGAAAAGCAGTTTCAAAACAGTGTGTATATGTATAATGGTTATGTATTACACATGTACTTTAATGCAAAAACAAACTCACAGTAAAGGAGGCAAAGGAGAGATATCTGAAGTGTTTACACATAAAGATGTTAATTTCTTATAGCCACTTACTAGATTAATCCTATACAAAGAATTTTTTAAGGAAACAAACATACATTTATTTGTTCAGATGAATGTATCAATTAGGGTAGTATAGTTGTCAGTTATTTTAAATTACTTTTGAAACAAGAAGTCTCAGCTGTACTCTTGGTAATATATACTCTAAATGACCCCAAACTTTGTCCAATTATATGCCTGCCCTGTGGTGAAGGAGCAGGGCACTTGTGGAAGCAGCATTTGTAAGCACTTTGACATATGGAGGAAAAGAATGTTTCTGAGGTTGTGACCTGGCACTGCAGCAAAACAGTGCATACAACTATGGCCTCGACAATCACTTACAGAATCAAATGAATATAAAGTAGTGCTTTAGGATTTCTTAAAATCATGCTCATAAGGCACATAAGAAATAGTGGTGTTATGTATTTCATTGCCTAGATTATGAGAAGTAACAAATAAGAAATTTGCAAGTCATTTGAACTGTATTAATGAGTTTTAAAGTGCCTTCTTTCAGTGTTTTCTCAGTATAACATAAAACTTATTTATAGTGTCTCAAAATTGAGCAAAATGACTATATGTGATACAAGACTCTCCTTGTTTCTACAATCCTATATATCGCCTATAATTTCATTTGCTTTCAAAAGTTATGTAAATTGAGTATGTAAGGAAAAGCATTTTCAGCAGAAAAATATTTAATGTTATTTGGGGGAAATAGCAGCCTCTTTGGAAATAGTCAAATTAACATAAAGGAACATAAAATTATAACAATATGCTAATGTTCATAGTGTATAAAAACACAGTTACCTATTGCACTAAACAGTAGATCCACACAAATAGAAAATAAAAAATCTTACCACCTCTGTCCCAAGATTCTCTTTGTTTAAATAATGGAGACTTCGTATAATCTGGACAAATGAACCTGGGTTTTGTAATTTAACAGATGTGAGTTTATTTCCGCCCCCACACTGATGGATTGTAATACTTTCAGATATTTCCTTAACTTCTCTCAATTTATTTCCATCTATGAAAGTGAAGACAATAACATCTACCACTCAGGCTGTCCAGAAAATGGAATGAGATGATTAAATGGGTGTTAAATGAAGACACCTAGCACATTATTTGCTATGTTTTTCCATTACAGAACAGAGGAAATGACATGTCTTAAAGTACTGTCTGTTCTGCTATAATGCATGTTTTGGAAATGCAAATGTATTCCAATACTTGGAAAAAATTGAGCATAAAACAAATTTTGAACTTGCTTATACATAATTTAGTTCAGGAGAAATAGTAGGTGAATGCATAAAAGCATACTAAGCTGAACCTAGTCACACAGGAATAACATCTTCCATCCCAAACAAACTGTGTGTGTGTGTGGGGGGGGGGGGGCACAGCTGGTGTTATGACTTTCCATCTGATCTCTGATTACCTCTTCCACTACTGATCTGTAACTCACAAACTGCCATCTTTATATGACCACATCCACAGCAAACTAGGTCTCTTTAGAGGCAAAGTGCCATATTCATTGTAGTATATTTTTACATTTCCTAATCATGTGACATATGTAACACTGATGTTTTTACTATGGTTCATCTTCATGTGGGTCTGTATGTGTCTTAGTTTATTCAGGCTGCTATAACAAAATGCCATGGACTGGACAGCTTATTCAAAACAGAAATTGCTCACAGTTCTGGAGGCTGGCAGCCTGAGACCAGGGGTCAGCATGGTCAGGTTCTTGTGAAGGTCTTCTTCCAGGTGCAGACTGCACTGAGGAACCTACAGGGATGAGGAAGCTTTCTCAGTCCTCTTTGAAAAGGCACTAATTCCTCCCATACCGTCATTTTGGATGGGTATTATAACACATGAACTTTGGAGGAACACAAACACTCAAGATTATATTAATGTGTTGAAGCATAGTATCCTCCATCCTGTATGAAGCTGCTATTTGAAACTCTCTGCTATTGTTAGGTAGTCCCTAGTCCTGTAAACTCTGTCATTATAAATTATATCACTTTAAGACAGTCTGTTATTCTGTAAAATGACTTTGTTTTTTAGTTCAAATAATAGAAAAAGATAAACTTAACTCTCTGACCTTGTAAGCTAGCCATCTAACGTAATAGACTAAAATAGACGAATACTGATAATAATTCCAAGTACTAACTATGTATTCAAGGTTACAACTGTCTGTAACAATAACTCACACAGAGCCCTCTGTAATATCTGCAAACAAAGAGGCTCGAAAATTATAAAATGCGGGAGACTTCCTGTATGTGGAGTTCAGAATTTGACAGAGGTAATCTGCTCTGAACCTGTGCACAATAAAGATAACTCCTAACTAACTGGCTCATTAGGCGTCTTGTTCAGCTCGTTGATCTGCGATGAGTCACTGATGAAGGTTTTTTGAGTCCCTAACCCCATTTTTTCCATGACACATGTAGTTCTATTGTGCTATTTTGCATAGCACAATAATTGTTAGAATGTACCAGTCATATTATGTGATAACTAGAGTCCCAGTGCATGAAAATTCATGCATTGGAGGGGGGGGTCCCTCAGCCTGGCCTGCCCCCTCTCACAGTCCAGGAGCCCTCAGGGGAGTGAGGCAACCCGCCAATCAGGGGAAGGCGATGCCCCATCACACCTCTGCTGCTTCCACTGCCGGCAGCGCAAGCCTCAGCTGGCCCTTGTTACCTGAGCCTTGGGCCAGCCCTGGGCAGCTGGGGGGCTGAGGGAATTGAGGGACTCCAGAGGCAGGTGTGTGGAGCGGCTGGGCCCACTTGGAGGTGGTCCTGGCCTTGCAGCGCACCTGCAGCCCCAGTGGGGCTGAGGCAACTGGGCGCAGTCATCTTGTGACTGTGGGTGCCACCATCTTTGAGGGCATGTTAGCAATTAGCATATTCCCTCCTTATTGGCTCTGGGTGCTGCCATCTTTGAGGGCAGGGCAGTCAATGAACATATTCCCTCCTTATTGGCTCTTTGTGCTGCCATCTTTGACGGTGGGGCAGTCAATTAGCATATTCCCTCCTTATTGGCTGTGGGCACCACCATCTTTGCAACAGTATGAGGGTCATTTAGAATATTCCCTCTTTATTTGATAGGATTAGTAGCCCGGTGCACAAAATTCGTGCAAAGGGGTGGGGGGGAAAGGGGGTGCCCCTCAGTCCAGCCTGCACCCTCTCCAATCAGGGATCCCTCGGGGAATGTCTGCCTGTTTGTGCCCGCACTTTTAACAGATGACAGCTCTATTGTTGTTTCTTTCTTTTCATGCTTAAACCCTTTAGAATTAGTAGGTATTCAAAGTGGTATACATTTTCAGGGGACACCCTGTATATCTCTAGTCAGTGGTGAAAAGAACCAACAGTGGATTTGGAACCCCCGAACACTGACCAAAGGCACCTCAGTGAGGGCCGCTCACACCCACCAAGTGTGTCTGTCTGTCCCTACTCCCACCTCAGCACATGCATTAGCCCACAGAGATGATCTCCTCATTGCACTGACCTCCACAGGAACAGGGCATCACCACTCCACCCTATCACTGTCATCTCATAGGCACCCACCCTCAGCACCCAGAACACCCAGACACTCTCCAAAGGACATGAGCATGCTGGAGGGGACGTGTGCACATTCTGTGGGGGACTTAGGCATGCTGGGGTTGATGGAAATGCGGAGGAGGGGCGGAGGGAATTTGTTCACGCCTTGGTCTGGGACTGTTGCAGGCTCGCGAGAGTGACAGAGTGCTGGGGGATGTTCACACATGGGAGGGGGAGGGGATGTGCGCACCAGAGGCCTGTGGCTTTTCAGATCCACAAACCTCCATGGTGCAGCCAGGAGAGCGTCAATCTGGCCCACCATGGTGGCTGTCCCTGCAATCATGCACCTTCTGGGCCAGGAGGCGGGACTTGCGCAGCCACTCCTCGGTGCTGATGGCCTACAGGCACTACTTCAGCTAGGCCCCCAGGCTCCACTTGGCGTGCTCACGACTGCCACTGCTGCCATGTGGGGAGTACAGGCCACTCTCTCTATCCTGCCTCCCCTGCCCACAGGCCCAGAGTGGCCAGGGCAGGACGGCACGCTGGCTCACGCTGCTCACCTGCCCAGAGTGACCGGGGTGGGGTGGAAGCTAGGTGTCTTGCCCCGCCCTGGCCACTCCTTGCCTCCACACGCTGCCCACCAGCCAGGATCAGTGGGAGCAGGGTGGGGCGGGACGCCTGACCCAGCCGCTCAGCACCTGTGCATGTGAGCGCTGCCCACAGGCACGCCGTCTTTGTTGGGTTAATTTGCATACTCACTTCGATTGGCTCGTGAACATAGGAGAGGGGTGGTTAATTTGCATGTTTCTCTTTTATTATATAGGATGATGACCTATAATGATCATCCATATTTTAAATATTAAATGTTTTTCAAAATTTTTTACCTTTACAATAGTTTCTCACTGAGCAAATATATCATGAAATTATGAACACCTTAAGCTTGGGGAGTTAGAGGAGCTTAATTAAACTAAGTATTTTTTTTAATAATCCCAAAATGAACATTTCTAAGTCATAAGACTTTATTCTCATAGAACATGCTAATTATTGAGTGCTGAATACACAGAAATATATTCAATAAACACATGTCTATGCTAGTGAGGTTTCCTGCAGACCAAGTTTACAGCAGATAATACAGTAGATGCACTGCCCACTCCTCGTCAATAAAGGATTTGCTGACCAGCTCCAAAGACGGTGGTTAGCAAATAACCTGTTAGCTGTCAGCTATTTTAGGGTCAGTCAGTTACAACTGGAGAGAACTGCCTACAGAGGTCATATCCTTCCAGAAGCAGCACATATTTGCTGATTAAGCAAAATGGAGATAAACTGTTTGCCATTTGGCCTAATTTGAGGCAATCTGATAGACAATACATGCTCCAGAGTTTCCTCCAGGGTTCACTCTGTCAGGACAGTATTGCAATTTGACTTCTGCCTCTGCCTAACCCTGCTTCTTCCCTTCCCTTCTGTGGATAAATAAAAGGGTTCTATGGAAAGTAACCTTACAGGTTAATCTAATCATAAATTCCTAACTGGGCAGGTCATGGTGGGTAGTAACAATCCAGGCATATATCATTTTTAGTAAGAGGTTTATCTTTGCCTTTAAAATAGACACAGTGATCACCTTCAAGAGAGCACATATCATCTTGTTAGTCATCCCCTAATACAATACCTGACTGGCTATTCCCACCTCCGTATGATCTTCCTACTTGATTCCCTACTTGATTTCAAATGCATAAAAGAAACTGCAAAACTGTCATTTTTCAGTTTGGCTCAAATGAATTCATAAAAACTCTCTACGGGTTTGGAATCGTTCTTACATCAATCCTCACCCTACCTTCCCCCACCGATCTCAGCCTGTCTAATTCTGAAGAATTCAACTTACAACAGATTACTCTTCCCTTGAGGTCATCATTTCCTTTAATAGAACATTATGGTAAGTATATCAACAAATAAATGCATGAAGTAATTCATCTCAAAATAAGGTAGGTTAAAAGCACTAAAGAGTCCTTTTTGCTTGTTTGTAACACATCGTGCTATTTCCAAGTATTCAGAATGATTTAGACATGTAATAACTTGCTTACAATGTTGAAGATTTTGCATCATTGATTTTTCCATTTTCCTATTTGTTGTTGTCAGTAGTATTGAAACTCAAAGTAAGTTTGATATGGATCATAAAACTTTCCAAGAAAATCACTCTGATATATCTATCCCTACAACTTAAATACAATATCAAATGATGAATGCATGCTGAATTGAGCATCATAAACAAGGGTATAGAGCAATTGCTAGAGGAATGCTTCAGGCTAAGGCTGTGTATTAGGAAGTGTTTACACAACAAACAGAAATATTTTAGCCAGTGGTTTCAAAATTCCTTTTGTGTTGCATTCTTGCAAAAACAAGAAATGGTTTTTGGTTTTTTTTCCAACTACAAATGTCTGCAGATCATAGTTTCTTTCCTGTTTTCAAGCAAGCTTGATTCCTGATAGAAAACTTTATATGAAGCATAGCTATTTTCTTACTATTGGCTTTTCTTTAGAATGTTTTGGGGTTTTTTTGTTATTGTTGTTGTTTATTTTTATCTCATCATTCATTTTCTAAGTTGGGCAGGCAAGTTAATCAGTAATAAATGTTATGATGAATTTTTCTACTGGGTAGTATAGGAAGACAGCAGAAAAGCATGTGAAACTTGTATGTTGAATAAACCTGACCCATGGATTGTCATCTAAATGCAATTTGACTTTCTTCTGTCATCCCATTAAATTTTATTCAGTGGCAATAATCTTACCCTGCCATTAGATTTCAACTCTGTCAAGCCCACAACTTTTCTGTTCACTTTTAGGTAATAGACAGTTCTACTATCACATTAAATCAGAAATAACCTGTTAAAAAATTAGAATGTTTAGCCCCATGAAATAATTAAAACACAAAACTTGACCAGACATTATATTGTTTCTTTTCCCCTGCTTGGTCCTGCTTCAGGCTGAAAGCCTGCTGTGAGAAAGGGGTATATAATTTGCTTTTTCTATTTCTTGTTTGTTTCGCCCACCTTTCAACTCTCTCCGGTGCTGGCATTTGGAGGGCAGAGAAAGGAACAGGGGATATTAAAGTCTCACTTGTGCCAAATTTTTCTAAGCTGGTTCTACCCTTTCTAATGGTGATACTGAAAGGAGTTTTCAGGGGTAAAATAGGCAGGTTTAGGGAGTTTTAGAAATAAAAAGGCTCCAATGGGGTGGGGGGAGGCTACAAACGTGAGGGCTATGAAGCTGCCAAAAGGCAAACATTCACAGAGAACAAAGGCGCCACAGGATAAGGAGAGAGTAAGATACCCATTCGCAGAAGATAGGGAAAAGCGCCACAGGGGATAGAGAAATGCTGTCAAAAGGGAGAAAGAGGAAAACAGATTTCCACAGGAAATAGAGAATTCCACCAATGAAGGGTGAGAAAGAGTAGGGGGCCCCACATGGGGTTTGAGCTTTGAAGCTGCTACAGTGACCAATAACAAGAGAGCATCAAGGGACAAAGAATTGCAGCCTTTACAAACCTTAGGAAAAAGAAGCTTAATGGGCTAACCCCTTTGGGACACCCTCCCCACGTGGGAGTCTGTACTTGTTCTAATAAATTTCCACCTTTTCATATACCACCTTTTGTCCGTGGCTTCATTCTTCTAATCCACCTGGAGAAGAACCCGGGAAAGAAATCACCTTTGCATCCTGCTCAGAAGAAACCATGTCTTTCAGTACGTTATTGAAAGACATCCTTCTTTCAAAATCTTTGAAATTAATGATTTCAAAGAGGGAGAGGGCAATAGAAAGACAATGATTATATAGAATCATTGATTGGCTGCCTCCTGCACACCCCACACTGGGGATCAAATGCCCACAACCCAGGCTTGACCGGGAATTGAACTGTAACCTCTTGTGCTCTGACCGGGAATTGGACTGTAACCTCTTGGTTCATAGGTCAATGCTGGACCACGAAGTCACACCAGCCGGGCAGCCTTCTTTATTCTTGTGGAAATGTATCCTCCTTTGTATAGGTCCCTATTGAACTCTTCTAGCAATTCCTTTAGTTCAGGAACCTCAAATCCTACTACTTTCTGCCAAGGTCTTTGGCCATCTGGTAGCTCTATTAGAATGACTCCAGGCAATTTCACACTGGCTCTCTCTCCCACAGGACATGTACATACTCCATGTTAAGCCATCGTATACACCTTGTCCCCCAACTCCAGATGTTGTGGAGCAGCACTCTGCTGGCTCCTTCATCAAAGCAGTTGCTTGGCTTTCATCTGCATTCTCAATTTCTTTGGGGAGGTGTTGGTACCTAGTCCAGTGTCCACTCAGGAATCTTGTGTTGTTTTGGCACCATTTTCTCCTCTGCTCATTACACCTATTCGGAATAAATTTCAGAGCTTCACAAGACTGCTAAAGGCACATACATTAAATATGTAAAGGTATGAGGACCCATAAAATATAAAGCTTTTGAGTGAATTCCCTGGAATTACTGTGTTTTACCTACAATTCACTATCTCATCTCCCAGAGACTCTCAAATCTTGCTCCAGATTTAAGGCCACCCCTGGGCCCTGTCTTATGTCAGTCAGAACTCCCCAGAGTCTAGACCAGTGATGGCGAACCTATGACACGTGTGTCAGAGGTGACACACGAACTCATTTTTTTCGTTGCTTTTCCTTTGTTAAATGGCATTTAGATACATAAAATATCAAAAATATGTCTTTGTTTTACTATGGTTACAAATATCAAAAAACTTCTTTATGTGACACAGCATCAGAGTTAAGTTATGGTTTTTCAAAATGCTGACATGCCGAGCTCAAAAGGTTCACCATCACTGCTATAGGATTATATCAAAAGGTCCTTTCTAAGATTCA
>NW_006297754.1:2200302-2206271 GCF_000327345.1 Myotis davidii | reverse complement strand
TGTCAGAAGGGACTAGAGCAGTGATGGCGAACCTATGACACGCGAACTCATTTTTTTTTGGTTGATTTTTCTTTGTTAAATGGCATTTAAATATATAAAATAAATATCAAAAATAATAAGTCTTGTTTTACTATTGTTGCAAATATAAAAAAAAAATTCTATATGTGACATGGCACCAGAATTAAGTTAGGGCTTTTCAAAATGCTGACACACCGAGCTCAAAAGGTTCGCCATCACTGGTCTAGACATATGACTCAGTCTGATAGATACAATAAAATACAAAAAAAGAGGATAGTCTGCACAATAAAACCTAGTGGATAAAAAAGTATTCTTAAAAGGGTTTTGATGCTGCTGTTAGTATTATAGTTGTTTAATAGTCAAAAATAAGAAAAAGTTGTCAAATACAAAATAATTTTAAAATCTATTAAAATACTCTAATATACCAAAAGAGTGATATAAACTTGAAATTAACACAAGTTAATTGCATATCTTGACTAAGGCAATTAAACAAAATAAGTCAAAATCCAAAATAAACTATTTTCTTGTCTACAAACAATGGAGTTGGGTCCTATGTGCCTGTATTAGTTTCTCTTGCTGAGAGCTTTCCTTCCTCATTGCCATTAGCTTGAGGATCATTTGTTACTTGCCATTTGGACCTCACCATAGGGACACTCACAACATGGTGACTGCCTATCACCAGAGAGAGCGAGGGAACAAGAGATGGGAGGAAGCAGGAGAGAAAACAGAGTCTTTACAACCTAATCTTAGAAATGACAACCCAGTCACTTTTATCACATTCTATTTACCAAAAGCAAATCATTAGGTCTAGTACACACTCAATAGGAGAAGACAGAAAAGCATGACTACTGGAGATGGAGATATTTGGGAGCTGTTTTAGAAGCTGACTACTACAATCCCCTTCCTGTTTTAATTATTTTTGATACAATTATTATTTGCTTTCTTATACTGTAATACTCCTTATTCATTGGGGATACATTCCAAGATCCCCAATGGGTACCTGAAACCATGATACTACTGTACCCTACATATATACAATATTTGTTCTTATGCATACATCATTACCGATGATAAAGATTAATTTTTAAGTTAGGTACAGTAGCAGATTAACAACAATCCTATATAATAAAAGCCTAATATGCTAAGTGTCCAGTTGACTGGTTGACCATTCAACCAATCAAAGCATAATATGCTAATGCTATGCTAAGGCAACTCAACTGCTTGCTATGACATGCACAGACTACCAGGTGACAGACAATCAACCATTTGACCAGTCGTTATGATGTGCACTGACCACCAGGGGGCAGACCCTCCTCCAGTAGGTTAGGTTGCTACTGGGGTCTGGCTGATTGGGACTGAGTGCAATGAGCCAGACATGCCCTGGAGCCCTCCCGCAGTCCCACCTTGGGTAGCCATCCTCCTGTGTCCCTCCCCGGCCCCAATCGTGCACCGGTAGGGTTCCTCGGCCTGGCCTGTGCCCTCTCGCAATCTGGCGAGAGCCGAGTTTGGCCTGATCTCGCAGGCCAGGTCCGAGAGACCCCACTGGTGAATAAATATATGCACCAGGCCTCTAGCCTATATAACAAAAGCCTAAGCGACTGGAATGACCGAACAACCAGTAGCTATGATGTGCACTGACCACCAGGGGGAAGATGCTCAATGCTGGAGTTGCCCCCTGGTGGTCAGTGTACTCCCACCAGGGCAGCACCGCTCAGCCAGAAGCCGGGTTCACAGCTGGTAAGTGCAGCTGCCACAGTAGGAGCCTTTCCCAACACTGTGGCAGCAGACACAGTGGGCCAGAATGAGTGCAAGCAGTGCCCAGCCCCAATTCAGGTTCCACCCTGGCCGCCTGCCATTTGGCACACTGCTACATCCCCAGAGGGGTCCCAGACTGTGAGAGAGTGCAGGGTGGGCTGAAGGACCCTTCCCCCCACCAACAACAGAACAATTATACCATATACTGTAATAAAGTTATGTAAATGGTTTGGTGCAACCAATAAGTAAAATAAAGTTTACCTGAACACAGTACTGTCATATCACAATAGTCAATCTGCTAACCAAGTTGATTATTAAGTGACTAACAAGTGGGTAGCATATATAACGTGGATACGCTGGACAAAGGGATGAGTCATGTCCCCAGTGGGATGGAGCAGATGGCATAAAATTTCATTATGCTACTCAGAACAGCATGCAATTTAAAACTTAAGAATTGTTTAATGCGCCCTTTTCCAATTAATATTTTTGGACAACAGTTGACCACAGGTAACTGAAATCTCAGAAAGTAAAACCATGGGAGTACTATGTAATAATAGATCACCTATTTGTAAATTAGTAATATTATGAATTTCAATTCATAGCAATGCTCACTATTGGCCACTTGCTGGCCTTTAAAAAACATTCAGTTTGAAAGAGTTGTAAGTTTTCAAATTTTGTTGACCACTCAGAATACACTAATGAAAAAAGTCATATTTTCCTTATAGTTTATAATTAATAGCACTTCTAACCAGATCCACACATATGAGATACAAACATGAGGATCAAAGGAAATATAAAACAGACAAAACAAACATGGAAAAGAAAAAAGTGATAACGTTCTTTCTCCTCAGTCACTATTCCAAGCTTCAGAAGAGACAAGTTGGCAAGTACGGGAATGTTATGGAGAAGAGAATAGCATAACATTTTAAAACTGATTATAAATGGGAAAGGAGGTTACAAGCTTCCAAGGGAAGAACTGCTAAGGATTAGTGTTGAAAATGCAAGCCATACATTTCCTTATTGAAATTTTAAGGCCCTCCCAACAAAAGAACATGTTTATTTGCCTTTTTGAATACATTAAAATATTTTGTTAATGACAACTACAACAAAACCCCTGAAACTCCATACTTTGGAAAAGTGAAAGTTTTGGTGTTTTTAAATTAATCTTTAAGAGTTAGGTGCTACATTTTGACTTGGAATAAACTTTATGCAAAATAGTTTTCTATGAGAACATTCTTTTTTTAATATGTATTTTATTGAGTTTTTCTATTGATTTCAGAGAGGAAGGAAGAGGGAAAAATAGAAACATCAATGATGAGAGAGAATCGTTGATTGGCTGCTTCCAGCACACCCCCTACTTGGGTTGAGCCTGCAACCCGGGAATCAAACAGTGACCTGATTCATGGGTTGATACTCAACCACTGAGCCACATCAGCTGGGCACGAACATTTAGAAGAGGATGCATAGTTTTTATATACTGACTAAATAAGTTATGATTAGCTGAGTCATTTAATTATCACAAAATAAGTAAGCAAATTCAACTTCTTATGACAAACATCTATGTTATACAAGTTTAAGTAAATAAACACAATTTTCCAAAATAAATATTATAACAAATGTTTCTTTTTATTTAATTTATTGGTATGACACTGGTTAATAAAATTATACAGGTTTCAGGTGTACAATTCTACAATACATCATCTGTATATTGTATTGGGTGTTCACCTCTCCAAATCAAGTCTTCCTCCATTATCATTCATGCCCTCCTTACCTCTTCTAACTTCCCCCACATCCTTTCCCTCTGGTAATCTCCATACTGTTGTCTGTGTCTACAAGCTATTTTTTTTGCCTTTGCTTAATCCCTACTTTTTTAGCCAGCCCCTCAATCCTTGCTCTGACAGTTGTCAGTCTGTTCTCTGAATCTATTAATCTGTTTCTATTTTGTTTGTTAGTTTATTTTGTTCATTACATTCCACATTTAAGTGAAATCACATGGTACTTGTCTTTCTCTGCAATGTTATTTCTTATAAGTTTATAAAAAGTTTCAAAATTACTAGTTATTAACCTTTGCAAATTAACTGTTAAGGCATCTATTCAATGTCTTCAGAAAACATTTGCCCATTTTATTATTTATTTATTTTTTAAAATGTATTTTTCTTGATTTCAAAGAAGAAGGGAGAGGGAGCGAGAGATAAAAAATCAATGATGAGAGAGAATCTTTGATCAGCTGCCTCCTGCATGCCCCATACTGAGGATCAAGCCCACAACCTGGGCGTGTGCCCTGACCAGGACTCGAACTATTACCTACTGGTTCATAGGTTGACACTCAACCACTGAGCCACACTGGCCAGACATAATTTGCCCCTTTTGGTAAACAAATAGAAACTTAGCTATACAATGAAAAGACATAAAAAAGTATACATTAATATTCTTTTTGATAACTTTTGCAAATATTTGCTGATCTTTAAAAATTTATGTACAAATCGAAATTATAAGGTGCTTTGCATTCTAACCAGGATTTTTGTCAATAACTTGTTCATGAAGAGCTACTGAAACTTGTTGTCAATGATTTGACTCTAATTTTAATTATGACATACCAAATAATTTGGGGTTTATTATAATTAGTTTTGCAAATGTTAATGAAAACATATGTAAAATCATAATAATTTTTGCTAAAAGGGTTTAACCTAGTTTGAATTCTAAACAAAGCCTGATATATTCTGAAGAATATAAGAAGGAAAATAAACCAAAAAATGGCTAATGTACCTCACAGTAAGGCAAAAGTCTTTCTTCATTTATACATTCCTTTATTCATTTTAAAATGTATACCACATAATCTATGTGACATGCGAGCAGCATACTTAGTAGAAGTCCAATTAAATCCCAAAAGTTGAAAAACTTTATCACCTTAAGAAAGACGAAGTATGAAACTGGGATAAGCTGAGTAAGTTCTGCACAGAGGACATGTTCTTGGAAAAGGAAACCACATGGATTGTGAAAATGATGAAAGCAAGAGCTGAACACATGCCGCAAAATGCCTAGACAGTGGTATTCTATTCGGCAGAAAATTACAAGTGACTTTAGCTACTATTGTGTTTGCCTTTAAATCGAGGCAGCTAATTTACTCTTTCACTAACGGCATAAGTACAGCAAAAGACTAGAAATACAATTTCATGTTTCTACAGATCCAGAAACATCATAGTTCATATGGTTAGCATGGCTTGAATGTATTTTCTGGTATGCAAATTACAGCAAGGTCACAATAAGAAATAATTATATGCATGTTAGAATAATTTGAGCATTGTCTTTCTGATCAACATCTAATTTCAGTGGGTCCCTCTGAGGAGAATACATGCCATTCTGGGTAACACCTGCCCAGCTTTCCCCATCAAAACCTGTGCACCTGCCTCTGGTCCATCTCCCAGAGAGTACATTTTTAACACATCGGCTGCCAGTGGGAAAAGATCACATAACAGAAGCTGGCTTCAAATGAAAAATTTTCTGTCGAGGGAATTATGCTGCCAGACTGGCAGATGATATAGAAGCATAAATCTGAAACCTATTCTTGTATGTCATCTGTTTTGTGACACTTTCATTGCCATTTTAACCTTGAATGCTGTCTATATATCTGTACATTAATTCAAATAATAAAATCCAAGCATTTTTAAATGAAGAAAAGTACTGCAACCATATGAATTTATAGGATCACTGTGCATGTTAGAAAAGTTTTTCATGAAAAAAAATGATTTGGTGCTTAAATGCCCATATATGTATCTATCACCTTAGCATTTGCCATTGCCTTATTATCCCTCAACAGTCTGTAAAATAAATAAAAAAACTGTCACTAACACAGACATGTCACTTGTCAAATTAGCAGAGGAAGAACCAATTAGTAGGATTAAAAATTGAATCATAAAATAGTTTCAAGGAAATGATATTTGAAGACATTCAAATGCGACCTGGCCAGCCTTGCTCAGTGGTTAGAGTGTCAGTCTGAGCACCAACAGCTACTGGTTCGATTCCCAGTCAAGAGCACCTACCTGGATTGTAGGTCCGATCCCTGCTCCACTTTGGGGCACATGTGGGAGGCAACCAATCAACGCGTCTCTGTCACATCGATGTTTCTCCCTCTCTTCTCTCTTGCCCTTTCTCCCCCTCCCTCCCTCCTCTCCACTTCTTCTAAAAAAGAAAAGCCC
>NW_006297754.1:2188817-2200268 GCF_000327345.1 Myotis davidii | reverse complement strand
AATGGATAGAGCATCAGCCTGTGGACTGAAGGGTCCCAGGTTCGATTCCGGTCAGGGGCATGTACCTTGGTTGTTGGCACATCCCCAGTAGGGGGTGTGCAGGAGGCAGCTGATCGATGTTTCTCTCTCATCAATGTTTCTAACTCTCTATCCCTCTCCCTTCCTCTCTGTAAAAAAAACAATAAAATATATAGAAATTTTATTAAAAAATAAATAAATAAAGGAAAGTGGTTGGGAGAAGAGGGTCCTAATAGATGGTGACAGGAGAAGATTTTACTTTGGGTGATGGGCAACTGGTGCAATATACCGATCTTGTAACATAGAAACCCACACCTGAAACCTATATATTCATGTTGACCAATGTCGCCCCAATCAATTTAATGGAAAAATATCCTCTCTCCTTGGGTGAGGATTAAAAACAAGATATTCAATGCATAATTAATCCAAATTCATTAGGAGATGGCATATATCATTCACATATATTCCATACAGTTAATCCATTACTGGCTCAGACAATATGTTCTTATCATAGTTTTAATGAAATCATACAGTTTTGGTATGGCAGGTATAGCTAACTGTCTGCATTATATGCATTCTGTTCTTTCTTACTAACAGAGGTCATTTCCCCACACAGGAAGAAATGAATCTAATGAGAAAATATGTTTGCCACTTTCCCTTGCAGCAAGATTTGCCAGTGAGACTGGGATCAGCTAAAGAAACCTCAACAGAAGCATGCTGGGGATCCTAGAAAAGTTTTTTTTCCCTAAGATACTCACCAACACCTTCATATACCCACCCAGCTTGTTTCTTCCTCCCTCTTTCTGCCTGGAATGCAGACATGCCAGCTGAAGGCACAGCAAACATAATGCAGCTAAGACAATCCCAGTGACCTCGGTATCCTGTGGTAATGCCGAAAGTTGCTCAAGAATACATACATTCTGTTCTTTTTTCTTTTTTTTTATTCTCTTACCTTTTAATTCATGAGGTATAAGTTAAATACATATCAAGTTCTATAAGTCTTCAGTGTTTAGCTTAGTGGCTTTACTACAGATGCATACTCCTATGTTTCTACCACCCAATTCTCCATCCTGATTGATATCCTTCTCTATAGGCAACTTCTATTCTAACATCTAAACCCAACTTCGTAAAACCACTGTTTAATCAGTTTTACTGTTCCGATAGACAAATATAATTTTATACAGTTCTTTCAGTCAGCACACTTTCTGTTGACATTAATTATGATTACAGTTGGTTTACCCCACCAAAAATACTTTTAAAAGTTTACCTTCGACAAGTCTTTTTAATCCTACATAAATATCAGCCTCAACTCTGTTTTAAAAGTAATTTTCTAAATTCAGTGGACTTGAAAATAATGAGTTTGTATAGAAACTTGAATAGATACTGTAAACTTTTTGTACATAATTTTCTTTACCCTTAAATCTAATTTCTAATATTTCTGATAACTATAAGCAAATATTATATTTCCTATTTGATACACAGCTCTTAATTATCGATGTGATAAAATTATTGAGCATGTCTAAGTAGACAAACTTAATCACTTCATTAAAGCACCAAAGATTACATAGGGATTGTTTGAATGATAAAACAGCCCATATGTTTAACTATAACCAATAAAAATTTATTTCTACTTGTTGATCATTTCCCCACTGACATTCATGTCTAAGATAAAAGTACTTTGTCTTCTTCAATAATCAAAAGATGAAGTAGTCATTTTACTAAACTTTTTAATTTTATCTATATTTATGAAATATAATTTACCTTTTTCTATGCCTTTCCTAAAATTGTGAAAATGATTAGGAAATAATTGAAGCAATATTAAAACATAAATTTAAAATAATAAAAAAAATCATTCAAAATTATATGCAAGCCTCCTTTCACAACAGGTAATCTTTAAGTTTTAAGTAAGGTTTCTTTTGGGAATTAAGACAGTTATCCAATTGTTTGTCAACTACACACAAGTATACATGAGCTGTGTTGTGATATTTAATGACCATATACCCATGAATAATCTTTAATTCTGCCTCAGATTGTAAATAACCCAATGATAAGAAGTTTAATAACTATGTCAATTTCATAGGAGGTAGTCTACCTCAGGGATTGTTATGTATAACGCATATGCTGCAAAACTGGATTTTGCTTTCCTCATCTTGCTTTATTAATCCCCTTCCACCTAAGCTCCTTGTCTTATCAGATAGCTAGGGCAAGACTAATGACCTAGAAAAAACAGCAGGACTAATGAAACTTAATCAATTTCCCAGATCTTATAGGTCTGAGTTTGAAGTTGAAGTGAATAAAAAATAAGAGCTCAATGTGTCAATTTTTTTCAAACCGAAGAGTAAAAAAAGCTTTCAGGTGGACTTGGGTCTGATGTTGACTCCTGTAGGGTCTTGTTAGGTGATAGAAAATAGCCTACAAATACCATGAATAACAACCAAGTCAGGCAAATCAAACTCCCTGTGGCTACTGCAGCTGGTCTCTTTTAAAGGGTCACTCTATGGGAAACAATAGATAATATTTAAAAAATTTAGGAGAGACACACTATTTCGAAATTGAGAGAATATTTCAAATTAGACTATTTCTACTTCCATGAACCAAAACTTTTCAAAGACCTTTTTATATGTATCACTAGTGGCCTGGTGCATGAAATTTGTGCACATTAAAAGGGAATTTATTAGAGGAAATATTTTAACATTGCTATTTGCCCTTTCTCTATAATAGAAGTGTCAGAGATGAAAGAAAATTAGTAAAATGTATATGAAAAGCTCCCTCCTGTCAGAGTCTCGGGTGTGCCGTGGGACCCAGAGTCAAGTCCCCGCCCACCCATGAGTGCCTGGAAAACTCATGAGACCCAGATCCAGCTGGCCCCACCCCCATCCAGCCCTGCTGGGTGGGGGATGCAGCCTCAGGTCCCCTGTCAAGCCCTGCAAGGCGGGGGACAAAGCCTCCTGCTGATCCCACATAATGACTATTTGCATATTAGCCTTTTATTATTAAGATTCTTCATTGTGATGACATAATGAATTTTTATAAACCTCATTATTGTAAAACACAAGAGGTTTCTTATATCTTAAATGACGATCCTGAAAGAAAAATATTTCCAACTATACTCTTCCTCTGGCTATAAATGGTATCTGTGCTCTCTGTTTCATTGTCATAACTTGTCAGTATAAAGGCCTGAATCAATGATTTGGCTTTTTACAAATTGATAGAGGTGACATACAAATACACATGTAAGATTATATTAACTGTAGTTAGGTAGATATGGGTTAAAGAACAGTTTTCCACCTTAAATAGACCCTTAACAAAAAATTTAGCACATGTATGACAATGTATTCTTTTGGTAACAATTGAGAAGTAAAATTACAGTAGGAAAAATACTCACAAGTATTTTTACGTTTTGACATTTCTAAAGGTATTAAATTTTAGTCACTTTTTTCTGAATATAGCTATATATATAAAAGCCTAAGTGACCAATCGGCTGCTTGACTGCTGGCCCGCTATGGTACGCACTGACCACCAAGGGGCAGATGCTCAATGCAGGAGCTGCCCCCTGGTGGTCAATGCGCTCCCACAGTGGGAACACTGCTCAGCTGACTGGGATGAGCAGGAGTGGCTCCTCCCCAGGTCCCCACAGGCCACGCCGAGGAACCCCACTGGTGCATAAATCCGTGCCCTGAGCCTCTAGTTACTGAAATAAAAGTGAATGTCAGGAGGGAATTCAGATTGGTGCAGCACTATAGGAAACTGTATGAAGGTTCCTTAAAAAATTAAAAATGGAACTGCCATCTGACCTAGGAATTCCATTTCTGGGAATATATCTGAAGAAACTTAAAACACTAATTTGAATGAATTTATACATCCTTATGTTCATTGCAGCATTATTTAAAATACCCCAAATATGGAAGCAACCCAAGTGCCCATCAATAGATGAGTGTTAATAAAAAGTTGTGGTACATATATACAGTGCAATATTAATCAGACAAAATAAAGAATGATATCTTATTATTTGCAATAGCATGAATGTATCTAGGAGCTGTTATGCTCAGTGAAATAATTCAGTCAGAGATTATTTCACTTATATACAGAATCTAAAGAAAAAAAATAAATTCACCAGCATAATTGAAAGACTCATAGATACAGGGAACACACTGATGGTTGCTAAAGGAGGCCTGGCACCTCCATCTTCCTCTGTATAAGAGTAGTATTTGAAATGTAAACCATTCAAATTCAATCTTAGGAAAATGTCAAAAACTAAGTTCGCCTGGATGTAGAGAACACAAGACTTTTCCCTATGAGCATATCTATTTAACCATTTTTATAACAAAATATTAAAAGAGCTATGCATAGCCCTGGCTAGTTTGGTTCAGTGGATAGAGCGTTAGCCTGTGGACTTAAGGGACATATGAAAACATGCTCAAAGTCACTAATCATCTGAGAAATGCAAATCAAAACAACAATGAGGTACCATCTCACACCTGTCAGAATGGCTATCATCAATAAATCAACAAACGACAAGGGCTAGAGAGGATGCGGAGAAAAAGGAACACTCGTGCACTGCTGGTGGGAAAACCACACCCACCAGCCAGACTGACTATGCAAATTAACCCGAAAAAGATGGAACTGGAGAGCATTATGCTAAGTGAAATAAACCAGTCAATGAAAGAAAAATACCACATGATCTCACTCATCTATCGGTAATAAAGACCATTATAAACTGATGAACAAAAATAGATACAGAGGCAGAGCAGCATTGAACAGACTGTCAAACTACAGTGGGAAGGCCAGGGAGGGTTGGGGGGTGGGAGGGAGGGTAAGAGATCAACAGAAGGATTTGTATGCATGCATATAAGCATAACCAATGGACATAAGACACTGGGGGGTAGGGGAGACCAGGGGAATGTCAAGGGGGTGGAGGAAAGGAGACATATGTAATACTCTTCGTAATACTTTAAGCAATAAAAAAATGGAATAAACAAAATATTACTAGATAAGGTATAATAGACTGCTTCCCTGAGGAAATGATAGACATAAGAGCATGAGTAGAAGTAACTAGCAAGCTTTAGATTTTAACATTAGATGGTGGTACAGCTATAAGTGGAAGACAGGCAGGCTGACCCTAAGCCCATTCTTTTAACCACGAAGTACTATAGGATCACTTATAGTGAATTCTGCTTGGATTGGATTCTTAGTAGCATCGGGAGAGATTGGAACTATTCTGCTTGGACCCCAATTCTTCCATACAAACTGGCACAGGATGGGATGAAACAGTTTTTGAAGAAGTTAATTTAATCTCCACTGACAATTTCTAACCAAGAGATATTTGAATGCAAGAAAGTGTGCTAAAGAAAAGCATAACCTTTTACTAGGAAGTCAGTCTTGGGACACAAAACAACAATAATTGAGGAGAAACTGACCAAATAAAAGGCAAATGTGTCTTGCAGCCCTGCTGTCTAGGTTGCTGATCCAACTAGCTAGCCTGATAGAAGTTACATTTTTACTACAATGGCCAAAAGCTGAAGGGAGCACACCCACATCCCGAAATATACTCCTGTGACACACATCCATTTTGGAGGGAAAAGACATGGAGAAAATATACCGTGATATCTATTTACTGCTGCTGCCTATCTCATTTTCTAACTCACTAACAACAGAAGGACTGAACAAAAAATATAATCCACCCTATACCTCAATCTTTTCCCAACTTCATTTAAAAATATGATGATCATCCTCCTCCACCCCCCTGTTTTTTATTTGTGTTTTTTGGGGGGTTTTGTGGTGTGTGTGTATGTGTTTGTGTGTGTGTTAGCTTTATAATCTACTGGCTTGTTAAAAAAATGTTAAAAATACATATTTTTCCTGTGCTCCAAAGGAGGGTAATTAGCATAGATATTTTATCATGATCAAAAGTTTGAAATAATGTCAGTGACTTTGTCTGAGATTGCACTTCATTTGCAACAGGTGGACAGAGTGAAAATGGTAAGGCAAGAGCAGTATTTTGATGTAATTCTTAATATTTTCTATTACTATATCTTCTTTATATTTTAAAACAAATTGTAGGTTTAAAAATGTCTCTGAAGGACTTTCAGTTAATGGTCCAGCATGCAAGTTACCATATTGTTCTAACAAGAAGTAAAAAGCTAAACAAACAAAGCTTCTTAGATTCTTCAGATAATCAATCTCACAGGGCAATCTGCTGTAACAATATAGAGAGACATGTAAGTGAATACAAGAAATTAAACCTTAGTAGAGCAGACACCCACAAGCAAAGAACATCTTTGGAGACCACTGCTGGAATAGAAAAACCGAAGCTGTAATTGACAAATTGCTGAAGGTTGACTGTGAACAAGCCTGAGAGTTAAAAATTCCAGTGGGAGGAACTCAGTCACCAGGGGCCCCCTTGCTATTGTGAGTTTAACCTCCAAGAGTTTGACCAGGTTCAACACTGGTGCTTCAGACAGAGGAAGGCTAAAAGATACCTTTTTGAAATAAGGTATCTTATTTCAAATAAGAGCATTATTTTTTTTCTTTATCAGGACCTACATTCAAGAGAAACAATTTTATCAGAGTCTAAATTATTGGAGTTTTTTCAAAGTCACCCAGGGCAGGGGTGTGTGGGAAACACTCAGCTTTAGTCTACTCTAGACATTCTGTAGCACCTCGTGGGAAAAAAATGAGAAACGCTCATGAAACTCACAATTCAGAGGCACTGGTTGACTAAAAGACTGAGACGTAATCATAGGACTATAGAATGTTTCCTCTTCCTCCACACATTGCCACCACATTACCCAAAGCCTATTTACCACAGCTATCTTTACCAAGAATACCATGTCTGGCTATCAAGAAAAAATTACAAGGCATACAGAATGCACAAAACACAATTTGAAGAGATAGATCCAACATTAGAACTGGGGTCAGATATGGCAGGGATGTGGAGATTATCAGACCAGGAATTTAAAACAGCTATGATTGGCCAAACCATAGCTGCATATACGCATAACCCATGGACAGACAATAGTGCAGTGAAGGGTGTGGAGTAAAGGGGGTCAATGAACAGAAAGGGAGGATATCTAAAATACTTTCAACAATAATGATAAATAAAAAAACAGCTATGATTAATATGCTAAAATAGCATGCCATAATGGATAGGCAGTGTAAGCAGAGAGATAAAAATTTTAACAAAGAATAAAAATTAAATGTCAAAAAACTATAACATAAATGAAGAATACCTTTAATGGGTTCATTAGACTAGAAATGCCTGAGGAAAGAATCACCAAACTTGCAAAATCTTTATAGAAACATCGAAAACTGAAAAGCAACGAGAAAAAAGACTGAAAATCCATAATAGAAAATTCTAAAGTTGTGGTACCAATAATAAAGGTGTAACATAATGGGGATACTAGAAATAGAAGAGAGAAATAAACAGAAGAAATAATGACTGAGAACTTCCCAAATTGATTTAGACATTAAACTATAGATACAGGATGCTCAAATAACACCAAGAAGGATAAACCCCGCCCCTCCAAAAAATACACCCATCAACGCATATTATATTCAAAGCGTAAGAGATACATGTGTCGTAGTAAAATATAGAAATGTTTAAAAATGCTTTAAAAATGTCTAAAATATGTTAAGAACCGTTCAAAATGTTTGAGTTAACTTTCCTTGAAACTTAAAGTGTGATATTAAGGACACATTCCCCACTGCCTTGAAGCGTATGTACCTCATAGATAAAGATTTGGACTTTAGTAACTGACTCAGAGTGACTTGTCAATATAACCATTTGAGTGAGTGATGGACTCTTCCTAGATAACTACATGTAGCCCCTCACCCTATTTGAGATTAACATACGTGAATTGACATAATTCATTGATATCCACCTGAACTGCTGCGGGTGCGGTACAGGCTTTAAAAACGGGAGTCCTAACCAGCCAACTGCTGGCCTGTCGAGACAGGCACAAAGGCACGCCCTCTGAGGAATGCCCGCCCCCTGCATCCGGACTGGACCAGCCCAGCTGCCCGACCCCAGAGGATGGCACCACCGAGATCCTCATTAAGCCTGCACCCGCAGCAGCAGGAACTTGTATGAGTAATAAAGTGCTGTGTGATTTGCAACCGCATATGTTTCATGTGGTGTAATTCCTCTGGCAGTTAATTGAATTATTTTGCGTACGCTCAAAATTAAAATTAAAGCTTCTGGTCTTTTGATCCTAGGCCTGCCCTTGGTCCTGCTTGTGTAGAGTAGCCTCTTCTCTAGCAACTACTTGAATTTCCCATACCTGCAGGGTTAAAGATTATCTCAAGGGACGCCTTAGATAAACACCCCAGATCCTTTCCCAGGATCTACTTGGGACAGAGAGGAAGAGAGAGGAAGAGACAGACCTTTTGCTGTTCCCAGCTCCCTCATTCTATGGAAATGTACCTGTTGCAGCTTTCCAGCTCCCCTATTCTATGGAAATATACCTTCAGCTGCTCTGTAGCCCTGTGCTTCCTTCATGGTCCTTCCAATTTCCAAAATTTCTAATATTTCCTTAACCTGTCCTATCTTACCCCTAAAATTCCTGCTTCAATGTCACTATTGCAAATGCAGTTGTCATCCAAACCATTATATTCTAAAAAAAACCTATGATAAACAAATGATTTTATAAGTGTACCCCATTTTTAAAATTACATAGTAACAAAATTATAGGTAACAATTATTAAATATATATTTATGTCAAGTACTACTGATTTGAAAATATCTCAAAGGTATATGTCAGATTAGAATATAAAATTTTATAAATAAAAATGTGTATTTGAAGAGATATATGTGCATAATTATGCTTGTTAAATGCATAGAGGAAGGACCAAGTTAACAAAAACCTAACTGTTAATGATCTGTGGTTGAATATGAAAACAGGGAATGTATCAGCTGAGGTTGGGCATTCACATAGTTTTGCTTTGTATTGCTCAATTTTTTTCCATAATAAATTCCCATATTAATTGCATACATTTTTTAAATATAGAAATTATATTCAATTATTTAAATATATGCTTCAATGACTTAATAAGAAGGTTTTCATTAAGATTTTGGAGAGAAAAATAGATGATCCTGGTTGCTAAATGTTTTTGTGTCAAACCTTCAATAACATTAATTTCTGAATCTCTGCTAATTCACAATTAAAAGCTATTTGCTCAAAAAGAGAAATAGCACATAGCAAAGTGGCCTGTTGCTAGGATTCCAGATAGGGCTAAAGTAGAAAATGCTGAGGAAAATAGAACAAAAAAAGGTCCTATTTACACAGCATGAAATACAGATATTCTAGCAGGGTCAGCTGACATAAAAAGGAAGCTTTAAAAAAATCACTTTTCACTTACCAGTAAATGTAGTTGACAAGCAATGTGAGGGGGTTTTCTTAGTATTGAAGAAAATATCTTGGAAATTTTAATCTAGACTTAAAGAAGCTCAAATATCTGCATGTTATGAATCATTAAACAACTCTCCCCAAAAAGATATTTAAACTTATTTCAGGTGCTCTTTAATGTGTGATTTTTTTTTTTTTTTTGGTGGTGGTGGTGGTGGTGGGGAGGCGGATACTTTATATTAGAGGAGAAAACAACATTAGATGAACAAATATCCAAGACATCAATTTTAATGTTATTTTTAATATTTTATTTATGGCACTTGTATCATTTAATGGTCAAAATGATTTTTTAATGCAGATAAATTGCTATAAAAAGAGATGCTAAACAACTATAAGACAGTATTCAATAATTTCATGGATCCAAAAAGGAACAAATGGTATTCTGCTTATTGTTCCTTTTTGGATTCATGGAATTATTTTCAATGTCCTGCATGCACTTATTGATATAGAAAATACCTTTTGATATTCATTTTCTGCCTGCTATTTGATGTGTCCTGATTTATTTCTATCCTAATTAGACAAGCATAAATAATTTTAATAGTGCTATTTGATTTCATCTTTAGCTTTTTTCTTTTTATATAGTTTATAACTTTTCTTTGATTTACTTTTGTATAAATGCATGTATCACATTTCTTTAATTAGCATCTATTGAAAGATATCATGAAAAATGCATAAAGATAAATATGCAATGACAAATTTGTTCATAATTTTAAGTTTATTGCAAATTCAGTGAAATACTATCTTTATAAACCTAAAAAAATTATTTATTTAATACACATTCTTACTTAGTTTATGACTCTTATCAATTTATGACAGGTCTGTCAAACACTCCAAAAATGATTAAAATTTTTGGTAAATAGATAATTATACTCTTCTTTGTAAACTGACTCTTTTATCATTATATACTATTCTTTTTTGTCCCTTAACAATATTGCCCAAAGCATATTTTGCCTGATATTAGTAATGCCACCCCTATTCAATTTTTGTTACTATTTACATGGAATATTTTCTCATTATTTCACCTTCACCTATGTGTGTCCTTAGACCTACAGTGTGTCTTGTGATAAAATACTATTGAATCCAGCACTCTTAAATACATACATTTTGCCAAACTATTACCTTTGATTGGAGAGTTTAATTACATTTAAAGTAATAACTGATGGGTAAGAACTTACTTTTATGATGATACTAGAGGCCTGGTGCATGAAATTCATGCACTGAGGGGGGGGTGTCCCTCAGCCCAGCCTGCACCCTCTCCAATCTGGGACCCCTCAGGGGATGTCCGACTGCCAGTTTAGGCCCGATTCCATAGGGACATCCTTCTCACAATCCAGGACTGCTGTCTCCCAACTGCTCTCCTGCATGCCTGCCTGATTGCCCCTAACTGCTTCTGCCTGCCAAATTGATCACCCTCTAACCACTCCCCTGCTAGCCTGATCGACACCAAACTGCTCCTCTGCTGGCCTGGTTGCCCCCAACTGCCCTTCCCTGCAGGCCTGGTCACCCTCAACTGCCCTCTTTTGCAGGTTTGATCCCCTCCCACTATCCTCCCCTGCAGGTCTGGTCTCCCCCAACTTCCCTCCCCTGTCAGCCTGGTTGCCCTTAACTGCCCTCCCCTGCAGGCCTAGTTGACCCCAACTGCCATCCCTTCCCGGCCTGGTCACCCCTAACTGCCCTCCCCTGCCAGCCTGGTTGCCCCTAACTGCCCTCTCCTGCAGGCTTTGTTGCTCCTAATTGCCCTCCCCTGCAGGCCTGGTCACCCAAAACTTCCCTCCCCTGCCAGCCATCTTGTAGTGGCCATCTTGTGACCACATGGGGTGGCCATCTTGTGCAAGGGTGTGACAGTCAATTTGCATATCACCTCTTTATTATATAGGATTGTTTTCTTATAAAATGGGAATATCATGATTATATCAGCTACCTAATTTCTGAATGTTTTGTTTTGTTTTGTTGTTTATAGTCAGCGATGGACTGCTGTTATTTGTAACTATAGACCTAAGATGAAATGTGTGGAATGAAGGCCTCCCCT
>NW_006297754.1:2173925-2188403 GCF_000327345.1 Myotis davidii | reverse complement strand
TTGCCCATGTTTTCCTTTAGCTTTTTAAGCATACTTAAGGCAATTGTCTTAAAGTCATTGTCTGGTATGTCCAGTGTATCTTTCTTTAGAGACTGTTTCTGAAGATTTGCTTTGTTCATTTAAATGGACAATGTCTCCCTGTTTTGGGGGGTTTTGTTTGTTTGTTTGTTTTTTATGCCTTATAAACTTTTGTTGAAAATTAGGCATTTGAAGGAAAAGAAAAAACTATCCCAGTCTTTTCAGCCTGGTGTGGAAGACATTTAATAATTAGCAGGCTCCTAAGCCTTGAAATCAGCCTGTTGTAAAGGTTTAAGTCTTCCCAGAAACAGTAAAACCTTGATGTAACAGGCTAATTTGGGTGAATGGGTATCTGTTAAAGCCAAAAGTCCATTATGTAATAAACAAGGTTTTCCAAATGCATGTTAAAAATTCACAAATTAGTCAGTTTACCTGTTTTTACTTATGTGGAAACATTGTATAATTAAAATTAATTATGTATAAAAAGTTTACTTTCACAGGAAAGTTTTCTATAGGTATTACTGTAATTTTAAATTTACACTGAATAGATCTAGTAAATGTATGCATTCATCAGTCACCATGAGTACACAAATGCAAACGGTGGGGTGTGGCTTAGTGGAGGTCAGAACTTCAGCCAGCAGGCATTAAAACTGCTGCAGAAAGTCATGCCATGTGACAATAGAACCAATTACCATGAACAGTGCAGTGTTCTTGTGCTAATCATTTGCCTTATGTTGTTTATGTGTGGTGACTCTTGGGTTTAAATATGTAGACTACAGTTGTAGATATGTATTATTTATGTTGGTAAAATTACTACAGTGGTTTTTTTTTCCATTATATGGTCTATTCAATAAAATTTATTAAAAATAACAGTGAATTAATAACAAAAAATAACCTGTTAATTTAATTATAAACATACCTTGGTTAAAAGCATTTTAAAATTAACAGGGTATTAATTTTCATATATGACATACAGCCTAGCAATTTTGTCCATTAAATCCAAAGTCCATTAAATCAAGGTTCACAAAATTGAGGGTTTACTGTAGATTTTGGGTATAAGTATTATCTGGATCTGTGAGTGTGTGCACTTGTGCATGCACATGGGTCTTTTTTTTCCAATTACCCCCAGTTGCTTTTAAAGAAATTAATTTCTCAAAAAGTAACACCAAAAACTTCTCAGGATCTCAAATGAGCTATTGTATTTTTCTGTTCATCTTCTCTTGCACCAGGATCTGTGGGACTGCATGCCTCCTTCAATTTACATGCACTGCACCGCCTGCCATGCCTCTAGGGCTTCCAGTCAGAGATCCTAACAATACTGCTATTCCTATCTAATTTCCAACTCAGGTAAGATAGGTAACAGGCTCTCGGGCAGCCCACAGACAGAATATTACAAACATAATATTACAATTTTTTTACTCTATTTTTTTGGTCTGAGGGAAAGAATGCAGAACTGAGCCACTTCCCAATTGCGTAGTGCTGGGGAAGCAGGGAAACAAGTATGATAAAAAACGCCATGAAACTTCCTACCATTTTGAATGTGACTTTTTCTTGTTTGAGCATTTGCGTAGGTGCTGTAGATTTCTGACTTGCTTCCAGAGCTCCTGTAAAGTTATTTTAGTCAGTCTGTGATTGTGTATGCAATGTTTCTGTTTGGAAATAAAAGCCTGGAGCTTCCTGTCAACCTGGTTTCTTATATGTAACCTAAGATACTGTAGAAAGAACTTAACGACTTCTCATCTTCACTAGCTACTATGTGCCTGATTCTCTACTTATATGTTCTCCTCAGGCCAAAAAAGCACTTTAGTCAAGCACAACAGTCTCTCAACATATTACTTTGCATGGGCAATTCAGATTGCCAACATCTTTATTCTTTCCACTAAAACATACTCAACAGGAGTGCTAGTGTAGTGTGATCTCTACAGATACATGACTGCAGTCGCTCTAGTTACTTGGAAATAAGTGCTCTTTCACAAGCAGAGTGCTCATTACTATCTGTTTAGGACTGAATAACCTTGTCTTTACTCATGGGGAGATGCTTGGTAATTTACTTAATGTCTATCCCACTTTCCACAGTCATAAACATTTACCACAATAGCTCAATGAACCTTAGATTAATTTTGGACTTCCTCTTTGATCTTCTGAGGTAGATGAAGAGATGTAGATGGCAGAATTAGCTCACAACATAAAATCACAGTTGTTTAGATAATTATTTTGTGTTAGTATATTTGAAAATATCTCCCATTTTTAAAGATACATTTTGCAGCACACACACTATTATATCTCTCTGTCCATCACATATGTTACCATGACTACTGTTTTTATTACTGTATTGCACATATGTTTTAGTAGGAGAAACAATACAAAAAAACACCTTGTAATTCATATATTAAACACAGACACATACAGATGCACACAGAGACATGCACACGCACACACAAATATATTTCAAGGCTGTAAAGCCTACTGGCTAGGAGTATGGAATCTGGCACTAGTCTTTCTGAGTTTCAATCCTAGCTCTATTTACTCCTCTGTAACCCTGGGCATACTGCTTAATTTATCTGTAACTCATTTTTCTCAGGGTGTAAAATGAAGATAAAAGCACTATGCGCAACATTTTGTTATTAGAATTAAATTACTTTGTACTTAAAATACACAGACTATTTCTTGGCATATAATGCATCCTCAATAAATACTATATATAGAAACTCTGAATTTGTCAAAACCAAATAAAATACCCAAGATGAATTTCACTTTATGTACAAGGTATATTAGCTTTTTTCCCCATTCATATTAACATTCCAGCTTTGCTATATAGATTTTATTTTCAATACATAATTACATACAAATACCTATATGTCATTAGTAAATATATTGTTCATTAAAACGCTGTCTATATTCCTTGAGATAAACCACTTCAGGTTTTATATGCTATATAAATAGGAATTCTTTCATCATAAAAGCATGTACCAGGGAAATAAAGGAATATTTTCAAATAGGCAAAGTACTAAAAATACTATGTAGCAATTACATAAGATGATTATATTTGAAGTATATTGGAAGCTTTTAGTCAGGACTATATTTCTTGACTTGAAATCTCTGTGTAATGTGATAAATAGTATTATTTCTTATGATCTTGGTTGTTCCATTTCATCTTTGCAGCAGCAAAATCAGGACATATGCTGATTAAGGGAATTGTTTTAAATTCACTGGAACGAGTACCATCTTATAACATTAATTTTAGAATGCTTCCCTTTTCTCATTTAGACCATCTAGCTCTAGGTTAAATGATGAATCTGTGATCTTGGAAGCAACCAAGGTAGATAAAGAGTTATATTCTGTACTAAATTGAAAAGTTTTATGTTTCCAGACCTTTTAAAGCACAGGGAAAATTCATATTGCTCCTTGTGCTGACATATCTCTTCAAGGAATGATCCACGTTTGCCATCAAAATGGAGTAGATGAATCTGACTCATTAAAAAAAATGTTGTTATGAAAGAGGCTGTGATGATGCAGATTAATTTTCTACCACTCAGTGCTCCAGAAACTTTAAAACATTTATTATTTCCAGGTTTATGTGCTTGTGCAGTTCAGTAAAATGACAGCACCATTTTATCTCACGCAGTTAGAAAAGAATAAATTTTAAAAATACATTTATTGGACATTTTACTGAAAATACAGGGTTGTAATAATGCATACCACAGCATTATCATAAATAGTAGCTATAATAAACAACAGTTAAAAAGATTTTATGGGACATAAGAGCCAAAAAAAACAGCTTTCTCTCACCATCTAGGATATATACTTTAAAACTGTTAAAGAGTTATCCTTCTCCTACAGTTAATGGAATGTTTATATTTAACAAACAAAATTATAAAGAATTGTCGGTATGATTTTGGTGTCAGATGTTCATGTATTTTTGCTAGCTTAATTTCATAAGCAGTGCCCACACAAGTAAATGGAAATAAAGAAACAAAGATGTTACCTAGAGTAAAACAAATCCTGTTTTTCTCCCTTAATTGACTAGATTTTTATGTATAGTAGTGTTAATGTTTTTTAAAAATAATTTCCAGACAGCTATGTGAATTTGTCATTCCCCAAAGTGAGTAACATTTAATTACACTAACTACACATGGGATTAAATTTGAATTTTTGATGTGAAATGTACCATGAAACATAAGGTTGATTGTCTTGTAAGAAGAGAAAGAATTTGAAAAAAGATAATCTTTAATTAAATGATATTTTTAAGTAAAGGGGATTGAATAAATATCTGTATGTTAGCAAATGTGATTATTTGGGTCACAATCTTTATCTGCATTTCTTATAAAATAGGAAAGAGACTTTACAGGCAAGATATATTAACCTCACTCATCATAAAGGGCAATCAAACAAGCCACAAGGTTTTAGACTGAGAGAGAGGACACATACTTCACAGCTCTCATGAGATTTATAGGACATAAAATAGACTTTTATGACCGCAAATGAGATTGTGCTTCAGTCCTGGATATATCCGTTCTTTTTGTGATCATTAAAAGTTATTAACAGCTAGCTCATTATACAATTTAATCTACACTTTTACTTCTGATCTACTTTTAGGAAAACTGAAGTAGCTAAGTTAAATAAGAGTTCTTCCAAAATTTGAAAATGTATACAATTTGAAATCTGGTATAAATATGTTTTAGATTCAGAATGGTTTTGTTGACTTGATTAAGTTATTTTTTTGTTTCCATACATTGTAAATACCCTTTCCCAATTCATGGCTTTCACGTATACTCTTTTTAATGCTTTATTTGGAGGATAAGTTTTTACCTTAAATGCAATTCTATATATAAATCCCTTTCCTTTATGGGTAGTGTTTTTTATGCATCCTTTTTAGCGAAACTTTCTATATCACAAGGATGTATTCTCTTATCATTTTCTAGAAATAGTCAGGATTTCTCTTTTATATTTAATAATATAATCCATTTGGAATGGATTTTCTGTATAGTAATACCTGGGAGGTGGGGTCAGGCTACATGGATGTAGCTCAAATAATTAAAGGAGGAAGCCATTAGACTAGGGTGGCGCTAATACCTTGGCAGCTTTCGTAAGCAAACCTATGCCTAGGCCAAATTCAATTACCCCAAATCTGAGAAAATGAAACTTAAGTCAACCAATCACAACCAACCAACTAGGCTTCCCCAAACAAGGCAACTACTTAAACTATATCCAATCAAATAATTTCATTGCTTTGCCTTGTAGTCTTTTCTATAAATACTAGAGGCCTGCACTGGAGGGGATTCCCTCAGCCTGGTCTGCCCCCTCTCACAGTCCAGGAGCCCTCAGGGGTGAGAGGTGACCTAGTAATCAGGGGAAGGCAACGCCCCCCGTCACACCTCTGCTGCTGCCACTGCCGGCAGTGCAAGCCTCGGCTGGCCCTGGTTACCTGAGCCTCAGACAGCCCAGGGCGGCTGGGCAGCTGGCATTTGAAGATTGCCTGCACCTCGGGCCGGCCCTAGGAGGCTGGGCAACTGACAGCTGAGGCTTGCCTGCACCTCGGGCTGGCCGGCTGGGTGGCTGATGGGACTGGGGGACTCCAGAGGCAAGCACCCGGCAGGATTGAGGGGACTAGGTGCCACCATCTTGTGGCTGTGGGCACCACCATCTTTGAGGGCGGGGCAGTCAATTAGCATATTCCCTCCTTATTGGCTGTGGGCACCGCCATATTTGCGATGGCATGAGGGTCAATTAGCATATTCCTCTCTTTATTAGGATACTCTTCCTTAGTGTCTGTCAGGGAATGCTCCTAACCATTATTAGTTTGGCTCTGCCTGATGAGAATCAATGTCTTCTCAAACTCTTGGAAATATCGTGTCCCAGTTTATCTGTTAACAAAATAAATTCATCATAGGATTCTACTATTGAATAAACATGAAAGGGATAAAGACAATAGTTTTAAATTATAGCATAATTTGATACAAAATAGCTAGATTTTGTTTGCTATCTCTGTATTCTAGAGATGTAGAAACTTTAATATGAACTAAGAATTGAAATTTATATGCTATAATTTTCAAGAAGACCATGCAATATATAGCCAATTAAGAAAAAATGACACTCAAAATAATTTAAAAAGATTAAAAAAGAGTTTGCCACGTGAATCATTTTTAAAGTATTTTTCTGAAGGTTCATTATTAGTATACAGGAAAGCAGTATATTTTTGTACATTGGTTTTTGCATTCTGCAAATTTTCTATATTTTTTTTATTATTTCTAATAGTTTTTAGTGGAGTCATTGGGGTTTTTTATATTCAGAATCATGTCATCTGCCAAAAGTGACATTTTTACTTCTTCATTCCTAATTTAAATGCCTTTTATTTCTTTCCCTTGCCTGATAGCTCTGGCTAGGACTTCCAGAACTATGTTGAATAAGAGTGGTGAGAGTGGGCATCCTTGTCTTATTCCTGATTTTAGAGAAAAAGATTTCAGTTTTTTACCATTGAGTATGATAATGGCTGAGGGTTTGTCCTATAGGGCCTTTATTATATTGAGGTACTTTCCTTCTATACACATTTGATTGTGTGTTTTAATCACAAATGGATGTTGTAACTTATCAAATGATTTTTTCTGCATTTCTTATCATATGTATTTCTTTAACTATTTAGAAGAAGTAGCTAGGAAAGCCCAACCTGGGCCTAACCATTTCTTTGGGGGAATATTTTAAAATATGATTCAGTATCCTTTATAAATATAGAACTGATTAAATATATTATTTGTATTTGTATCAATTTTATGAATTATGTTTTCTAGAAATTTGCCTATATCTTCCAATAATATATTGGCATAAAGTCGCTCAGTATGGAGGAGTCTGTCTCCTGGTTAAAAACCTGTGTGATTTTTCAGGCCTGACCTTAGACAATTACAAAGGCTCTACTTGACAGTCCTCATGGGGAAAGCTGTCTCTTCCTGCACCGCCACAATCTTGGAGCACAGCTTAATGCACTGCAGCCTCGGAAGGAAGCAGCACTCAGACCTCACCCTCAGGCTGGCCATTCTGTTTCACATTTTTACAGTGATAGCCCCAGAACCTTTCTTTACCTGAGGTGCAGAACAGAAGTCTTCATCAGGTACCTATGCTGAGCCCTCCATTAAGGGGAACAAGGGGAAACACCGAAGACATGTTTCCTCACTCTGACATAGTATGCTGTATTTTGCATTCCTAGCCCTCCTCCAATGCACCTCGCTCCATCTGCAGTCTACAGCCCCCTCCCTCATGTCAAGGTCCATAAAACTGCTGAAGCATTTTGTTCACAGCTCCTTCAACAGTGATATGGCTCTCGCGTCTTCTGCTGATCCACCTGACCCTCAAGCATATGCCAATCCATGGGGCACAATAGACCAGGGGGGAGCCAGCCTTTTCCTAGGTCTTAGACTCTTGCTTATACCTACTCAGTAATGATTAAAGGCTTCTCTCTCTCTCTCTCTCTCTCTCTCTCTGTTTTCTCTTAGCAGATTACTTTTTTTCAGCAGTCCATTTATTTCTTGAAGGTTTGATCTTTTGAGAGGAGGAGGTATCTTTTATTATTTTTTGTTTTTATTTTATGTTTAATTGAAATACAATTGACATAGAACATTGTGTAAATGTAAGGTATACATGTTGATTTGACACATTTATATATTATAGATGGTTGCTATTGTAGTGATAAAACATCCATTATATCATATAATTCTCATTTATTTTATATGATTGGAATAATTAAGATCTAGTCTCTTAATAAGTTTGATCATTATAATATACTATTGTTGTCTATATTCACTGTACTGTGCATTATATCTCTATTTCCATTATCAACTATAAGTCATCATGTTATACATTAGATCCTGAGATTTCATTAATCTTATAACTAAAATTTTGCACCATTTCACTAACCCCTCCCTATTTCTTTCACCCCTCAGAGCCTGGAAACCACTTTTCTACTCTCTTTTTTTCTATTAGTTTAACTTTTTAAAAATATTTCACATATAGATAATGCCATGTGATACTTCCTCTGTCTGACTAATTTCACTTAGTATAATATCCTCACTTAGCATATGTTGTCACAAATGGCATGATTTCATTTCCTCCAGGGCTTGGGATTGAACCTGCAACCCAGGTACATTCCCTTGACTGGATTTTAAACCCCTTACCCTTTGGTGTGAGAGCCAACACTCTAATCGCTGAGAGACGCTAGGCAGGACAGGGAATGGTTTAATAATTAAACATATGGTCTCAATAAACTTAAAGTAGACATAAGAAAAGTGTAAGGTAAGGAGAATGGATAACAGAATGAGTTGGAAAAGGGTGTGAATGACATCACAATTTCAAGAAATGTCATATTAGAATTAGCAATGTGAAATAAATGTAATGGTGGTTCTACTGAAAATACTCTAAGGGTAAAGTAAATGCAAAATGCCTTGCTCCTGTGTAAGTAAATAGGAAAGTAAAGAGAATATAAGGGCCCTTTATTAATTGGTAAAAATAATTTAGAAATATTATATAATATATGGGTCATGAAATATAAACCATTTGTATAAAAATTAATAAAATGTCTGGTTACAAACACTAAAATGTAATAGAAAGTTGAGAAATGAGAAGCAAAGGGGAAAATAGTGTTAAATTATTTGCCAAAATATCATTGATTTGCATATATTAAGAGTAGTTAACAAACAAATATACGAAAAAGTAAAATGAATGGAGATCATAACAGAAGACATAAGAAATATGTACAGCAAAAGGAAGAATACAGAAAGAACATATAAGAAAGATGAGAAAAACCAAAATCAAACTTATCCTTCATGACAATATTATAAATGGTTTCAATATTCATATTAAAAGCAAATGAAACTCAGAATTATGTGTGTGTTTTAAATAGCTATATGCTAGTAAAATGAGGAAAACAAAACTTAAAAATGTAAAATGGCTAAATGTTATCTAAAACCAGATATCCATGAATACCCCTTTGACCTCTGTAAGATACAGTTTCATTCAGCCATTGTGAATACCAGAATTAGCAGAAAAACAGTACATTGTTTTCTTGGGGGAAAAGGCTAATTCCAGAAACTCACTTACTTCAACTTCCAAAAATATTTTAAAGATTACAAAATTCCGTGGATGGCGTGACTCAGCGGTTAGAGGATTTTCCCAAGCACTGAAGCGTCACAGGTTCAATTCCTGATCAAGGGCAGGCACCCCGGTTGCAGGTTCAATCCCTGGCCTGGTTGGGGCCAGTGTGGGAGGCAACCAGTCGATGTGTCTCTTTCACATCAATGTTTCACACTCTCTCACCTCTTTCCCCCTTTCCACCTTCTTTTCTACTACCTTTAGAAATCAATGGGATAAAATATCCTTGGGTGAAGATTAACAAAAAAATTACTTTAAGAATTATTATTTTTCATCTAAAATTTTTATGGCACCATTCAAACTATTTTGAGAAATTTTGGAGGGTAGACCAAGCATATCCGACAAAAAATACAGAATAAAATTCAAGAAGTTAAGTTTGTTTTCTAAAGCAATTTCTGGAAAAGTAAACAAAATTGAAATATTAAAGAGAAAAATTACAGTGAAAGTTCTAATTTCCAATGTTCCCTCCTTGATGGAAGCAAACATATAACTATGATATGAATTAAATTAAAATACATAGCAATCAAATCAGCTTAGTGTAATAAAATAATAAAGTTTAAACATCTGCTACAAAATGTTAGTCCCTCCTGACAATATTCTCAGAAATATTAAGAAACCTAACTTAAAGTGACATTAGCTTGGATATCAAATGCTTGAGGCCTCAGATAATGTCAGTGTTCTGTCAATGTCTGCCACTCAAGTATCTATTCTCTTAAGTACTTGGCAGAGCAATTTGCCCCTTCAAGAGACTTGCCTTCTACTAAATTGTAGATGTTTTCCCAAAGATGGATTACAACAAAATTCATTTCCCTCTAAAACTTTTATTCATATCAATTAAATTACAAGAATAAAAGCAAAGAGTATATTTCTCTAAATTCTTAAAGAAGATGAAGTTACAAAGATCACATTTCAGATTGTATATTGTGTATACAAATGTTTACTATACAAGATGAAAGTAGTACTAGCTAAGATCTGGAAACAGCCTAAGTGCCCATCAGTAGATGAATGGATTAGAAAACTGTGGTACATCTACACGATGGAATACTATGCTGCTCTAAAAAGGAAGGAACTCTTACCATTTGCAACGGCATCGATGGAACTGGAGAGCATTATGCTAAGTGAAATAAGCCAGTCAATGAAAGAAAAATACCACATGATCTCACTTATTCATGGATAATTGAGACCATTATAAACTTTTGAACAATAATAGATACAGAGGCAGAGCTGCCTCAAACAGAGTGTCAAACTGCATCGGGAAGGCCGGGGAGGGTTCGGGGGCGGGAGGTAGGGGGGTAAGAGATCAACCAAAGGACTTGTATGCATGCATATAAGCATAACCAATGGACATAAGACACTGGGGAATAGGGGAGGCTAGAGGACTGTCTAGGGCGGGGGGAAAAATGGACACATATGTAATACCCTTTGTAATAAAAAATAAAATTAAAAAAAGATGAAAGTAGTACTTATAAAAAATAAAACACAGTACTTAAAATTAATTAGCTTAGAAACATGGAAATATAGTAAAGTGTGTTTCTTGTTCAAGCGTTTATCACTACCTTGATAAAATATCTCAATTATGCATCACAATATTTCTGTAAAGTGCCTATCTTTATGCTCGTTTGGCTTTTAAGGAAACATTCTCAGACTTGTTCAGTAATCTGCTCCATTTCAGACAATAAGCAGGTGACAAACAAGGATTTGAAACCAGTTCTGAATGATTCTGATAGCTGTGTTTTTGTGGGTTTTGTTTTCAATACACTCAAGTGAGGTCTGTGCAATTCTATTAGAGGATGGACTTCAGTGAGAAGCAGAGAGGGGAGATAAGGGCAGCTTTGGTCTCACCTTAATGATGACTAGGAGATGCATAACAAAATATTGTACAGGGGGGTAAATGGTGATAAAAAATAAAATAAAATAAATGAAAGGAAAAAAAAGTTATAAAGGTATATAAAGAACTATGCCTCCAATCAAACCAGTGTACAAGTAGGGCTTTAATTCTCAAACTCATATATTAGAAATAGTGATGGGGATGTACTTTTGAGAGAGCATATGGCATTCATTTCCATTTTATTACACAAAACTCAGAAAACACCTCATGAATGCCTCTATTTAAAAGACTAGTAAAATGAGGATTTACATAGGTAGAGAGACACCTGATAATTTCCATGAAAAGTTTTATTTAATCACAAACAGAAAGTAGTTATGGCTTATCATATTGATGCCTTCAAGTTAGAAAGAAAACAGAAACAAATGAGACACCATCATGAACACCCTCAGAACCCATGTTTCTGTCATAATGAAGAGAGAAAATGGACATAAAACTGGGAATGAACAGGTTGTCCTGGCATAGGAGATAAAGACACCATACTCCTTTTCTCGCTCCTGCCCTCCCCCCACCCCCGTCCCAAGGAAGAGAACATGACAAATGTGTTTGGGGAAAATATGCTTTGGAAGGTCATCTTTCTTTCTTTTTTAAAATCTTTATTGTTGTAAGTATTACATATGTCACCTTTTTCAAACAAATCTTTATTCCCCATAAGGCTAGTAGTGGAAAGTAGAAGAAAATGCTGGCGAAATGGGGAGATGGAAATGTCTGAGATGACTTGTTGATACAGGCCAAGACTTGTGGCTCCATGCTAAATACAGGAAGTGATTTAAAAGCAGGGCTATTTCTCCAGGGAAATAAAACTTCTTCCTAAAAAGATGGAGCAAGCCCTTATATTGGGGTTTTAATAAAATTTTAGATGAAAGAACCAGAGTCCTGGCTCTTTAACCAAGGCAGCATACCAGTCAGTTCACCTGCCTGTTTCTTACACAGCCTAGACATTTCAAAACCCAATCCTCAAATTGTAGCTCAATGTAGAAATGTGGAGACAAATTCACCCACAATACGTCAGCAAGAAAGCGCTGTCTCTCTTACATGGAAGCCTGAAAATCATGGTAAGTGTAAAATCATTTTACAGTAAGAAGACTATGCAATAAAAGAATATAAAAGAACACGCAAGCAGCATATTAAGAATTCATTCTATAACATAATCAAATGACAAAATGCCCCATGAATAATATGATAGAAAAAATGCAATTAGAACAATAACTCAGTAAAATAAGAATGCATAAATGAGACGAAAATAATATTAAAATTAAATGAGAAATTCTACAGCCAAAGACATATATCTGTGGCCAAAATAATACTGTTAAAAATAACAAGAAAATTAGAAACAGCAAAGGGTAGAAGAGTTAAGAGTCTATTACAATGAAAAAAAATTGAAAGCATTTTATTAAAACAAGGTTTTGTGAGAGTATGGACAAATAAGTTCTTTTTAATTCTTATTTGTAGCCTTATAAATTGGCATGACCTTTGTAATTGGAATGTGGTAATATTCAGCAAAATTGAGTGTACACACGTGACTTGACTCAACCATTAATCTCAAAATTTAATCAAAAACACTTCTAAAGCATAACAACTTATTAACAAGGTGTTTTATTGTAACGTTACTTGTTTAGTATCAAATTTCCAATTTATAACACGTTGGAAATAACCAGGATGTATATAACTAGTGGCCTGGAAAAATATGCAAACTGAGATATCAGTATATCTTTCTATGTTTAGGGGTAATACAAGTTAAGAGTCATATTCTAAAGAAATAGATGCAAAGGTCATAAACAAACACAGCTTTATTACCAACAAAGGTGAATCAAACAATACAGCATGACTCTGGCCAGATTAATGACTTTATTCCCAGAAAGAAGCATAGCCATTTCCTAACAAAGGACTCTACATGGTAGGTGACAGAGCCTGCCAGGTAAACCCACTCAACTGAGGAACACAAAACACAGAGAACACAGTCTGCCCAGTGGCTGAGGCACATATTTGGACCTTTTTCGTCTCATTCTCACCAATCTAGTAATTCTGGGAGAGAGGAAGTAAGAGAGCAGAAATGACAAAGTTATCTTCCTCACTGCATTCTCTGGAGGAATGAGTGGAAGTTTCTGACTCGATCAGCCACAGCTATAAACAACAAGAGAAAATATTTACTCTAATGATGTGAATAAAGTCAGATTTGGAGCATGTTACTGCTTAAATTCTCATAAGAGTTGACCCACCTAATAAATAAAATCCTACTTGTATGTAGGAAAAAAGGAGCATGACTCAAAGAAAAAAAAGAATACTTTATCCATAAGGATACTTTTTATCCTTAAGGATACCTAGGGCTGAATTTGTCCATAAAATCATTGTGAACGAGATATTTTATCTTGACCCTTCTTCACTTTTAAGTCTCCTTTTGTATTTTTACCTTTCTGTTTCCAGAACCCACTTTTCTCTCACCACCTTTCCATGCGTCTTTAGGCTACCGGTGTCCTTAGGTTTCATGGACCCTCACTGCAAAATACAAAGTCACGACATGCCCTAGGACAGTGGTCGGTGAACTCATTAGTCAACAGAGCCAAATATCAACAGTACAATGACTGAAATTTCTTTTGAGAGCCAAATTTTTTAAACTTAAACTATATAGGTAGGTACATTGTTATTAACTTAATTAGGGTACTCCTAAGCTGACCTTTGCTAAAAACGTCCTCAATCTGATTGAGGTGCGTTCGCTGAGGTCGACCCTTTCCAGCTCTCCCATACACACTCATCTTATATAATTGTTTTGTCTATCTCCTTTTGTTCATCCTCTCTATATGTCTAAACCATCCCAACATACCTTTCTCAATCCTCGACACTAAATCTTCTTTCACTCTACAACGTTCCCTAAAATTAACTTAATAAACTTTACTTAAAGTTTTAAGTCAACTTTGCGCTGGACGTGCGGGCGCGCATGTGGTATTTTGTGGAAGAGCCACACTCAAGGGGCCGAAGAGCCGTATGTGGCTCGCGAGCCGTGGTTTGCCGACCACTGCCCTAGGAAAACAGGGCCATATTACTTAACACACAGAGTTTGTAGAAAGATCCAAAGACCAGGGTTTGAATTCTGTGCGTTTTTTTTCTCCCCTTAGTTTTCTAGATGATTTTGAGCAGGTCACTTAAGATCTATTAGCCTCATTTTTTATGTGTAAAATGCAAATATATAAAATCACCAAGTTTTTTGTTATAAATACTCTTGGAAGAGAGAAAACTTAATTAAATTATAACCATTAAGAAAAAGAAGACCCATTGGTATGATGATGGCTGTGGGTTTGTCATATATGGCTGTTATTATGTTGAGGTATGATCCTTCTATTCCAGTGGTTCTCAACTGTAGCTGCACATTAGAATCACCTGGGAATCTTGTTAAAATCCTGATTTCTGGGCCTCATCCTCCAGAAATTCTGTTCATTTGTTAC
>NW_006297754.1:2159097-2173788 GCF_000327345.1 Myotis davidii | reverse complement strand
AGGGGAAAAGAGCATGAACTAAAGTTTCAGATTAGATCCCTGGTCCCAAGTTAGGGGCATGCATGCAAGGGGCAGTCAATTCAAATCTCCCGCATGTCTATGTTTCTCTCAATCTCTCTCCCTCTCCCTCTCTTCCTCTCTCCCTCCCTCTCTCCTACCCCTGCTCCCTCCAGTACTTTCCTTCCACAAAGTAATAAATAAATATTTAAAAATTTAAAAAAAGCAGAAAATATCCTCAGTGAGGATTAACAAAAATAAAAATTAAAAGAAATATATCAGTGATTGCCTGTGGGTAGGTCTGGGTTCTGCTCAAACATCCCTGGGAGTTGGCCAAGTATTTCCAGAGGCTTGTAACAGTTACTCACCCAGTGTAAAAGTAGTCTTTGCCTAAGAACAGAGCTAGGGTGGTGTGAAACTTCAGGATGCTCAAGGAATTATATCCCAGGAAACTCCCCTGAAAAGAAAATCTCTGTAACCAAAGCACTTCTATGCATGCATATAAGCATTACCAATGGACACAGACACTGGGGGAAGGGGGGAGGGCATGTGCCAGGGGTAGGGGAGACCAGGGGGAGGTCAATGGGGGGAAAAGGAGACATATGTACTACTATTTGTAATACTTTAAATAATAAAAAAAAGAAAAGAAAAAGAAGACCAAGAAATTTTTATTATTTTGTATTAGGACTTTGCAGTAGTCTATTAAATGGCTTATTTTTAGAATATTTTTTCCTCCTAGAATCCAATTCCCCTGGGACATAATGAAATATTCAAATGTCTTTTAATGCTAAATACTTAACCTACACAAACACAGTTTAAAGAACATACATTAGAGTTACATGATCTTAGACCTCACTATATAATAAGGGGAATGCCACACAATAAATTGAAGATACACCTAATTTATAATACATAGTTCTAAATATTTTAAAAATAGAGGCCTTGAACACAAATTTGTGCATGGGTGGGGTCCGGCCGGCCCACCCCGATGGGGGCCCAGTGAGCCGGGCTGGTGGGGCTAGCGGCTTTGGGAGGTTGGCCTGCCAGCCCTGCCCTGATCAGGGTGGGGGAGCTGATTGGGAGTATGGCCGGTTGAGGATAGGGGCCATGGGCTTCCCCGCCCCCAATCGGGGTGTTGGGGCCGATCAGGGCCAGGCCTGGGTTGGGGGAGGGCAGCTCCCTCTGTGGTTGGTGTGATTCTCTTAATTTGACCTCTACTTTCTGAGACTGAACCTGGGTTTTCCCATCACTCCTTGACTTCATTCATGTGCTTTCGATTTGGGCATGGTAACCACACTCAGATGTTGAAGGCTCCTGTCTTTGAGCTGCTGTGTCGGTTACTGACTCCCTCCCCTACTCCTTCCTTCTTCCCACCTCTTTCCACCTTCCCCTTCCTTTCCTCCATCCAGGTTTACTGAGTCAGTAGGTGACTGAACCTGAATGTTGACTCACGAATCAAATCAGTGGATATTTATTAATTTGGCTCACAAAGAGGCTCCTAACAAAGGGGTTGGGGCCGATCAGAGGCTGGGCCAGCTGAGAGGGGGGTGGCGGGGAGCGATTGGGGCTCAGACCAGTCCTGTGGGTTCTGCAGTGCGCGTTATAGCCACTGGTCATTCTGGTCGTTCCGCCACATGGTCACTGGGCTTTTATATATAGAGATAGTCATACAATCACCTGTTTTGTTTGCCCCCTCCCCACAAAAATTAACAAATTGAACAATTAGGTGAAGAATCTCTTGTTTTGTAATGCTGATGTGAATTAATTATTCATGAGCACTTAAGGGAAATGCCCAAATGATACCAGAGGTGTGAAACTAACTCAATTAGTTGAAGTGAGATGAGGGTCCTGCATAGAAGTTTAATTCAGTTAAAAACTAATACCAATAAATATTGGATTTCCTTTCTATAGACAATGCCTAGCGTTCCAAATTAAAATTCACCATACCATGCCAGAAAAAAGAAATTAGCAATAATTATTTAAAATTTGTTAGAATGCATGACACTTTATGAGTCAAAGGATGCAAACTTGGAAACAAAATATCATTCTTTTTCATGTATCTTTTATTCTAATAGCATTTAATATGTAAAATACACTGATACAAAATTAGAATTTGGTTTTCTCTCATTAAAAAGACAACATTTTCTTAGATCAATGGTCTCCTCTTAATAAAAAATTATAAACAAAGATTTTTCTTTATCTTTTACATAATCTGCCTAAAAAAGAAAGACACAGACAATAGTATGATGATGACCAGAGGGAAAGGAGGATGGGGTAAGTAGAAGAAGGTAAAGGGGGATAAATGGTGATAGGAGACTTGACTTGGGATATGAACAACAATATAATATACAGGTGATATAGACAAAACCCATACAATTAACCAATGCCACCCCAATAAATTCAATTAAAAAAAGAATAAATAAAAAATAAAATATGACTGGTAACATTATACTAGGACATATCAGATTTTCAGGAATTTATATAAATCTAAAAAAATTTATATTAGTGACTTTCATATATATATATATGTGTGTATATATATTTTAAAAAGTTTAGCATTTTTTAATTTGATAATGCTTCCCATGTATTTTAATATATCAAATAAGATTAATTAGCTTAATATATCTATTTTATAAGGAGAAAACCCCCAAATCTTTGAAATGTTTCATGGAGCCTCTAAAAAAATACTAAGTTAGTCCAAGCTCAACTGACTTTATTTAGAATTTGATTTTTGGGAAGTTGTGAAAAATATCAAAGTTTAAAAAATTTGATTAAGTAGGATCTTTTCTATTTAATCTCTTCTTTTCCTTTTATTTTAATCAGAAGTAACTCCAAACATCTCTTAATATATTATTTAGGAAAACTGCAACTCATCCCCTTGGTAGAGCATATTGACATATAATCATTGAAGTTATTTGTTGGAAACTGTCTCAGAGACCAAGCAATCCTGTTCTTATATATACATTATAATTCTTTCACTCTCCCCTAAAATGTATTGATAAGGCTGACCTTCTATAAATGATAGTATGTTTATGGTAGGATGGCATACCAATAAACCTTTTTTTTAAAGTTGAAAATGCACTTAATATGCCTAACTCACCAAACATCATAACTTAGCTTAGCCTACTTTAAATCTGCTCAGAACACTCACACTAGCCTACAGTTGGACAAAATCATCTTATTGATGCTGCCCAACATCATGAGAGATTTTTTTTACTGTATTCCAGGAGTTCCAGAAAAGATTAAAATTCAAAATTCAAAGTTCAGTTTCTACTAAATGCAGATCACTTTCACACCATTGTATAGCTGAAAAATTTTAAGTCAAACCATCATTAAGTCAGGGACCATCTATAGTTACTATAATCAAAGAGATGTTTCTACCGGTATGTCTATGGGCTACCCTTCCATTCTAAACACACATGCATACATACACACATATACTACAGATTTTTAGAAATATTTGTGAAACATTTTTAGAAATTATGAGACTGCTCCAAATTCTACAGAATGACAGTTTATTCAGTTGTCATATTTGTGAAACATTTTTAGAAATATCAGAGACTGCTCCAATTCTACAGAAATACAGTTAATCAGTTGTCATATAGCCTGCTATCTGAGGGGAGAAATAACTATTGGTTTCTTTCCACAGCCAACAAAAAGAGAAAAAGAAAGCCCCTCCTTCCAATGTTTGTCATTTAAGTCCCAACTGTGCTGTAGCCTTTAACTGTATAAGACAGCAAGACAGCACATTCTGTAGATTAAACCAATAAACTTGCAAACATAAAAAAAACACAAATCTCATAATTGTGGATTTCAATTAAAGGAAGAGGGATCAAAGCAAACATTCTGCTTGAAATTACACAGCTGCTATCTATACAGAATGAGAAAAACGTCTAGAGCCAGCCATAATTTTGCAGAGGGAAAAAACCATGCAGCAAACCCTGCAGTAGGACAGATTGCCTATGCTCCTCACGTCCCAATCAGTAATACAGAAATATTGAGTAATAAATTCCCTGCCTCTCTCGATCTGAAAAGCTCCCACCATCTGTGAAAGACAATTTGTAACAGCCTCAGTATTAAGATTCAGTAAACAGACAATCACTCCCATTGTGCCAAGCAGTGGCTACATTTGGAGAAAAGCATAAAGCAGAACAATTAGTAACACCAAGACCCCTCTATTACAAATTATCCAGCCACCAAAACAACTAGTTTCAATTGCAGGATTTCCTGTCAACTGGAGGAGAGTGCAGGAGATTGTGCAGATCTGGCTAGCTCTGTGGCCCCTACGTAGGCCTCATTCTAATGTGTTGAATTATTATTGATGGCTGAGGCAGTTCTGCTCTGTTGGTGAACCAATAATGTCAAGGCAGTACCTGCAAGATTAATTATAGGAGAGAATAGGCTGAGGTTTCACGGGACCGAGACATTAATATAGACTGAGCATTAGTTTCAGGGGACTCAACAGACAGCTGAAAAAAAGCCTCAAACAATGTGATCCACACTAAATCCTGGCAGCTGTACTTGAGCAGCACTTGGAACTTTAGAGCGATTGTTTTTAACTGTGAGACACAAGGCATTATGTATAATAATAACAAAAATCTGAAAATGAAAAATTGACAATGCAACCTGAGTTACAAATTCAACCCGAGCTGTACACATAGCATAAATAGATGACACTATTTCACCAAGAGAAGTTGGTGCCACTGTTTTTTAATCCTTTTGTCCCTGGAACATGAAAAAGGTGTGCTTCTCATTTACTGCATTTTCTTAGGTTTTCTGTAGAGTGATAATCCTCCCTGGTTTGCCTGAGTGATTATTAAAAGTACTTGCCTTGTCCTATCAAACTGCCCTAGTTTGGATGATATGATCACCCTCATTATAAGGTACTAGAGGACTGTTGCACAAAATTCATGCGGGGGGGGTGGCAGGGGCGAGTCCACTCAGCCCAGCCTGCACCCTCTCCAATCCAGGACCCCTCAGGAGATGTCCAATCCCTGGGATCGGGCTTAAACCTGCAGTCAGATATCCCTCTCACAATCTTGGACTGCTGGCTCTTAATTGCTCACCTGCCTGCCTGCCTGATTGCCCCTCACTGCCCCTGCCTGCTGGCCTGATCACACCTAACTGCTTTCCCTGCTGGCCTGGTTGCCCCTAACTCTCCCCTGCCGCTGGCCAGGTCGCTCCCAACTGCCCCCTCACTGCTGGCCTGGTCACCCCCAACTTCCCCCCTCTGCTGGCCTGGTCTCCCCTAACTGCCCCCCCCCTGCTGGCCTGGTTGCCCCCAACTGCCCTCCCTGCTGGTCTTGTCATCCCCAACTGCCCTTACTGCCAGCCTTGTCATCTCCAACTGCCCCCACTGCCGGCCTGGTTGCCCCTCACAGCCCTCCACCAGCCTGGTCACCCCCGCAGCCTGCTTGTTCAGTCATTTGGTCATCCCTCACTAACCTCCCTGCCAGCCTGGTCATAGGCAGCCATCTTGTGAGGATGTGATAGTCAATTTGCATATTACCTCTTTATTATATAGGATTATATAGGATATGAAGCCAGGAGCATTTTCTCTCAGTGGCTAAAGAAATCTTTTACCTAAAGCTTTTATTTGCTTATAATATATGGATATCTGTACACTTTCATATATTGAAAGTAAAATTTATAAAGAGAAGCTGATGTAATTAAATAGAATGAAGGAAATGTTTCAGTTTGAACCTCAGTGAAATTTAACTCAAGGCTTCCACTTAATTTTGCCAAATTCAAAGTTAGAAATATGCAATTATATCATCTTTATGTATACATACATAGATGGATAGATATAGACAGATATATGCATACACAAAACACACACATGATATTAGCATACATTATTTACTAGCATACATTATTTACTAGTAGTTCTTACACTATGCCAGAAATTTGTGGCAGGACTTTACACATATGAATTATATTGATATTTATAAATATATTTTTCTATATATATTTTATTAGTATTTACAGAGAAATATGAATAGAAAAGTTAGTTATCAAACTCACAGATTAAATAATGAATAATAGTACTTAGATTCTAATCCAAAAAAAACTCTTACCGCAGTCCCTAGTCTCTAACCCATAGACATGCTGTCTCATAATACGTGTTTGTGTGTGTGTGTGTGTATGTGTGTGTGCATGTGTGCGCATCTGGCATACACCAGAGAAAACCATAGCCATGGTAACAAAACTATGCATTGGCCAGAGGCTTATAACTGTGTATCAGTGAATTTGTCATTGTAACTGGGAGGTTTTTTAAATATTCTAACACAGAGTAATTATGCAGAAATAATTTATTTTATGTTGTGGAATTAATGCTACTCTCCACATTCTCCTGATTCTCTCCAAGCAGCCATCACAGGGGAAGTGAAAAAGAAATCCACAAAAGTTGATCTTTTGTGTTAAAACCACATGACTGTGGAAGTGAGTTACGGGCATCTATCTCCATATGAGTAAAGATGTCCTTGTAAATCTTAAATAGACAGGGAGGAACACTGCTTGTGAAAGAACTTTAATTCCAAGTAACTGGAAGGATTGCACTCATATATATGTACAGATCATCACCTTTCATCGCACTCATATTGTGAGTATTTCAACAGAAAATTTAGAATCTAAAAGGTCATGCATTCTGAATCAACCATGTAAGGTTATACAGATTAAGGTGATTTTAAAATTATAATGTCTAATTGTATACATTATTCTTTGGCATGAGGGAAACACAAGAATGGAGACCATGCTTTCTATTAATCACAGAACATAAGGAACAAGAATGTGTTCATCATATTCTCCCCTGGTCACATTTAAAGGAGTAAGTTAAACAAGTGGTTTAGGAAGAAGATGAAGCTTTTGTAATACCCCAAATGACTGTAGAGAATTTCCATTCCAGTTTGTGAAACTGTCCTCTTTATATTGCTCTCCATCCCAAAACATACCTCCATTATTAGGTATCCATTGTTTCAGCACAGATCAACACTGGCCTCCATGCTTGGGTACTGAGATGAATGAGGTGGACAAGATCTCTGCCTTCATAGTGTATGTAGCTTTGTGGGCAAGATATATATATATCCCTAATATGCAAATAGATTGAATGGAGGAACAATCAAACAACTGAACAACTGGTCACTATGACATGCGCTGACCACCAGGGGGCATGTGTGGAACATGGTGGGCATCAGCACAGTGGGATGGTGAAGCAGGTGAACGGGAGCCCAGACCAAGGCGGGGTGCCAGTTGCTGTATCAGGGTGAGCCTCTGGTGGTTACTGAAAATTCTTTGCTCTCACATGCCACAGTCCTGCTGGGCGCTCGCACCTGCTGCTGGTGCTGGCACCCAGTGCTGGTCTGATTGCTTGGCACCTTTAGTGGGTGCAAGTGGCGGTTACTGGCCGTAATCACCCCTGAGGGCTTCTCCACTTCCTCCTTCTCCTGAAGGGCAATTGGGGCAGCAGCCACTGCTCATACCCACTGATAGTGCCGGCCCAATCGCTCCGCAACATCAGCGGTGCAAGCAGGGGTGATGCCGTTAGCATGTGGGAGCAGCAGTGTTGGGAGTGGGGCTGCTGGCAGACAGGGGACAGGGAGCCATAGTGGGAGGGGCCAGGCAGGGGTGTGCAGGATGGGCTGAGACCCGTCCCTGTGTCCACAGAAGCTTCGCGGCCCACAGTTCCTTTCCAGGTGCATGAATTTGTGCATGGGCCCCTAGTAAATTTATAAGAAGGTAATGAAAAGATTTGCTCTTTTTTACTGTTGTTATTCCTCCCTGGAGAATATTTTTTCCATTGATTTTCAGAGAGGAGTGAAAGGGAGGGATGGAGGAAGGGGGGGACTAGGGGAGGAGAGAGAGAGAGAGAGGGAGAAACATTTGATGTGAGAGAGACACATTGATTGGTTGCCTCCTGCATGAGCCTCCACTAGGTCCAGAGATGGAACCTGCAAGCCAGGTACATGCCCTTGACTGGGAATTATACCCACAATCCTCAGTTCACTGGCCCACACTCAAACCGGTGCCTCACACTGGCCAGAATAAAAATTGCTTATTTTTACTGGTTATACTTTTTTAAAAAATATATTTTATTGATTTTTTACAGAGAGGAAGGGAGAGAGAGATAGCCAGAAACATCGATGAGCGGGAAACATCGATCAGCTGCCTTCTGCACATCTCCTACTGGGGATGTGCCCGCAACCAAGGTACATGCCCGTGACCGGAATTGAACCTGGGACCTTTCAGTCTGCAGGCCGACGTTCTATCCACTGAGCCAAACCGATTTCGGCTGGTTATACTGTTTTATGTTTTTCTTCTTTTTATCTCAGTACCATCTCTGACTTCTCTTATATTCCTCTCCAGGTGGGATAAATGTAGGTTTACAGTTGTATTTGAAACACAGAGTTTATTTTTGTATTATTATTTATTAATTATTATATTATTTTTCATATAAACTGTAAACCTACTTTTGCTCCACCCTGTATAAATATCAGGTAAGTCACTAAAATCTTTAAATTTTATGTATGAAATTTGAGGCAATTTCCTCATTGTTTTCTTCCTTTCCATTGCTATGAGATGTTCAACCACTAAAGTCATGTTTAATACATATTTTTTTATGAGTAGCAGCTCTGAGGTCTTTATTTTATTTTCTTTTTATTCATAGTATTTTATTGGACTTCTTTTCTTTTTATATAATGAGCTTTCTGAAATGAATTACATTTTCTGTCCTATTTTTTAGGCTGCTTCACTTTAGTATAGTGTGTACTATCTGGTGTGTGTCTTTATATTTGTGACTATCTAAATTTTTTATTTAAGATTTTTAATTCAGGATTTTCTCTGTTTGAATTTTATTTTATTTTATTTATTTATTTATTTATTTTTGTGTGTGTGTGTTGAGAAAATAATACTCTCTCCTCAGTTCATGGCACATCATCATCACTGGTCTGTCAGAAAACTCTCCCATTTATTATTGTTATTGTTCACTTTATTTGTATTCCCTACTTGCATTTCCCTCTCCCATACCCTACATGCACACAACTCTATAATGTTGAATATGGAAGCGATTCTTTTAAAACTGGAATTTATATTCAGTGCTTGTATTTTAATTTACATAATGGAAACATAATTAATTTCAAAATAATTATTTTCCCCACTATACATTACACTATACATTAGGTTTTGAAGATAACATACATGTCGCCTTACCCATATCTAGTCTGTTACTTTAACTGCTGCCTAGTGTTCCATGATGCATGTCCATCAAAGCTAACTGTACACTTGTTAATGATCTACAATCTGCTACAATAAATCTCAGTGCAAAAATCTTACTCTAACATATTCCCTCACATATGCCTATGTGATAATGTCTTTGGATACACCAAGTGGAACTTCAGTGTTTATGGAAGGATCGAGCTAAGAACAGACCTACAATCTATTTTTTCCATCTATCTAGACGTCTGTTACAGAAAGATGTTCTATTCAAACTATCTTGTAAACACATGAATGTCTGGCCTTCTGCAAAATACATTCTGACATTTTCTAGTGGGCAAGCCCTTATGTTTAGAATATTTTAGAAGGCTTTATCAATTTTATAGGACTGCCATAACAAAATACTACAGACTGGGTGGCTTAACAGAAATTTATTTTTTTCAGAGGTCTGGAGACTCGAAGTCCAAGATCAAGGTTACACAGGTTTGGTTTCTCCCAAGGCCTCTCTCCTCAGCCTGCAGACGGCTGCCTTTTCTCTGAATTGCCATTTCTGTTTGCCTGCATGCCTGGTATCTGTGTGTCCAAATTTCCTCTTCTTATGAGAACACATCAGATTGCATTAAAGCTACCTTAGTGGCACCGATTTTATCTTAATTTCATTTTAAATTAAGTAGCATTTTAAAGGCCCTATCTCCAAACATAATCACATTCAAAGATATTGGGGGTTAAGGTTTTGATGCATAAAATTGGGGAACACATTTCCACCCAAACACATGCTGTACCTGCTCCATCTGAACTGCTTAACCATGGTGTATCTCTTAAGAAAATGTCATGTAGGATAGATAATGTTCAGGGTATAAATGGAAATATCTCATAATTCGCAAATTTCCCTGTTGTGTAAGTGGTACCCTTCAAGAACAGTTTAGGATGCATATCTTAAATCTATGCCAGACACAGTGCAAAATAAAAAAGGTAGGATGTGAGGAGTGTTGTTGACACTCTTGGATTACTTCATGCCTCTTCTGTGCTTCACAGTTTTCCTTGTCTTTGAAATTATTAGTAAGATTTGATATCGAATGAGATCTCAGAGTCATGTGTATCTTAATTGTAAACTGACCTTTTGTATTACTCTGTTCTTATGTCTGCATATCATCATAACTTCTATCCATTTTCATAAGGATTTTAGAATCACAAATCTCGATTCAACATTTTTTATTTTAAAATTAATTGAGAATATGTTACTTCTATCCTTGAATTATCTTTTTAAAAACAACCCATTGTTAAGTATTATCCAGTTTGTTTATATTAAAGAGATTTGGAAGGCACTCAGGAAGAGAAGCTAAAAATACCTTGCAGTAGATCAGTAACAAGTATTTTTAAATCTTGGAAAATGTGGAAGAAGGCAAGATGGCATTCCCAAGAGTAAAACAGGAACTCAAGGATCAAGATTGGGTAGTTAAGGAGTCAATTAATCATCTATATAATCATTTTACTTCATTGAGAAACAAACCTAGATTTGTACATATTGTAAGGAAAGGTCTTCCATTATTTCTCCATTTCTTTAGGGCTAAAGACTATCTAAACTTTTTATTTGAGATTTTTAATTCAGAGTTTTCTCTGAAATAATGACTGATATAATGCATCATAATTAAGGATGGTTTCCCCAAACTCCCTTGAACTATCAGAAGATTATCCAGACAGAGTCTTAGCCCCTATTTTAAAACAAGATGCCTAAAGCATGCCCAAAGTAGCAGTTCAGATGATTCAATATTTTTTAAATATAGAGAATTAATAGGAAAAAAAAACAGCTGAAGGTTATCTACTAAACACAACAGTAGTGTTGATCTTATTTCAAAAATTGAGTACACCAGCAGATTTTTTTTAAATGTACAAAATATTTCACAACTTAAAACACAACTTGCAAGTATTGCATTAGGAATACCTGTGTTGCAAATAACAGAAAGTCCAGATATCAGTGGCTTCAACAGAAAAGAGGGTTTAATCTTTCCTCTAGTGGAGAGATGCTTCTATAGCTAGCAACCTAAATTCCAAGCAGACAGAAGGAAAATGGGAGAATTTTGTGTAACTTATCAGTGAGGCATTAAAACTCCGCCTTCAGCCTCTTACAGAATTCCACTTTCATATTATTGGTTACAAAGCTATCACATGATCAAATTTTGCTGCTGGAGAATGTAAAAAGTATATATGTTTTGAGCTGTGCACCTAGCTACTTCAAATGTGATATTTTTAATAAGAAAAAAAATAGAACAATGGATACTGTATTGGACTTGGTTATCTATTTGAAATTAATATAGCAACAATTATGTTTCTAGAAAGCATATGGTTGTTAAATTGTCACCTTCAGATTAAAAGTTTGCTTTGTTCAGTAAAAAAAAAAAATGAATTACCCAGTAGTTTCTCAAAGAAAAATAATTTTTTTGGTTAATACTTATCCAAGAATATTTTCTCCATTGATTTTTAGAGAGTGGAAGGAGAGGGAGAAACACAGAGAGAGAAACATCTACGTGAAAGAGACTCATCAACTGGTTGCCTCCCACACGTGCCCTGACCAGGGCCAGGGTTCCAGACTGCAACGAGGTTTAAGCCCTTAATGGGACTCAAACCTGGGACCCTTCAGTCTGCAGGCTGATGCTCCAACCACTGAGCCCAACCAGCTAGGGCTCCAAGAAATTTTAGCAAACAATACTGGGGAAAAAAAACTTTGTGATTTCTACTTCACAACACTGTGCAGACATAACTATCAGAAAATGTAAAAGGAGGCTGGGGTTTTAATCGTCTGACTCACATCCTTGCAATAATCATATCATCTTGATGTATATGATCTTCTTGCATAATCTTGACAATTACTACTCCTACAAAGTAATCTATCCTTTGCCTGAAACTTTTAACTTCCCCTGATACACTAAACTATTGTTACCTGGTGATATGTTTATTGAGATTTCTTGTTGATTTAAATGCACTATAATATCAGACATGTGCTTTAGTTACTCATGTATCTCTGTATCATCTAGCCAATTTTCAACAAAGTAGGTTCCTAACATATACTTGTAGAATGAATGAATCTGATGAAAACCAATGCCCTCATTATTCTGTAACCTTGTAATGCTTATGGAAATTTTTCTGAAACATAATTTCAACCCTACACTCCATCTAGACCAGTGGTTCTCAACCTGTGGGTCGCAATCCCTTCGGCAGTCAAATGACCCTTTCACAGGGGTGACCTAAGACCATCCTGCATATCAGATATTTACATTAGGACTCAACAGTAGCAACATTACAGTTATGAAGTAGCAACAAAAATAATTTTATGGTCACCACATGAGAAACTGCATTTAAAGGGCCAGAAGGTTGAGAACCACTGATCTAGACTAATCTTCAGTCTAATGGTGTGTGTGTGTGTGTGTGTGTGTGTGTGTGTGTGAGTGTGTCTGTGTAATTATCATATTTTAGTGACATTATATAAGTCAGGGATATTGTACAAAACAGAAAATAAATCATGGGGCTCTGTTGTTATTTTTTTGCTTCTTAGTAAACTTAGAATGAGAAAATTTGTATTCTCAGATATGCTGAGAAATATGTAGTTTCTCTATTCTAAAAGATTTGCCTCCTCTTTGGTAAAATGAAAAATAAGCAAATAATGTGAAATTTAGGTCCAATGTTTAAATTTTATCCTTTGTATATATTTGATCTATTTCAATTTCAACTTTTGTGGTAGCATTGTAATGCCCTTCCTTCAAATATACTTCAATTTCTATAACCTGTAACAATGTTATTTTACATCTCAAAAGGGACTTTGCATATGTATTAAATTAAACATCTTGCCTGGGAGAGATTATCCTGTTTTTCCCAGTGAATTCTATGAGATCACAAAGATCCATATAGAAGGGAGGCAGAGGGCTAGAGTGAAAGAGAGAGATTTAAAGCTGTTTTACTCTGTTAGATTTTAAGATGAAGGAAGGGGCCCTGTGGCAACAAATGAAGTGGCCTCTAGAAGCTAAAAAGGGCAAGAACAAGTCACCTCCTGTAGCCTTTGGGAACAGCATAGCTCCACCACTGCCTTGATTTTAGCCTAGTAAGACTCAGGTTGCATTTCTGACCTCCAGAACCCTAAGGTAATAAAACTGAGTTGTTTTCAACCACTACGTTTTTGGTAAGTTGTTATAGCAGCTATAGGATACTAATACAACTCCCTACCACAACTAATTAAAACAGTTTCTTTTGCATGACTTTTCAGAGTTTTTGCTGGTGAAGGGTTCAGTGTCTCAAAATTCGGCATCACACCTCTTAGTCTCAAAATATAGCTAATGTTTGGAAACAGCCTAAGTGCCCAACAGCAGATGAGTGGATTATAAAACGGTGGTACATCCACACAATGGAATACTATGCTGCTATAAAAAGGAAGGAACTCCTACCATTTGCAACAGCATGGATGGACCAGGAGAGCATTATGCTAAGCAAAATAAGTCAGACAGAGAAAGATAAATATCACATGATCACACTCATTTGTGGATTATAATTAACAACATAAACTGAGGAACAAAGATGGGGGGTGGGTGAGGGCAATGGAGGGATAAAGACACATATGTAATAACTTAATCAATAAAGAAAAAAAAAATAGAGAGAAGTCATTTATAGTGTTTTTGTTCCATAGAGTTAAAGGGGACCTCAAAACTACATGCCTGGTCATCTTTGTGCTTCTCCTGATTATGCTGAAATTACTGGTCTATTGGTCAGTCTTTCACTGTTAAACATACTATAAACTGTAACTTTTTTGTGGAAGCTGTTCATCAAGTTGAGGGAATTCACTTCTATCCCTATTTTTCTGAAAGTTTTATCATAAATGGGTGTTGAATTTTTTCATGTTTTTCTTCCTAGATCAATATAACCATGTGATTTTCTTTTTTATCCCTATTATTAAGGTAGATAAAATTAAATAATTTTTAAATACAAAACCAGGCACAGATGCCTAGAATAACCCCACTAGGTCCTGGTGTATAATCTAATCTCATAAAAAAGAAACATGCAAATTAACCGCACCTCCGCCACGCCCCAAGCCATGCCCACCAGCCAATCAGAGCGAGTATATGCAAATTAACCCAACCAAGATGGCGGCGGACAGCCATGGAGCTGGAGCAAGCAGGATGCTTGATTGCCCTGGTGATGGAGGAAGCCAAGCTTGCCGCCCACTCAGCCTAGCTGTGGCCTCTGCTCAAGGCAACAAAGTTTCAATTATAGAAGATAAATAAATCCCAGATACCTGCTTCCAGCCAGCCTCCACTGGGAGCTTGGGTGGCTGGCGACCCTAGCCAGCCTGCAAACAGCCATCAACCCCTCACCCAGGATGGTCACACCCTCATGGCATGATGGCCCCCGCTGTGGGGCTTGGACAGCCTACAAACAGCCATCAGCCATTCACCCAGGTTTGCCAGACCCTCATGGGGTGAAGGTCCCCACTGCGGGGGTTGG
>NW_006297754.1:2136075-2158963 GCF_000327345.1 Myotis davidii | reverse complement strand
ACTCCCCAATCGGCCCTGCTCTGAGCCCGACCAGGGGCTGCACCTAGGGATTGGGCCTGCCCTCTGCCACCCGGGAGCAGACCTAAGCCAGCAGGTCGTTATCTCCTGAGGGTTTCCAGACTGCGAGAGGGCACAGGCCAGGCTAACGGACCCCCAGGTGCACAAATTTTATGCACCGGGCCTCTAGTTTTTATATAATGCTGAATTATATTGTTAATATTCTGTAAAATATTTGTTGTTTCTATACTAATAAGTGATATTACTCAGTAAAGCTTTGTAGGAGAGTCTGCTTTGTGTGGTATAATGTATTAGGGTAACAAAATACATTTTCAAGTATAAATTAAGACAATATAAATTAAAATAAACTTTATTTTCAAAATGTTTCAAAAACAAATTAAGATGTTTCTTCATTTTTAAAAATCTGAAAAACTTAGAGTAGAATTTGTATTAATTCTTTCCTAAAAGTTTGCTAGCATTCTTTATAGAAGCCATCTGGTCCTGGTGGTATATTTTTCAGAAAGTTTCAAATTATAAATCTTTTCCTTTTATCGCTATAGAGTTATTGAAATTATCTATTTTATTTTAGGTAAGTTGTGGTAGAGTTTTAAAAAGAACAGGTCAATTTTGTCTAGTATCAAATTCATGTGTTTTAGCTGTTCATAGCATTTGTTTCTATCTTTTTAATGTCTTCAGTGTCTGTATTGCTATCCATGTTCATATCTGGTATTGATAATTATTTTTCTTTCTGTTTTTCAGCCTTGCTTGATGTTTGTCAATTTTATTGCCATTGTGAGATTACATCAATCTAAATTCTGTGTAATCAGAATCCTGGGAGAACAAGAAAGAAGACTGGGACAGACATTTTACTTCAAGTAATAATAGAGGAAAAGTCAAATTTGGGAAGAGACATGAACATACACATTTAAGAAGTTGAATAAACAACAAACCTTAAGATATCCATACTGTCGCCAAAACCGGTTTGGCTCAGTGGATAGAGCGTTGGCCTGCGGACTGAAAGGTCCCTGGTTCGATTCCGGTCAAGGGCATATACTTGGGTTGCGGGCACATCCCCAGTGGGGAGTATGCAGGAGGCAGCTGATCGATGTTTCTCTCTCATCGATGTTTCTAACTCTCTATCTCTCCCTTTCTCTCTGTAAAAAATCAATAAAATATATTTAAAAAAAAAGATATCCATACTGCCAATATATATTATCATTAAACTTCAGAAATGATATCCTAAATGACATAGAGGAAAGATGGTTAGGAGGAGAGGTATTTTTCTTTAGAAATAATGGAAGCCAGAAGGAAGGGTACAGTATTTTTCAAGTACTGGAAGAAAAGAACTGTCACTCAGAATCCTATACTCAGTAAAATATCCTTCTGGAATGGAAGGGAAATCAAGGCATTTTCACATTGAAAAGTAAGTGAATGTGTCACCAGCAGACTTAATCCAAAAAAATGGATAAAGAAATATCTCTAAAAAGAAAGCAAGCAGAAAATGAAGCAAACATGTACTATCAGGGAGGAAGAAAGATAAGAGTCAGCAAAAAATCAGCAAATATAACTTGTTTCTCATAAGTTCTCTGAATTATTGACATTGCATAAAAATTATAATCCTGATTGATTTTATTCCAATTTATGTAGAATAAATAGTTAAGAAAAGTATAAATTGGGGAGGGTAAAGATGTAAACAAACAAAATGTATATATTTCACTTGAACTGGTAAAATAATAACACTAGTATACTGTAATAAGTTATGTATATATTATGTAACATCTAGAGTACTATTATATATATGTAGTGTTTGTATGGATTCAAATGATTATTGTATAAAAGTTTTGTGTCTTGCTAGGTTGCTCCTTACCAAGTATTTGTGACAGAGAAAGCCATTTGTTGGAGCTTTTTTTTTTGTCTGTACTCATTAACATTTTCTGTTTTATGACTTCTTCAGTTTGAAGACTGATATACATGAGACAAAAACAAAACCCACGTTACTCATCCTCATGCTATTCTTTGTTTCTGCGGTCCTATCCTGCCTGCTTTCTCCTCTTATTTTTAATCTTTGCTGTTGAGAGTATTACAGATGTCCCTATTTTTTCCCCCATTGCCCCCCCCCCACCCAGTTCATCCCTACTGTCTGTGTCCATAGGCGATGCATATATGCATATAAGATCTTTCGTTAATCTCTTCCACCTACCCCCTTCCCTCTGAGATTCCTCAGTCTGTTCCATGTTTCCATGCCTCTAATTCTATTTTATTCATCATTTTATTTTTTAATTAGATTTCTTGTTCATTTATTTTAATTTTTAGATTCAAATGTTGTAGATATGTATTTATTGCCATTTTATTCATATTTTTTTATTTTTTATTCTTCTTCTTACTCTTCAACATTTCATGTAATACTGGTTTGGTGGTGATGAACTCCTTTAGCTTTTTCTTATCTGTGAAGCTCTTTACCTGACCTTCGATTCTAAATCATAGCTTTGCTGGGGAGAGTAATCTTGGTTATAGGTCCTTGCTATTCATCACTTTGATTATTTCTCACCACTTCCTTCTGGCCTGCAAAGTTTCTGTTGAGAAATAAGTTTATAGTTGCATGGACACTCCCTTGTAGGTAACTAACTGCTTTTTTCTTGTTGCTTTTAAGATTCTCTCTTTGTCTTTAACCCTTGGCATTTTAATTATTACTTGTCTTGAGGTGGGTCTCTTTGGTTTCCTCTTGTTTGGGACTCTCTGTGCTTCCTGGACTCATAAGTCTATTTATTTCATCAAGTAGGGGAAGTTTTCTGTCATTATTTCTTCAAATAGGTTTTCTTTTCTTTCTTTTTTTATAAATATATTTTATTGATTTTTTACAGAGAGGAAGGGAGAGAGATAGAGAGTCAGAAACCTCATATTCCAAATCATCGATTTGATTCTCAGAATCCTCTACTCTACTGTTGAATCCCTATAAATGTTTCTTTATTTCAGTTAGTATATGCTTAGTTTCTGACTGGTTCTTTTTCATGTTTTTGAAATTCTCACTAAAATCCTTGAAAGTCTCACTAAGTCCCTCAAGTTCTCATAAGTCTCTTGAAGCTCTCATTAAGATCCTTGAACAACCTATAAACATGGTTTTGAACTCTATATCCAGTAGTTTGCTTGCTTCCATTTGTTTCATTTGTGACATGTTTCTCTGTCTCCACATTTTTGCTGTTTCCCTGTATTTGTTTCTATGTCTTAGGTAGAGCTACTATGTTTCCTGGAATTGGTAGAGCAGTCTTGTGTATTAGGTGTCCTGGAGGGCCCATTAATTCAGCCTCCCCAGTCACCTGAGCTGCACTCTCTAAGTGTGCCCCTGTGTGGGTTGTGTGCACAGTCTTGTTGTAGTTGAGCTTTGATTGCTGTTGTTGTCACTGGGAGGAAATGATTGCCAGGCCAATTGGCTGTGAGGACCACCTACGACTACAGTGGAAGAGCTGCTGTGCAGGAGACACCCCTATGGATCAGGAATTGCTTCAGTTGGGGCTTTTTTGCTCTCTTAATTGCCCCTGAATATGTCACTTGTAGATGTGTAGAGTTGTAATCTGGTGTGGTCTGAGGCTGTCCACCACATGCACTGGTTCTGGGGCTTCCTGGAAGGTGCGAAGTCAGCCAGCCTGGGGCCACCCAGCAAGAGCCACAGAGAGATCTACAGATGGTTGCTACTTGTATTGGGCTTATAAGTGCCCAAGAGAGGCTAAGTTGTTAAGCAAGACAGGCTGGTGCTAGTGCCAGGTCTTGGGCCTCTTACTCATAGATTTGGGGCATGCTGATGCCAGATGCTGCTTGTTTGAGATATTTTAGAAAAATCTGAAGTTTGAGCCAGGAAAGGTCATTCATATGGAAAAGCTACTGCAAACAGTGTGGGTGGCGCTGCAAATTGGATGGGGTGGAGTCTCAGGCAATCATTAGGGCAGAGCCTACAGTGTGAGCTAGGCTGATGGAAACTCAGATATGCTGCCAGTCAGCTCTACAATGGGGGAGGTCTCAGCATAGGAATAATGACCCCTATGAGCACCTGTGGGAGAAAGCTTCCCTGGAGTTCTTGCCCCAGCCAGACAATATAGTTACTCCCCATATATCTTCATATATATAGTTTTATAGGTAATGTCCCATAAACAGCATTAGTCAGAGGAAGAAGAAAATGTATGTTTACTCCATCTTCCCAGAAGCAGAAGTCTCTCCTAGAAGCATATTTTTAAATTTTCAAGTATTCGTAGATTTTAGCAATCTCTAATTTACTGATTTCTATCGTTATTCCACTGTAGCCAAAGAGTACACTATGGATAATTTAAGTCTTCTAAACCTAATTGAACCACATGTTTTACCGTGATAGATAGTCCATTTGCATTTGTAAAGAATGTATACTCTTCTGGCTTGGATGTAATATTCTATAATAGTCAATTAGAAAAAATGGTTGATAATAAAGATCTATTTATATTTTTTCTAGAAATGTTCTCTCAACTACTAAAAAATTTTTTAAAAATCTCTCAAATTGTTGATTTATCTTTTTATTTTCAATTCTTAGTTTTTGCTAGATGTATTTCACAGCTTTATTACTAGACACATGCATGTTTAAGATGATTATGTCATCTTGGTGAGCTAATTCATTTGTTATTTTAAAATTTTCCCGACTTTTTTCATTTAACATACCTTATATAGCTACATCCTATTTTTAAATTAATGATTTTAAGGTATGTTATTTTCCATTTCTTTTTAAAATTGTGTAAAACTATTCTTTAACTTTTGACCAATTTATAATTAAAGAAACTTTCTGGAAGTCAGTATATAGTTTATTCTTGGATCTTTATTCAATCTACCAATCTTTGTCTTTTATGGATACTTTAAGGACATTTATAATTAATTTACTTCTTTATTATACTGAAATTAAATCTATTATTATGTTGTTTTCTTTATTTTTTGTTCTATATGTTGTCTATTAATTTATTGTTGTCTTTCCCTGGCTTCCAAGAGATTGATTGTATTTTAAAAGTCATTTTATTTGCCTTATTGGCTATTACCTATACCTATTGGCTTGTTTTTCTTTAGGACTATGACTATGTTCTTTGAAATGAGGTGTATGGACATTTTGTGAACTTCAAGACTCATTCAGAGGGTCAGCAATATCAAATGCATATTCATAATAATACACTTGCACAAGCATTTTTCCTCAAGGAAGCAATCATATGTTGATATCCAGCAAAATGATTCATGCATGCTTCTCATTTTATAACACAGAATGTAAGAAGATATGTAACCAGGGTCAACATTTTATTAAATTATTGTTTCTGCATATTCATGGAGGGATTTTTAAGTGAAAGGTTTACATTTTTCCTCAAAGTGTTTGCCTTTGAAGAATATTTTGACAACTACTATAATTTGCTGCTACTATGTAGATGCCAGTAGTTTTACTCATCATTGCTTATGCATTATGAGTATAATTGTCAACCCAATGAAAAAGACAAATAATGTCTTAATAGCATTATGAAAATAATTTTCACCTGCCAGTCTCCCTAAAAGTTTATAAGGAATTTTGGGTATCAATAGAGCACATTTTGAGAATTGCTATAATATACCAATGGGAAACCCAAAGAACTACTGTCTATGCAGTGATATCGCTGGATTTCACAGACATTCTGCAAAGCAAAAAACAAAGAATCAAAATAAAACAACAACAAAACACCAGACACAAGATAATAAATACTATGATTACATTTATAAAAATTCAAAAATATATAAAAATACTATTATGATGATGAAGTAAAATTTACAGTGACTTTTAGAGATTGTAATGAGTGGGAGGCAGGATGTGAAAAGTTTCTTAATTGCTAGTAATATTCTATTTCTTAATTTGGGTAGGGATACATATGTGTGTTCATGCTTTGTGGTTATCAATCAAATGGCATCATCATGATCTATAAATATTTTTGTTTGTAAATATTTATGTAAAAAGTACATTGTAAATAATTTAAAAATATATTTTTAAATTTGCTATTACATCATATCCCAACAGGGATTTTATGACATGATCTAAATGGCAGACCAGATATCTTTGGTGCAAACCATGCTACAGGGTATAAGGATAGATGTTAGAGACCACATATTCATAGGCAGATCTTAAACAAAGTACTAAGGAAGGATAGAGTGAGCCCAGTACAAAATTTATAATGTTAATATATAAACTAAAATGCATCAAAACCAATACACACATTTTATAAAAACTTATGCAGACCAAAGGAGTACATTAGAACTATTGGCCACAGGAGAAGGAAATGTGATAGATATGGAAATAAAACAAAATAAATAATTTTAAAAGAAAGAGGAGGAACTTGTGCAAACTGATTAAAATGACACATCATGAACGAGGCAACAATATTTACTCAATATTCTGCACAACTGTATACAATAGACCCCCAAACTTTATCTGTAATTTGTCTTTCCACTGTTTGAGTTATACATTGTCAACAGCAGTCCAAAATATTAAATAGAAAGTTGCAGAAATAAATAATTCTTAAATTTTAAATTGCCACGACATTCTAAGTAGCATAATCTCCCGTCATCCACTCTCTCTGGCTCTGTCTCACCCAGGATGTGAATCGTCCCTTTTACCAGCACATCACTGATGTATATGCTACCTGCCCATTAGTCACTTAGTAGCCTTCTTGGTTACCAGGTCAACTCTCTCAGTGCTCTAGTGCTGGTGTAGAAGTAAACTTCGTTGTACTTAAATAATAAATCCCAGACCTTTCACATAAATTTTATTACAGCATTTTGTTATAATTGTTCTCTCTTATCATTAGTTATTGTTGTTAATCTCTGACATGCCTGGTTTATCATAGGTATGTTTGTATAGGAAAAAATTGTGTATACAGGGTTCAGTACTATCAGTTGATTAGCAGAACTGAATACCAAATCAGAAAATTAGAATACAAAGTAGAAAAAAACACCTGGTGAGAGCAGTAATTAAGGGGAAAAAAATTAAAAACCTGGAGGATAGTTTAAGGGAGCTTTGGGACAACATGAAGCTTAACAATATCTACATCATAAGAGTACCAGAAGAAGAAGAATCTAAGTAAGGAATAGAGAACGTGTTTGAAGAAATAACAGAAAACTTCCCTAACCTGGTGATGGAAAATGTCACACAAGTTCAAGAAACACAGAGGGTCCCTATCAAGATAAACTAAGGCCCCCACAGACACATCATAATTAAAATGGCAAACATTAAAAACAAAGAAAGACTCTTAAAGGCAGCAAGAGAGAGACAGGAAGTTACCTACAAAGGAGTTTCCATCAGATTGTCAGCTGACTTCTCAATAGAAATATTTCAGGCCAGCAGGGAATGGCATAAAGTATGCAAAATAATGAAAATCAAGGGACTGACCCCAAGACTACTCTATCCAGCAAGGTTATCATTTAAAATTGAAGGTGAAATAGTTTCCAAGATTTAAAAAAAAAGGCTAAAGGAATACATTACCACCAAACCATTATTGCAAGAAGTGCTAAAGGAATTGCTTTAAGTAGAAGAAAATGAGAGAGAAAGAGAGGATAAAGTTGTAAAAAAAAATGGCAATAAGTAAGTACCTATCAATATTAACCTTTAATGTAAATGGACATTCAGAAAAAATATATGCATCACTATTTACAACATTTAGCAGCATTATTTACAATACCCAATATCTGGAAACAACCCAAGTGCCCATCAGTATATGAGTGGATAAAATAACTGTGGTATATTTGCACAATAGAATACTATGCAGCTGTAAAAAAAAAAAGAAGGATTTCTTTTCTTTGTGACAACATGGATGGGACCTGGAGAGTATTATGCTTCATGAAAGAAGCCAGTCAGAGAAAGACAAATATATGATCTCACTTATAAATGGAATCTAATGAACATAATTAGCTGACAAACTTAATAGGTCCAGAGACACAGAAGCATGGAACAGACTGACATATCTCAGAGAAGAGTGGGGTGGAGACGGGAAGAGTTTTATGAAAGAACTCATATACATATATACATAACCAATACAGATAATAGTATGGGGAAGGCCTGGAATTGGGCAGGGCTGGGAGGAGGGGGGCAAAGAGGGGAAAATTTGGGGACATCTGTAATAATGTCAACAATAAAATAAAATAAAAATGTAAATAAAACCTAAAAACTATAGGGATAGTCAAAAGTAGGTTTATGGTTGTTATAATTCAAGTAAATAATATAATAGTTAATAAATAATAAAAGAATAAATTATTTTGTGTAGTCACAACTGTAAACCTACTTTTGCCAACCCTGTATATATTTTGCTTAAACTCTCTAGTTTCTTCCAAAGTTCAACTAATCTTAAGAACTATCTTATATGTCTATCCTAGCAATTCTCTTATTACTCTACAGTCAATCACACATTGTAATTTCATAATCACACACTATAGTTTCGTTTTCTAGTTGCATGTTGATTTCACTCAAGTCCCCAACTCTGCCTGTCTCTGGCTTCAGAAGCTTCTACACTGACATCTATCTTTATAGGAGCATTAAGCTCAATAATCCTCAGATTGAATTTATAGTTTACCTTCAAAATATCTGTTTGCTCTTATTTAGTATAGAGACCATTGTGCTGCAGAAATAAGACTCAAGACTTCAGTGGCTTTATTAAAATATAATATTTTCTCTTTCAGTCTTGAGACCAAGAAGCTCTGCTCTTCTTCATCTCCAGGTACCTTCTCTTATTCTCATTATTACAATCAGCCACTTGGGGCAAAGGATGAATGAAGTCTAAGGGCATCTTAAAGGAGCAGTGCTCAGAATGTGCACACATTTTGCTTGTATCCCTTTGGTCAGTTATTTTATGGCCACACCAGTCTATAACAGCAAAGAGATGTGCAGTCTTTAGCTGGATAGCATGTACCTGGCTAAAATCAAGAGGAAAGAACTTCTAAATCTGAAGAAAAAGGAGTAACAGGGAATTCATGTTATCCTCCTGCCTAAAATAATAACTACAACAGCAATAAAAACCACAAATTGACAAAATATATGAGGCAACAGTTTTAAAATGCTGAATGAAGGACCTAAGAGATGCAAATCATGTGAAGCCAGCCAGACAACTTCCTCAGCTGACTGCCTTGTCAGAGATTCCATTTCACAGAGCTGGAGGGGTAACCTATCCAGACCCAGAAGGATGCCCTGATTTGAAAAGGTGGACCTCAAAGAAATGTGAGACTAGAATTTTCTAGGCAGCTAGATTTTGCAGGGAAGATTATCCTATATAATAAAAGGGTAATATGCAAATTGACCCTAACAGCAGAATGACTGGGAATGACTGGTCACTATGACACACACTGACCACCAGGGGATAGACACTCAATGCAGAAGCTACCTCCTGGTGGTCAGTGCGCTCCAACAGGGGGAGCTCTGCTCAGCCACAAGCCAGGCTGACGACTGCCAGCACAGTGGTGGTGGCAGGAGCCTCTCCCGCCTCCTCAGCAGCGCTAAGGATGTCTGACTGCAGCTTAGGTCTGCACCCCGCTGGAAAGTGGACATACCCCAAGGGCTCTCAGGCTGCCAGAGGGATGTCTGACTGTAAGCTTAGGCCCAATCCCCTGTCGAGCGGGCCTAAGCCAGCAGATGGACATCCCCCGACGGGTCCCAGCCAGCGAGAGGGCACAGGCCGGGCTGAGGGACTCCCCTGAGTGCCCAAATTTTTGTGCACCAGGCCTCTAGTTAGAGAATAAAGCATGGCATAAAGATACAACAATGGAGGGCTGCAAAGGATATCCTTGTAGTAATTAACATACAAGTATATGTACATCTATATAGAAACAGCCCTATACTTGTGAATGAGCCAAATGAAAGGATTGAAGGTAACAGTGGCTAGTTCTCACAGGGGTCAGGAGTTGTGCCTTTTCCTATCAGCTGGACTAGAAAACCTTATGAGTCACAGAGCATTGGGTAAAGTATACAGAGGGTCATGCCTCAGACTTGGAGAATCACCTCTCCTTAGCCATGAACAATACTTAGCACAACTCCAGTTACCTTAAAAATGTTAAAAACAGGATCTCAAAGGATAAAATTGTTTTCAAATGTAAAAATTAATAAATAGAAGCCTCATCTATAATAATAAAAGCATAATATGCTAATTAGACCAGACGTCCTTCTGGAAGAAGCCTGGGCTGCAGCTGCAGGATCGAGGCAGCTGCCATGGCTATAAAGCCTACTCTTGCATGAATTGCGTGCATCAGGCCTCTAGTATAAAATAAAGTCAGAAGGCCAGAATGGGGAACTCTCATGAACTATAACAATCACAGTACCCAAAGAAATACTCCTGTTTATAACAGCTCTCCCATCTTCCTCTTCTCCTCTATAGAAAAACCTTCCTCTCCTTTGTTTCTCAGGACTTGCACATAGTTTGTGTGATTTGCCATTGGACCACATGTCCTAAACTGTAATTCTTTATTATTCTAGAATAAATCATATTTCTGCAAAATGTATCTGGCTTTTTATTTGTTTAAAGTCAACACCAGTAATTTAGCTGCATCCCAGAACAAAGCTTAAAAATATGTTAGGTTTAAAAAAAAAATCCAACACCCAAGTACTTGAAAGTCTCAATGTCTCAGATCCAATAGAAAATGATAAGGTTTGAAAGAGAAAAAAATCATTATGAGGAAAAAAATTAACCAACAGTGACCCTAAACAAACACAAATATTAGAATTAGTAGGCAAATACTTTTAAACAGTTATAACTGCATTCCATGTGTTTCAAAAAGTAGAGAAATCAACTATTATTTTAAAAGAACTAAATTGAACATTTTTTAAAAATGTACACTCCCATTTATTTATTATTAAATCTTTATTGTTGAAAGTATTACATATGTTCCCTGTTTTCACCTATTGACCTCTTCTAGCCCACCTCCTCACCTCCCTCCCCACCCACCTTCACCACCCTATTGTCTGTGTCCATGGGTTATGCATATATGCATACAAGTTCTTTGGTTGATCTCTTCCCACTCACCCACCTTCCCTCACTCTCCCTCTGAGGTTCAACAGTCTGTTTCATGCTTCTATGTCTCTGGATCTATTTTGTTCATCAGTTTATTTTGTTCATTAGATTCCACATATCAGTGAGATCATGTGAAACTTATCTTTCTCTGACTGGCTTCCAAATTGAACTTTTAAAGATACAAACTACAAAGAGTGAGATGAAAAACACACTGAATGCAATTAGCAGCTGATTAGACATTACAGATAAAAGAATTAGTAAACACTGAAGATAAAACAAAGGAAATATAAAAAAAAACCCACAAAAACAAACAAACAGAAGAGCAGAGGAGAATATAATAGTTAAGAGAATATGAGTGAGCTGCAAGATAACTTCAAGTGGCCTCACGTATGTGCAATTGGAGTCTCCAAAGGTTAGAAAATATCAAATGGGAGGAAAGGAGGACAGAAAAATATTCAAGAAATGATGGCCAAAATTTTTCCAAAATGGATGAAATTAGAAACCCATAGCACATGAATCTCAATAACTCACAAGCACAAGAAACATCAAGAAAAGTACTGTAGGAACAACACAGCCACTTTCTCAAAGTTAGTGAAAGAAATCCTTTAAGCAGCCTGAGGAAAATTCATCTTCTTTTACCAAATTATGCATTTAACACAATATGTTATATATATATACAAAAATAAAGATAATGCATCCCTCATAAAAAATATGCAAGTGAGAGGACAACAGAATAACATCTTTGAAGTACTGAAAGAAAATGCTGTCAACCTAGAATTATTTACCTGGTAAAAATAGGTCTCAAAAACATGTGGAATACAGATGTAGCTGATAGTTCACTGTAGGTACTGGGAGAGGGGAAGAGTCAGGTTGCCACCAGTACTCCCTGCTGCCTGGAGGAGCAAAGAGACACAGTGAGTGTTCCTGGGTGGTCCATAGGTGCTGCCATCTAACCCAGTGTATAGCAGAGGTGTAGCCACAGCCATCTGGTGGCCACAACTGTCAAGCAGAAAAACAAAGCCACAGAGACTGGCTGCTTCTCCTCATCCTTCCAGAGCTAGCACTGGGCCCCAGGAGAAGCGGTAGCACTGAGTGTTAGGCTACAGGGCACTGTTATCTGCAGCTCAGAGAACTGGGAGGTGGAGCATTTTTTCCCTGAGACGCAGGCACACTCTGTGGCTAATCCCAGTGACAGAGGTGGAGACACAGAGTAGAGGTCCGGCAGTCACCATTACAAAAAATAATCAGATTTGTATGGAACCACACACACACACACAAAAAAAAAATAGCCAAAGCAATCCTGAGGAAAAAGAACAAAGTCGACTATAGCACACTCCCTGACTTCAAATTATACTACAAAGCCACAATAATCAAAACAGCATGGTATTAGCAGAAAAACAGACACACAGATAAATGGAACAGAATTGAGAGCACAGAAATAAACCCACATGTATATGAACGAATAATTTATGACAAAGGAGCCAAACACATATACAGTGGGGCCTTGACTTATGAGTTTAATTCATTCCATGACGGAACTCATAACTCAAATTACTCATATGTCAAATCAAGAAGTGGACACGTGATGCTGGGCTGATGTTGTGGCATTCACTGTGATGTTTGCTGCGCCAACTAGCAGTGGGGTATCTGAAGCTGGCTCGTAACCCAAATTTTAGCTCGCAATTCAAAGCAAAAAATCAGCCGAGAGACGGCTCGTATCTCAAAAAACTCGTTAGTCGGGATACTTGTAAGTCAAGGCCCCACTGTATTGGAGAAAAGAAATAGTGCTGAGGAAATTGGAAAGCCACATGCAAAAGAATAAAGCTAGACTATTATTTGTCATCACACAAAAATTAATTCAAAATAGATTAAATACCAAAATGTAAGACCTGAAGCAATAAATTACATAAAGGAAAAGGAAAACATAGGTATTAAACTTATGGACCTTAGTCTTAGAGAAGATTTTATGAATTTGACTGCAAAGAGGGAAGTAAAAGTAAAAATAAATGGATGGGACTTTATCAAACTAAAATGTCTGCACAGCAAAAGAAATCATCAACAAAACAAAAAAAAAGTAACAACCAATGGGAGAAGATATTTTCAAAGAACACCTCTGATAAAGGGTTAATATCCAAAATAAGTGAAGAACTCATACAATTCAACAACAAACAATTCAATTAAAAAATGGGCAGAGGAGCTCAACAGATACTTCGCCCAAGAAGATATACAAATGGCCAACAGTTACATAAAAAGATACTAAACTTCACTGGATATTAGGGAAATACAAATCAAAACTATAATGAGATACTACTTCACCCTTTTACAATAGCTGTTGTAAATAAGACAAGTACATAATAACAGGTGTTGGAGAGGTTGTGGGGGAAAAAAAAGGAACTCTAATTCATTGCTGGGCTATTATCTGGGTTATCTACTTATATGAGGGATTAAAGTCAGTTTAAGGATCCCACGTCCCCTTGGATGTGGAGGCAAAAATACCCTAGCGTAGCATAGCTAAATTCTTGATAAGAAGGGGAACAAAGATAGGCTTGAAAAAATAGAAACAAATAGTACACAGCAGATGGAAGCCTAATAATATCAAAACTCACATCGAATGCAAATGATCTGAATACCCCAAATAGTATGAAAATTATTGTTAATATAATGAAATATTTCAGATTTATCACATTTCTTCTTGCTTAAAACTTTAAATAAATTCCATAACTTTAAAGATAATTTACAAAATCATCAATATCTGCTCTAGGAGTTTGAATGATCTGACCCAATCTCTCTCATTTTGTGTATATCTCCTGTGAGGTTCTCTTCCAACAAACTGAAATGCTTTAGTTTACTAAGATGCCACATTTTCTTTCTTGCCTTAAGTGTTACGTTTCCTGAAAAGGTGTCCCTCCTGAATCCTTTGTCATGGTTAAAGCTCCCACAGGCAGAGGGCGCTACTGTGGACTCTTGTCTAATGCTGGGCTCTCTTCTCCTTACCTCATTTCTATATTAGTTTGACCTGTTTCCAAGAAATAGGGAAGCAAGGAGGCTGGATAAAAGTCTTTTTCATGTGCCCTGGAGAATACATTGATTTTGTCTTGACCTAGGATTTTAGAATAGAGACTGTAAGTGATTAGATTTACTATCTGATGAAGTAGAGCCGGAAAAAAAAATGCTGTTAATTGGATAAGGGTGTGAAGAGAGGAACACTATAAATGTGGTTTATCACATTTCACCTTAATTACATTTTTGCTTATCATTATTGCTCATATACCACAAGTCACATAAAAGTAAGGAATAATGATATCCCCAGACATAATATACTATCAGTGCATAGTTGGCCTTCATCAAATATTTTTTAAATTGAAAACTGAACTTTACAACAGTCCTACACACTTTAATTTATAATTCCTACTTACAAGTCAAGAAATTGATCTTCAGAGAGGTTACATAACTAGGAGATAGCATGATCTAGAAGTTCAGAATGTAGTTTCTGGAATTATACAATCTGGAGTTAAATTCTTGTTCTACCACTATCAAGCTGTATGCACTTGAGTAAGTTATTTTAACTTTCAATAACTTGATTTCCTCTTCTATAAAATGATGATTATATTATAAATAGAATGTTAGGATAATACATGGACACCATTAATACAATGTCTGGCCAACACAAAGCACTTAATAAGTGATAACTATTGTTTTTTTTTATTATAAGTATTACTATTAGCAACAGACCATTGTTATAAAATGTATTATCCAAAATAACCTAATTAGGAGCTGATCCCACATTTCAACCCAGTACAATTGCTTCTTTCAGTACAATTAATAGGTTACACTGCACACACAAAACTATTCAGGTTCAAAATTTTATAATTTTCGTTAATCCTCACCTGCAGATATTTTTCCATTTATTTTTTTTATAGAGTGGAAGAGAGAGGGAAAGACACAGAGAAACATCAGTGTGAGAGAAACACATCAACCAGTTGCCTCCTGCACACGCCCTGACTAAAGCCTGGGCCAGGGAGGAGCCTGCGTCCAAAGTAAGTGACCTTGACTGGAATCAAACCCAGTACCCTTTGGTCTGCAGGCTGACGCTCTGTCTACTGAGCCAAAGCGGCTAGGGCAAACCTTTTATAATTTTCTTTCTCCTTCCTTTTTTATGCCTATGTTCTTCTTTGGACTTTTCAAGTACTTTGATTTTAACCTCATTGATGATTCAACAACCTGGAGTTTAATTACTTCTTTATGACATTATGGGTTTTCACTCTTTAGATTTATAATATAGATATTGAACCAAGTATGAGCCTATGGGGATTATTTTTGGGAATGTTTCATTAATATTAATAAATCACAGCTGCATTATCTTTTCTATGACCTTCAACTTGTTTTTAATCTACGTACTTAGCTCACTTCAAAATCAATTTGAAGTGATTTAACAAGGAAGAAACTTGACATACATTTTGAAAGATTTTAAGTACCATTTCATAATGTACACGTTAAACTTGCTGAATTGCTCTCAAGGAGCTTTAGCCTGAGGATAGAGTTTTAGAAAAAAAGAAAATTAAGAATATTAGTAAATATAGATTATTTCATTTAGGTTGGGTTTATTTTAGATATATATTGAAAAAAATTTTCTCAATCCAGTGCACATGTTATTCGATGAAACTTCTGGAATCTACATTAACATTTCTAGGCCACCAGGGTGTCATTCAGCAAATTATATTTCAGCACACTAAATAGTATTTTAATGGCCTGAAAAGACCACACATGGAAAAGATGAATCATTTAGCTCCTGTCTACAGGAGAATTATACCTATGACAAAAATTATCTAAATCAATAGCAGCAAAGATAATGTTTTACAAACCTTATTATAGAGCATGTTTTATTAAAATAGAAAAAATAAAAATTTTCAGGAAGTGCATTAAATTTTACTTTAAGGACATGCCAAAAGAATGTTTCCTCAAATAACCTTCAAGCTAATTTAACCAGAAAAATAAACAATAGGTCATAATTATAAGTCTCAAATCAAGAAAAGGAAAACACTGTTCTGCACGAAGCTTATCAGAGATGCCAGAGAGAATTCAGAAGTGAGTAACTACCTGAATTATAACGGAAAATCAATGCAGTAACTCATACATTGTCAAAGAAATTCTTATGGAGCACTGCTAATATGCTGTTGGAGTAAGTTTCTCCTTGACCCTGCTTGCTGCAGCAATTGTGGGCATGCTCACTCCTTCCTCCTGCTCCACTATGCTAACTGTTGGGTCTGAGTCCCTTTGCCAGGGACTGGACCCCCTTGGATGCCAGGTATCAGGCAGAGAAGACATAAGAAGTTGTAGGCGTATAAGAGAGTCTTTATTGTAGTCCAAGTAGCCATTGCTACCAACCAGCCATCAGATAAAGCAGCCTCTGCTAACACAGTAGTGAACACAGGAGCCATCCTAGCAAAAACAGCCAGCCCCACTGGTCAGTAGTAATACATCTCCCCCACAATGCAACCCCCAACACAGGAGCTATACAAACATAATCTGACCAGGCAGCCTCTCACTGGCTGGTTAATAACATATCTTTATACTAACTTAGAAAAAAGAGGCTTCTAGGCCAAATAGTGACATCAGTCTTTGGAGTTATATAAGGGCATGGCTGTGCAGTGCATACAGTGGAACTGCTGTGTCCTTGCATCTGCCTATGGCAACCTGGCCTTGAACATCCTGATTAGGATTCCCACACTCAGAATGGCCTTGAACATCTGGCATATTCTGATGAGGGTTCCCACACATGCTTTCTTATTTTAATGGAAAAGAAGAACAATTTAGGGAGGAGTTAGTTTTTTTTCAAGGGGAACCAAAATCATAAGTAGACAGAATTTAGTATCACTAGAAGAGGGAGGAAAGGATTTGGGCAATGAAAAGAAAGGAAACTAGAAAGGTATATTTCAATTAGAGACCTCTTTGGAGAGTTTCTTGAGGAGGCTAATGAAACACAATTATTCTGGAAAGGTGAACATGTGTTAAACAAACAATTACAAAAGAACATTTTCAGATATCAAAGAAGTACAAAGGGGAGGTATGATCACATAGAAGTGGAAGAAATACTACTTAAAAATAAAAGTTAAGCTATGTCATCATGATGCCAATGGGTGAAACTCCCCTTTCATTTGGGGGAGCAAGGTTCTTGGGGTGCTGCCGAAAGAAGCATTTTCAGACCCCCCCACAGAAGGATAGAAGGTGGAAGAAGGCTTTATTTGCATTTTGGGGGTTCCAAAATACCCTGCCGCTAAGTCAGTCCTGGAAAACGTGCAGTTGGGGTTTCAATAGAGTCTGAAATAGGGCCAGCATCCAGAGTTTATGTTCCCTGTTTCAGCCAGTGTGGTTCAGCATTCAGGCCCGATTAAAGTCCATTAGTCCATGTGTGAAGTCCAACATGGCCATGCACCATGTGTGCACAGTGCAGAACCCTGCAGCAGGAGTCCCAAGAGGGCATGGACAAGTGTGTGTGATTCATGCACGGGTGTGTGTGTGTGTGTGTGTGTGTGTGTGTGTGTGTGTGTGTGTGTGTGTGAGAGAGAGAGAGAGAGAGAGAGAGAGAGAGAGAGAGAGTGGTGGGGTGGGGCTCACTTTTTTGTTTACAAGTTTAAATATTCAGGCTTTTGGAGCTTGCAGTGGCCATGCCCATCCTGGCCAATTACCTGTTTCCAGGTTTTATTGATGGGCAATTAGCCTCTTATGACACTCAGACCTTACTGTGCATGCACTTATATTTCCTTTGATAGTCTCTCCCCCGATCAATTAGCAGAAAACAGACTTTGTGAGTGTTAAATGAAGCTTTTGGCAAAGTTTCCAAATGGCATGTCTATACTATTTGGTCTCCCTTTCATTTTTTTTTTTCAAATAATAACCAGGTTATTACAAGAACATCAATTAGAGCAATGAATGAAGTTTCAACTTGAGCCCTAGCCAGTTTGGCTCAGTGGATAGAGCACTGACCTGCAGACTAAAGAGTCCCAGGTTCGATTCCAGTTAAGGGCACATGCCCAGGTTGCAGGCTCAATCCCCAGTGGGGAGTATGCAGGAGGCAGCCAATCAGTGATTCCCATCATTGATGTTTCTATCTCTGTCTCCCTCTTCCTTCCTCTCTGAAATTAATAAAAATATATAAAAAAGTTTCAACTTGATATATTTAATACAGACAATATTAATTAAAAGTAAATCAATTGGATACTTTTCTTAGTTCAGGACAGAGATATATTATAGGACAAATCAAACAGTTAATGCTTGATATTATACATTTTTATCACCAGGAAATGAATGTTTAAGCTTCCTAAAATTAATGAATTATCTTAATTAGCAATACAATTTACATGTAAAAGGCAATGTACAAACTACAAATGCTATTAATATCTCAAAAATCTGGAATAATTAGAGCAAAGGAAAATATAAACAATAGCAAAGTATAATTTCCCCACAAATATATACATATTACCTTCAGGAATTTGCTTTATATTCAAATGAAAACATCAAAATGTTGCCTAATGAAAAGCCATAAGCATTTTCAATTAACATATATTTTGCCAATCTAGTTTTATCCCCCTGGGAAATCTTTTATTTGCTCACAGAAGATTCCTCTAAGATCTTATTTACATAAATATATTACTTAGCAACATATAGAGCATAATAAATATCAGCCCATCATGATCCATTTCGGGATATAGCACAGAAAACAAACATTCTAGAACTTTTGGTCTATATCTGGTATTTAGCTAATTGCGTAACATATCTCTATTAATCATCCTAACAACAATATGTGATAGCCTGTTTCTAAAAATGTATAATATGCACTATATGCACCTATATATGTATCTTTCTAAATTATAAATTTTTGGTTAAAAGAATTTTTTCTTTACTAAATGCTTGACCAAGTTATTATAATTATACTTCTATTAATATTAATTATAAAGGCTAATCATACTAAATATTTTCTATTTTATGAGCATGAAGCATTTCCATTGGGAAAAATATTATCTATCCTGCCATTTATTGATTGATTGATTGATTTTTGTTAATCCTCACCTGAAGGTCTTTTTCTATTGAATTTTAGAGAGTGTGGAAGGGAGGGGAAGAGACAGAGAGAGAAAAACATCAATGTGAAAGAGACACAGCAATTGGCTGCCTCCTGCACAGATAGAGCCTGCAACCGAGATATGTGCCCTTGACCAAATCGAACTGGAACCCAGGACTCTTCAGTCCGACGTTCTATCCACTGAGCCAAACAAGCTAGTCTGGCTTTTTATAAGCAGGTTTTTATAAGTAGTGGGGGTTATGATAATTTAAAATTTTTTGTGTGTTTTTTAGTATTCCCTACATCTTTTCATAATATTGTGACTTATAATTAGAAATATATATTTGGTCTTCCTATTTCTGACACAGAGTTCCTAAAAACCTTGGAATTTCCCAAGGGATGAGAGTGATTGAGGTGTCTTTTGTTATGTATTTAAAAATCAGTTACTAATAAAGTTCAAATACTTTACTATACTAAAAGAAATTTTCAGCATTTGATCTAGAAGAACTGGGCTTTCTGAATGGATTGTCATGGCATAGCACTTAAACCTTCTGATTTGCAGTTTTCAAATATTTTGCTTCTAAGTTGAATATTTGAAGTGATATCTTCTGCTGTTAAAAGAAAGTGAGATGCTTATGTGAAAGAATTCCAATCTAAAATGAAACTAGAGGTTATGAAATAGAAAATTTTACTTATGCACCCATAGGAAAACAAAATGAAAGAATTAAGAGACTGATTTCCTATCAATGTTTGATTGACAAAAAATTGATAATATTGAAATTTTCTTAAATGATAGGGAATATGTTCAGGGATTGCCTCATATCAACTTTGGGAAATTTTGCTTATGGTTTCCAAATACATGAACAAGAAATGACCCAGATTGAACTGATCTCTCAAAATAATTGAGCTTTGTACAACTGGAATAGTTTTGTCTGCTCAGGGAATATTCAAAGCTGGTTGCCATTTTTACTTATTTATTTTTTTAGCAGAATCTAATAGCACTCTCTCCTCTTTACCTCTCCTGTCCATAAGTACGGCCTACCCCAAACTCTCAATGGACTCATCCATAGATTGCTACAATTTATATTTTCAAAATTGCAATTCTCTACTAGTGTTCCTCAATAAACACATCTTTTCAATAATTTTGAGCTTACCTCAGTTTACCTCTTTATTTTGGTTGACACTTTTGAAAAAACTTCAGAAGCATTTGCAAGTTCTAAATTACTACTATGCCTCTATGTTCACACATCCATCTAATTGAATTCTGTCCTGTTGTCTCCTCTCATGGCCTCTGACCAACTCTCTCTGGTTGAATAAATTTCTATTACTAAGTCTTCTCTTTACTCTATAATGATCTGTTCTTGGTCCACCATTGTCGTCACCCATTCTTAGAATGATTTATCGTCCCAGCACTGGCTGTCTAGTTTCTGCATTTTTCCTTCCCAATACAAATTACTTGGGTTATTTTAAAAGTAAATAATGACAAACAAATAGCTCTTACACCAATTACTTATAAAAACTTAACAAAAATGTTTTGTGATAGCTTTCTCATATACATAAGTACACTATCATTAGCAACATTGGTGGGGATACAATGCATATTATTAATTTATTTGGATGTATAAAATGTGAAGAGGTGTTTATTTTCATCATAAATAAGATAATGTTAGAAGGCATTTTGCAGAATCTGATTAAGTGATTCCAAGTTCAGTTTTAGTATTAAGTAAAAGCTTTAAATAACAGTTAATCCCTAGCCAGTTTGGCTCAGTGGATAGGGCGTCAGCCTGCAGACTGAAGGGTCCCAAGTTCGATTTCGGTCAAGTGCACATGCCTGAGTTGTGGGCTCCATCCACAGCAGGGGGGTGTGCAGGATACAGCCAATCACTGATTCTCTCTCACTATTGATGTTTCTCTCTCTCTCTCCCTCTTCCTTCCTCTCTGAAATCAATAAAAATATATTTAAAAAAAAACATTAAATAACAGTTAAAAATAATCTATACTAATAAAAGGGTAATATGCTAATTACACCAGATTGACTGGACATCTTCTGGACACCCAACTTCCTTCTGGACAAAGTCACAGTGGCAGGGGCCAAGGCAGAGGCAGTTAGGGGTGATCAGGTCAGCAGGGGAGCAAGCAGTTAGGGGTGATCAGGCTGGCAGGGGAGCCAGCAGTTAGGGGCAATCAGGCCAGCACAGGGGAGCAAACAGTTAGGGGCACAATCAGGCTGGTGTGGGGGAGCAAGCAGTTAGGAGCAAGATCAGGCTGGTGTGGGGGAGCAAGCAGTTAGGGGGTGATCAGGCTGGCAGGGGAGGGCAGTTAGGGAGCAACTAGGCAGGAAGGCAGAGGTTGTTAGGGGCAATCAGGCAGGCAGGCAGGTGAGTGGTTAGAAGCCAGTGGTCCCGGATTGTGAGAGGGCTGTCCAAATATCGGCAGTCAGACATCCCCCGAGGGGTCCCAGATTGGAGAGGGTGCAGGCCTGGCTGAGGAACATTCCCCGCCCCCCATGCCCGAATTCCTTGCTCTGAGCCTCTAGTATTAAATAATTCAAATCATATTAATGAAAAGTAAATCAATTGGATAGTTTTCTTAGTTCAGTATAGAGATATAGTATCCTATCTAATAATAGATAAACATGGTAATTAACCATACCTCCAATACGCTTCCCATTGGCTAATCAGGGCAATATGCAAATTAAATGCCAAAAAAGATGGCGGTTAACCGCCAACAAAGATGGTGGCTAATTTGCATACTGAAGGCAGGGCGGGACAGCACCATCCCACCTGCCCCGCTGCCATCTGGGCCTGCTATTAATGCACCAATCTGCCACTGGCCACGCCCACAAACGGCCCTCCCGTGGGGATCCCGGGTTGGCGGTGCTAATGCACAGATCCGCCACTGGCCACACCTACAAACAGCCCTCCTGCTGGGATCCCAGGCTGGCAAAACGCACAACCGGGCCGCCTTTGCCCTGCGCAAACTATGCAGCCCAGAGAGGGGAGTGGGGCCGCTGGGAGCAGGGCGGGAACTTTCCGGGGTTTGTGTCAGGCAGCCTAGAGCAGAGTGCGAACTATCCCCACCGGTAGCTGCTTGCTCATTCACTTTCTTGCTCATTCATTCACTCATTCACTCACTCATTATTCACTCACTCAGCAAACCCTCTCACGTCCCTGGCACCAGGCCAGGCACTAAAGGTGAAGCAGGATAAGACAGAGCTATGTCCTCAAGTTGTTAGTAATTCAGTAGGGCGAAGCAGGCACATGAACGAGGCAGTTGTATGCACAGATGCACTGTACTGGGTTCTGTGAGGGCTGTAACTAACGCCGACTTTGTTCTCTTGATCAAATGGGGCCTCGGGAGCCAGGCCACCCCAAGCCTGTAGGCCTGTGCGTAGGCCAGGAGTGGCTGGGGTCCAGGAACATGACAGAGGGTGCCGGGCTGAGGGGTCTGGCCCCACCCCTCATACTCACCCCCAAATGCACAAATTGTAGTGCACTGGGCTACTAGTCCTATCTAATAAAAGAGAAACATGGTAATTAGCGTACGACCACTACACTTCACATTGGCTAATCAGGGAAATATGCAAATAAACTTCCAGCCAAGATGGCGGCCAGCAGCCAGGAAGCTTGAAATTAACAGGAGGCTTGCTTGCTTCAGTGACAGAGGACACCAACTTTTCCCACCTGCCACTGCAGGCCTCTGAGCCTGCAGTTTAAGAAACTATGTAACAAATACCACCGGACTTCAGCCAGCAGGATCACAACATTGTAAGCAAAGGCCAGAAACCTACTTTCAGCAGCAGAGGCCTAAGAGCTGGCGCCAAGACTCA
>NW_006297754.1:2103796-2135442 GCF_000327345.1 Myotis davidii | reverse complement strand
GGGAGGGCACAGGCCGGGCTGAGGGACCCTCCTCCCCGCTGAGTGCACAAATTTTTGTGCACTGGGCCTCTACTCTATATATAAAAGGCCAATATGCTAAGTGTCTAACCATCCAACTGGTCGCTATGACACTCAGTGACCACCAGGGGGGCAGACGCTCAATGCAGGAGCTGCTGAGTTGCAGTGACTTGGCAGCAGCGGTTCTCGGGTGACGCACACTGAAACCAGAGAGGAGGAAGCCCAATTGCTCTCAGGGCTGCAAAATTCCACCTTTGGCCATGTGTTTTGTTGTTTCTGGGGCACTGTTGGTCCTGAATCTGGTTTACTGCACACTTGCATTTGCATTCCACACCCTGTATGACAGCAACTTTGCAGAATGCACCCTTGCACTCCGGGACCCCTTGGGGATGTCAGAAAGCCAGTTTTGGCCTGATCCCCGCAGGCCAGGCCAAGGGACACCACCTGCTGGAGGGACCCCACTCACTCTGCAGAAGCCTGGGAAGGACCACGTGAGGTTGACTCCAGGGTGTGTCTGGCCCATCTCGCGCAATCCCGCTCCACCGGCCACCATTTAGTTAATTTCCTTTCAATATGCACGAATCTGTGCACCGGGTCACTAGTAGGGTATATAAAACAGTTAACACTTGAAATTATAATTTTTTTATGGCCAAAAAATGAATGTTTAGCCTTCCTAAAAATTAATAAATTAACTTATCAGTACAATTTACATGTAAAAGGCAATCTACAAACTACAAATGCTATAAATTATCTATTTTAGAGAATAAAAATGTATCATCTAAATTGTTTAAAATACCAATTACCTTTTTACTAAAACATTTGAAGACATATGTGCTCACATATGAATTTGGTTTCTTTGACTCTATGGTGAACATATACTGTAATGCAGATAAAAAGAAAAAAATATGTTAGAGAATACATGATGAATGCAGAAAGCACTTAGTAAAATAAAATACATAAGCACTAGATTTTTTTTTAAGTGGCTATTGACCAAATGAAGAGAGGCCTGCGTTTTGGTGGCAGGAAAAAGAAAATGAAGGCTATAGTTACCTGCTGCTATTTGGTGATAAGTGATGGTGACAAGGGTAAGTAAAAGAATAAATGTCCAATATTTGCTTAGGAAAAAATGGTTCTTTTGGAAAAATAGGTGAAATGCAACTACCTTGCCTATATATTATCCTATCAAAAATGCACCACTTAAGCGCTTTTCACTGGCACATACAAACCAATTCATTATAGACAGTTTTATATTCACACAGTAAGGTTTTAATAATGTATTTGTGAGACACTAGTGAATATTAAGAGAGTGAGAATCCAAATAATAAGGCATGTGTGAATTAATTCAAAAATATTTATGAAATCACATAGATATTTTTTTCTTTTTACCTCTAATTTAATAGGGATTTGTTTTCCTCTAATGTGTAATTTTCCTCTAATGGGTCTATTTTTCTCTTGTAGCATATTAAATGTAAAATTTTTATTTCTGGAACAGATTATTTTTCAGTGTTCCATCTAGATATAGCCTATAGCTACCATTTTAATTGTTGCTCTATATCAATCTGGTTTTCTCTACTCAAGATGACATCAATCATAGTGGAACTTTCCTTCATTGCTTATAAGAGTTGAAAGCACTGTTTTCTTAAAGATAAGTCTTACTTTAGTATGGTAAGTGTCATTTTTTTGTAGTGTTTCTTTACATAATTTAGTAGAAGTGTGAAGACAAACTTGCCAATTCTTTACATAGCTAAACCAATCTATCAATCTATCTATCTATCTATCATCTAGCTATCTATCTATCTATATTATTATGACAAATAGTAAAACTCTAGGTTAAAAATGCTTCCCCCCCACACACACAAATTGGATAAAATTACTGCACTGTTGTCAGCACACTGTGAAACTGCTAAAACCAGAAGAATATAGACTTTTACTGCTTTATGTTTCTCATTATAAGCTTTTAGATTTCCTTATTTATGACTAGAAACCCAATGCATGAAATTTGTGCACTGGGGGAAGGGGGATTCCTCATCTCGGCCTGTGCCCTCTCGCAGTCTGGGACGCCTCAGGGGATATCTGCCTGCCTGCAGGTGGGTGTTAAGGAGCTAGGGGTTCTGGACTGTAGGAGGGATGTCTGTAAGCAGACATCCCTGGAGGGGTCCAGGACTGGGAGAGGGCACAGGCTGGGCTGAGGGACCCTCCCCCCACCAGTGCATGAATTTTATGCACTGGGCCTCTAGTATGGAATATTTAGTTTCAACAATAAAGACAGATTGAAATTTCAGAGATAAAGATGGAGTGGGAAGAAGTTTTTGCCTTAGCAGGATTATTTGAAATTGTGGGTAGGCAACTTTATTGCTAAATAATTATATTACAGGTCTAAAGTAAGTGTAATTTAAAGTGGTAAATGAAATTATAGCGTTATTGCGATTTTTTTACTTTAGTTAAGGATACAGATTTCAAACTGAATTCTGAATAATTCTATGGTTCTTCATTGCCTGAGCATACCCTGTAGATTGAAAAGAGCATTTGTTATTAATGGTTATGTAGGACTTAGTTTCCTGCCCCATCTGTGTTTCAATCTTTCAGACTTTGTTTCTTTTCTTCTGGCTTATATATTAAAGTTTCAGGTAAGGATCCATTCACTATTGAAAAAAGAAAAGAAGAAAGTATACAAAAAGGAGAAAAAGACATAAAATTAAAAATCAAAAGGCAGAGTAAAAAAAGAACGCCACTGCTTAAAATAGTGGATAAAGTCTCATTACTATGAGACTTTAAATAATTTTTAAATATTTTTAATGCTTTTCTTAAGAATGTATCATTTATCATTATATATAGTTTAAAAAAAAAGCAAAGGTTAATATAGAAATCCAATACACTACTTGTTCCCTAATTCAGCTCACCAACCTAGTATGTATCTTTCAACTTTTCCATATGTATACACATATAAAAAATATATAGAGTTTAAAATAACCCTTGAGGAGTTAAACTATTAATAAATTATTAGTTGTTTTAATAAGAGTTTTGGCTCCATACTCCAATCTGAATGGATGACCGAGCACTTTCCAAAGTCGCTGTTAACGTAAAGCAACTTAATTGGATAAATGGAGGCACTGGCTCAAAAAGGTAACTGATTTTTCACCTCCAGGTCCTTTGTGCCTAATTAAGATGTATGCTTGGAGATTATAGTGAAAATTAATTACTAATTTTTACAATTTGGTGTGTAGAATTCTTTGTTGAGAAGATATATTTTTTGTGTTCACTGTTTTATTATCTCAATTGTCAAAGGTTTGTAAGAAACTAACATAGGTTGTTATTCATTCTAAATACTAAAACTATTTCCCAAGGAGATTCTTTCATTTTAGATATATCTATTATTTTTAAATGTTCAACTTGTTTCTTCTTGGATATTGTAAATAGAAGGTATTCCAGAAAACACAAAACATATTCTATTCTAGGGGTGGGCAAACTTTTTGACTCACCACAATGGGTTCTTAAACTGGACCGGAGGGCCGGAACAAAAGCATGGATGGAGTGTTTGTGTGAACTAATATAAATTCAAAGTAAACATCATTATATAAAAGGGTACGGTCTCTTTTTTTCAAGTTTTATTCATTTCAAATGGGCCGGACCCGGCCCGCAGGCCATAGTTTGCCTACGGCTGATCTAGTCTATGTTCCTAAAAGCTGTTATTATAGACTAGAGGCCTGGTGCATGAAAAGATTCGTGCAATACACCTTTCCCTCCCCCTGGCTGCTGGCACCGGTTTTCCCCAGGACTTCACTCTGGCCGGAGCTGCCTTCCAGCCTGCCAGCCCTGGGTCCCCCACAGGAGGGCTGAATGAGGTCGGGGCAGGCGGGATAGTGCTGTCCCACCAAGCCTGCAGTATGCAAATTAGCCACCATCTTTGTTGGCGGTTAATTTGCATATCATGCTGATTAGCCAATGGGAGGTGTGGCAAAGGTACAGTCAATTACCATGTTTGTCTATTATTAGATTAGTTATTGTTGATAATTAGATTTTCATAACATGGTATATCTACTGATGTTCCCATATGCTCTCTCATTTTAAAGTCCCATGTGCTCCTAACTAATATTCTATTATCATAGCCATGCCAGAAAGCAAACAATTCTAGTATACTTTTTAACCAATTATGTGACCTACTGTTTTCCATGGCATTGGTGAAGAAGCAGACAAAAGAAAGGGAAGGTTTTCTTTACCACAAGAAGGTTGCACCTCTTTCTGCTCAACGTCAATTAAGTTGGGGAGTCTCTTTCTCCTCTCTCTCTCTCTCTCTCTCTCTCTCTCTCATCTTGCACACATACACAAGTATACACATAGAAACACACACAAATCAACTTATCCTAATCCACATTTCAAAGTAATAAACACATGCCTTCTAAAACTTACTTTTCTACATTTTCTTTTGTTTCGTGCACAAGATACTATTGAGCCTGAATTCTAATTCATTGTTATGTCCTAATACGTAGAATTGACTTCAGGTGAAAAATTTCTTAAAATATATATATAGTATTAGAGATGTCTCCAATTCTCCCTCCCCCTTAAGCTCCCTCCTTCCAGCCCCTATGTCTTCACCACCCTATTGCCCTTGAAAAAGTTCTTAACTTCAAGGATTCAGGGTTTCTAGTGAAGAATGCTCCTACTTATACTTCCTTCAAGAGGCTTTCTAAAAATTTTTTGAATTGATACCTATGTATATTTAGAGACTAGTTAGTGGCTTTAACTTTGTGTACCTCAGAATAGACAGATAAAGACTGATAATTACTGTGAGAATCTACCTAGAAATTTCTTAACCTTTTGTTTGTTTCAGACAAAATGGAACTTTTGACTGTTAAGCTGAATGGCTAGTTTAGTTTATTTTTTAGTTTTTAAATATGTTTTTATTGATTCCAGGGAGAGGAACAGAGAAGGGGAGAGAGATAGAAACATCAATGATGAGAAAGAATTATTGATCAGCTGCCTCCTACATCCCTCTATTGGGGCTGAGTCCAAAACTCAGGCAGGTGTCCTGACTGGGAATTGAACTATGACCTCCTGGTTCATAGGTCAATGCTCAACCACTGTGTCACACCAGCTGGGCTGAATGGCTAATTTTATTTTCCATTTTCAACTTCTGGACTTGACAATGTATATTAATGATGTTTTTCTGTCTTATCAGGCCTCAGAGAAAATGTATATAATGATTCATAGCTTTTAATGTTGATTCATGATAGATGCATATATTGCATAAGAGTTTTTCCCACAGCTCATCTTTGCTCTAAAGTTTAATATTGTAATTTAATAAAAATGACTTTGCGGCTGTGAAAGCCATCCCAGTAAAAGATATATGTATTCCAAAGCTGGTTCAGGTTCAGAGTTAAAACAAGATTATTTTTTTCCTATTGCCATGTCCGTCTTTACCTACCAAGGGAAATCACCTCTTCAAAGGAAAAGACAGTAAATCTCTAAATCTCCATATTTACTCAAGTCTTGAGACTCTGCAGGGCAAAAGCTGCCAAGTCTATAGATTTACAATGTTTTATGTTTTATGATAATGATTTCCTCCAAGGGCTCACTGAGATGAAAAGATAAATTAATTTATCCACTTCCAACCACTAGTAAAAGTTTAGTCCTCATTTCAAAAGCTGCCTTTAGAGCAGCTTCTGCACTATATAATTCATCAGCACTGATTAAAATTTAAGACCCTCTGGATATGACCATCTTGCACTGGGCCTATCAAATGGAAAGCGCTGTAAGAAAAGATGAGGTTAGAGCTGAAGAGGGCATTATGACTTTTTTCATGACCTTGTGATACTTCTACTACTCTTAATGATTATAACAACCAGTTACCTCCCACCAACTCTGTGCCAGGCACTTTCTATAGGTAATTCTCATTTCATTTCTCCAAAATTCCCAATGAGAGTCTAAGAACCATAAGGATTAGAGAAGATAAATGTCTTTCCAGAAATCACATTTTGTTACCAAACAGAATCAGAGATGAGCCCAGATTAGACTGATTCCAAGCCCTTAAGCAATTCAGCCTCCAATCTGCATTATATTTTATAAGTAATATTAACTTTAATGAAGCTGCTGAGATTTTTTAAATTTTTCTATGTAAAAATATACCTTGAGTCCAGCTGGTGTGGCTCAATGGTTGAGCATCAACCTATGAACCAGGAGGTCACAGTTCGATTCCCAGTCAGGGCACATGCCCGGGTTGCTGGCTTGATCCCCAGTGTGGGGCGTGCAGGAGACAGCCAATCAATGACTCTCTCATCATTGATGTTTCTATCTCCCCACCCCCTTCCTCTCTGAAATCAAATATAACATAAATAAATAAACATACCTTGAAAAACTTGATATATTTTTCTACTTTCTGTATTAATTTTTTTCCTTTTTCCCTTAAACGAGTAAATTGATGAGTTCCTTTCATAGCCTATTCAACATGTTCTATTTATATTTTTAGCTTAGTTTCTATTTATATTTTTCTTGTTTCTCATACCATAAGAAATTCATATGATTCACCTGATTTGGGGCATGTAGTGATCAACGGACCAATAACTGTTTTCAATAACACGTCACAGCACCTTCCTGCCTCCCATTTTTCATTTCGCCATTCTAACCATACAGATTTGCCTTCTGTTGTTACTAACAACCTTTACTCCCACTAATCACTATCTTCTATTGCCCTGCTCAACCCTGGAAAACTGGACCACAAATAACAGAAATTAGGAATACTTTGAAATTTGGGGCTTCACGTTTTGAATGAAATGCCTAGAAAATGGTGTCATTCACACACTCAGTACAATGCTTTAAGAGACACTTTAAACCCAGAGTATAGCCACAGAAGCAATTGTTGTAATTGTCATTACTGAAAATTAATATATGGAAAGCACTCATAAGATTCATACATGTCTATGCTAGTGGAGAAATCATGAACTATGTATGGGAAAGGAAGAGATGATATCTTGGAACCCAACACTGGTGAGAACCACACCAGAAATCTTGACCATTTTTAAATAGTCAGGAATACAGTTTCTACTGTTCTTTGGCCAAGAGGATCATGACCACAAACAATGTGGGTCAACTTGTCAAATATTTCCTGGCTGAACCCTACAATTTTTTAAACTTTAAAAAAATTAAATAGAATGAAAATTATAAAAATTAGAAAGTTTCATGTCTCTAAAGGTGAAGACTAGCCTTCACCTTTGGGACAGATGGTTTTCTTTAAAAAAATGCACCATTGTAACATTTATTTATGTAAGTTTAAAGCATTTCTGTATACTTTAATGTTGATGTTACAGATTATATTTTATAAGTGATATTATCTTTAATGCTGATGTAAATGAAAATTGCTGAGTGTAAAAGATATTAAATGTTGTAAAGTTAAAAAAAATATTTTGGTTAAAAGTTTTATTTTTGTTCCTTGGTTAGTGTTGGAGTGGGAGTGTTGTTGAAGAAAAGAATGGGGATGGGACGTGGTTGAATTATTTTCCATTCCAACGAGGCACATTTTTGTTGGATTTTTGAGTATTGTTTCCAATACCTAAAGTTTTTCTTGCCAGATCATGGAGATTCAGTAAGCAAGAAATTCTGCTTCAATGTCCAGTTGATCACCTGTGGCCTGGACCTGTGGAGTAATTTTCCAAATTTAGGTAAAGACTCCAAGACTGTTTTGGGAATATTGAAAGGCCTGGAATGTGCACTGATAATCTTATAAAAACATTTCTACCAGTAATAAAGATAGATACACTTTCCTTTTTCTCTAGGATAATAAACACCAGCCAAAGGGAGCCAGGACAAGAATTGCAAGAAAATAGAGGGAGGACAAAGACTACAGTTTTGAGAATATATGGGACCCTTATTGGAAGATGCCAAGAAATAACTTGTTGATATTTATCAGTCAGAGGAGATCTTAGAATCCTTGTATAGGAGCATGAAAATCATGTATAAACCTAACAAATACAAATAATGAGAAACTAAACTTACCCTATAGGTGCAAAATACAAACTTCTAAATTAGAGACATGTCTAGGTAAGAAATATTGTAACCTGTAAAGAATATTTTTATGGGTTTATTTTAGCCAAACTGATGATGATTTCCATAAAGTGTTAGTTTTATGCCCTCCTTTATACATTACAATCAAAATAAAATATTTGGTTAGAGTATCTAGAATTATCATAAATCTACAACAGAATTATATTTGTATTTTGGTTCTTTTAACCAACTATAAATGAAGAGAAACATTTTCCAGGTCCAGATTCCAATCCTAAATAACATTTGCATTTATCTGTCATGATCTTCAGTATCCTTTAGATGGATTCAGAACCTTAGTACTTCTTTGCCTGTTACTTTGACTTTTGAAGAGAACAGGCCAGCTATTTTGCAGAAGGATTTTTAATTTGGGTTTTCCTTAAGCTTACCCATGATTTCATTTAAGTTATTAATTTTTGATGAGAATGACAAAAAAGTGATGCCGTGTCTATCTTAATGTATCATATTAGGAAGCTAATATGCTGTTAATTTTACCTGTTAGTGTATATGTTAATTTTGATGGTTTTGATTTTATACTGCCACATATTTATAGTAAGAAGAAACACACAAGAAGCCATTTTCACTTAAGAATGTCTTTAATAAAGCAGTGAAAATTACTTTTTAAAATATCTTGACCGTAGAGGTTTCTTAAAATATTTATTGTTATAAAATGAAATGGGACATATGTAAAAAGCATATCTACAAACTGCTTATATATGACTAGAGGCCTGGTGCATGAAATTCATGCACTTGGGGGCTCCCTCAGCCCAGCCTGCACCCTCTCACAGTCCAGGAGCCCTTGGGAGATGTCCAACTGCTGTGGAGGCAGGAGAGGCTCCCATCACCACAGCTGCATGCACCAGCCATGAGCCCGGCTTCTGGCTGAGTGGCGCTCCCTCTGTGGGAGGGCACTGAACACTAGGGGGCAGCTCCTGCATTGAGTGTCTTCCCCCTGGTGGTTAGTGTGCATCATAGTGACTGGTCATTCTGCTGTTGGGTTGATTTGCATATTAGCCTTATATTATCTAGGATGGTAGTTGTGTAGAAAAGTGCTGTGCACATTTTTTTCACACAAAGACATTTTTATATGAAATGCCAATTGAAAGACCACCCACAGTTATTCAGATATGGGTATTTGGTAGATATTTTCTAACAAATAATTTAATTAAGAGTGCAACTTCAAGAAAAGAATAACTGGAAGATGGTGGCATAGGTAAACACCGGAAATTGCTGCGTCGCACAACCACTTCAAAAATACAACTAAAAGACAAAACGGACATCATGCAGAACCACAGGAAGGCTGGCTAAGTGGAAATTCTACAACTAGAAGGAAAGAGAAAAGCACACTGAGACTCAGAGGAGGTGCGGTGTACCCATATGACTGTAATCTGATGAACAGAATTAACTGGTGATTATAATAGAATCAGGGGCATAGAAAGGGAGTAGACTGACAATTCTCTGGGGGAAGGGTGTTTGGGGGGTGAGGGAAGAGACTGGACAAAAATCGTACACCTATGGATGAGGACTGTGGGGAGGGGTGGGTAAGGGCAGAGGGTGAGTTGGGAACCGGGTGGAGGGGAGATATGGGGGGAAAAAAGAGAAGCAACTGTCATAATCTGAACAATAAAGATTTAATTTAAAAAATAAATAAACTATCATGTAATTTTCTATTACTAACAGTTAAAAAAAAAGAAAAGAATAACTGATGATATTTGTCACCAATGATAGTATTCAGTCTTTGAAATGAAAACTGGAATTTTGGAAAACTTGTATCTGCCACCTGAGCTTGAAAACTTTGTAATACTTATGTCCTTTTTTTTTCTTTTTTCTTTTTTTTTTTTTGTCAGGATACCATTAGTGACATTAACAATATGAATCTTTGGTATTTTATAATAAAATGAGTCATAATTTTGAATATCTGTGCAATTTAGCAAATCTATATTTTCCAAATGACCAAAGTATACTATGACAAAATCATGTATAAATAAAATATCCATTTAAAATGCAAGATAAGCCAAGGCAGTTTTATATAGCAAGCTTATGAGAACTGTATTGATATGGTTTTAAGTTCCATATTGCAGATGTCCTTTAAGTAACTACCATTATGTTGGAGACTGGGTTAGAAGAGAGAAGGGATTAAATGAAGAAGAAAAAATAAAACAAAAAGAAAGACTCATGGACACAAATAACAGTAAGGTGATTGCCAGAGAGAAAAGGGGTAGGGGAAAGGTAGAAAGAAAAAGAGGGAATAAATAGTGATGGAAGGAGACTTGACTTGTTGTGGTAAACACACAACACAATATACAGGTGATGTATTGTAGAATTGTATACCTAAAACCAGTATAATTTTATTAACAAAATTCACTCCAATAAATGCAATATAAATAAATATTTTTTAAAAAGAAACTACCACTATTGAATTTTGCTATGCTACCCAAAATACCCACCATTATCTGAAGCAGCAATTAAAATACCCTTCTTTTTCCCAACTACATATCTATGTTAGTGAGTACACTTAAAATATCACATTAGTTTAAATGCAGAAGCAGACTAGAGAATCTGGCTGAAGAGCATATAACCTAGGAAGAGATAGAGGGGGAGGGGTTCTCTTCAAATCTGAAATCTAGAGAATAGAATTATAGTTAACAGTTTGGGGGGAGGAAAAAGTGAGTGATCAGATAGAAGAAAATTTACTAATTCTATTCTTTAAGTGTAAACTTTTCCTTTTCCCCTCATTTTTATCAATTTTGAATGTTGTTGCCTATTTGGAATTTTCTCACTAAGCAAAATAAATATTTTAAAAAAGAGAGTTCAACCTAAACCTCTATCCTTTCCATAATTTAAGTAAGACCTATCATGGAATTCTCTGTAACAGACCATGAAAAATCCAAACTTTATGTGCTTACACAATTTTTATTCCAACATTATAATTACTTACTAGTACACTGCTATAATCATCTATATACTTTCTTTTAAACTCTATGTTACATAAGTATACAACAATGAAAATATGCAAGAAATTTTCAACAAATGCAAACTATATAAGAAAAGATTTAATATGCTTTGTGTGTCTGCTTGTTTTTTGAAATTAGAATATCAACATGTATTTGGTGCTTCCAAACTCTGAAATAGGCTATTTCTTAAAAACACAAACATGGGAAAGCATAACAAGTGTAATTCCTCCCTCTCCTATGAAAAGAAAGTTTATGCCACATCATGTTGCAAATATAACTAATGTCATCCAATAGTAAAAGAAGCTGAAAGTTCTTGTCATTGTTTAAACTATAATCTTCAAACTATAGCAGTCTTTGGAAGGGAAAATCTGTATTATAATTTTAAAATATAAGTATCAATTAACTTTTGTTTAATGATATTTAAATGGGGTAAAAGTATTCAATAACAACAAAAAATCCAAAACCTAAGAAATAAAAAATAAAACCAAACATTAAAAAAACATTGTGAAATGGTAACTCTTCTCCATGATGTTCTTGTGAATGCTTGCTTCCCTTAAGGAAACCAACAAAAAGTGGAAGGGGGAGAATTAGATTAGACAACTGGGTAATAACCATAAGAGCATCCTTTTTAACAAATCTAAGTGCTGTTTATTTTGGAATCTAAAACAGTATAATGGAATGCTTGGTCCATAAAAGTCACTCAAGATCCAAAGTTATAAATGTCAATAATTTGCATAAAAGCTCAACTTTAAAGATTTGTACTGTGTACAAATGAAGACAAAAATAAGTACAAACATAAGAGTTGAATTTTAATATAGATATCCATTATCTAGTGTTTATGTAATGGAAGTCAAATGACTTCATTATTATCTGTGCTATTATATTGAATACCAAATGAACTCATCACACAGGCATACTTGCTTTACAAACTATTATAGCCCCATCAATGACAAGGGAAACATATATATGCAAACTTCTTTAGATGACTAATTTGATTTTTGTGTTAGCCGCTAATGTATTATTAATCAACAGTTCATTATACTTTTAGATAACCTTAGTTTACTTGGGCTTTATTTGTACACATGCATTTCTCTAATTTCTTGCTCTATAAAATTTTATACCTCTTTTTACAATATTGTCCTTAGGTAATGAATAAATAGATGCAAAAATCAGATGGAAGAATATAGAGACTGTTAAATTATTTGCTTATATCCAAATCTTAATAAGTGAAATATTCTGGCACCAAATTGTTTTTCCCACTAACTTGCTATTTTCAAAATAAAATGATTGAGCTCTTGCTTGGACTATACATTCATATCAAAACATCTCCTTGAACATATTCAGTTTATCCTTTCAATTTTTATTATTCTAAATTGGTTTCTGGATGAAAATGTAATTTGCTTGGTACATTACTTATTTTAATTTGCTAGGCCATACCCAAAATGAAAGATTTAGGTGAGAGGATATCTGAAAAAAAATCAATAATGAGTCAAACATTGTAAAGTTATTTTAAAAAAATCATAGGATGAAAACAGCCCCATTTTATAAATAGATGAATGAAAGATGATGCTTATGAGAAACAGCATATTTGTTGTGAGAAAATCTAGAATTCAAACAACCTGATACCATTATTAAAAGGCCACCTATTAGTAAAGGGAATTGACAATGCTTTCTGATCCTTTAATGAGGTAATTGGAGATACTCACTAGAATTCCATATATTTGTGTACAAGAAATATTCATTTAAAGACTAATTTTGAATTTGCTTGTGTATTGTTTTCATGTAGTTTAAATCCTAACTCTTTCTAACAATATGATGGATTATTTATACATGTTTGACTGGTCTTAGACATCATGAAGTGACTTACATTGCATCATTTAAATGAAATATTAGCTAAATGTATTTTCATAAGAAATAGCAGGATGAAGTCTAACTCATACATCTTATAAAAACATTTCAATAGATACTAGCTAATATTTATTTAATGCTTGATAAAAGTATATACTATTTTAAGTTCTTCATTTGTATTTAATCATCTAATGCTATTACAACTTATGAGTTTGGAGCTCTTATCTCCATTCTTTAGGTAATGAAACTCCGGCCTAGAGAAATAAATGATCCAAAGTACATGGCTGGAAAGGAACAAGAAGTTCAGACCCAGTCTGATCCAGAACTAATTTTTTTTTTTTGCCATTGGCCTTTTATAATTTTTTTTCTTAATTCACCAATAAAAAGAGTCAAAATTAATATCAAATTATGTATAATGTTTTGAATTCTAAAGGATGTGTTGAGAGGAGATTTGCTGACCTGAAAATTTACAAAATACATTTATATACATTAACTTTAATTACCCACTTGATAGAGGTGAACAAACAGATCCTTAATTGACCAAAAAAGAAGAAATATTGATCCTTACTTTATTTCAGTATAGGAAAAAATTAAGACTTACTAAAATTGGTTCCTTATATTCCTAACTTGTAGGGAGTAATTGCCCACTTCTACAATATTTATATTATTGATTATTTTTCTGTAAATATTACAAACTATATTTATTTCTCTAGAAAATTTTATGTCTTTAAAAAAGATATTATAAGTAGAATACTGGATAGTATTTCTTGTTAAATTCAATGTTGGAACTATATCTTGTTACAAGCTAGTCAGCCATTCACTATTCTAAACATTTTCTTGCATAAAATGTTCTTTTATGGGCATGGTCCTGGCAAGACTGTGAATGTAACAGATGTTTCAAAAGTTCAGTCAAATAATCCCAACATTTAGTAGTATTTTCAGTGAAAAGTTCTTGCAATTTTTACATATTTTGCAACTACAGAGGATTAGAATAAATTGAATGCTTAGCAATGAGTCTTTTCAATTTTTAATAGCTTCTCTGCTCCCAAATATAACCTTAACAGCGATATACATATTTCAATTAGAAGCAAGTTGATTTCCCTGTGGTTAAACCTTAGTCATTGTAAATGTTTGCTAGTATTCTAAAACTTAAGAAAAGGTATTTCTCTTTCTCCTGCTGGAAGATATAGTTTTATATATTTAATTCATGTATTTTTATTTCATGTATGGATTATTCATACAAAATAATAATTGCCTTGTTGAATGTAGAACAGACTAAACTAGTACAAAATATAAAGATATACATTCTAACAAGTGTACCGCTACACCCCGCCAAATTATTGGAAACAAGCATATCTAGGTTGTTTTGACAGCCTTGGATGCCACCAGATGGTGCTATTACAGAGCCAAATAAAAAAGCATTCACTACAAAATTAAAAAAAAAAAAAACTGTAGTTACTTTTTGGACTACAGAAGTCATTACCTTTCTCTTGCATATTCAGAGAATCCCATGATGTCCAATAACCCACACTGAAATCATACTTCAGGGTCTGGAAATTTTAGACTTAATGCATTTTTAAAGCTGTATTGAAAATATATTTTAAGATTCAAAAAAGCAAAAATTTCATATAAAATATGCTTTTAAATTTGTAGGACTCGATATATATGTCAGTAGCAAGAGTTCAAAATGTTAATTATTATCATTAATATTTCAAAATATTAAAAATCAATATTATTATTTATCTTTTGTAATCCTCACCTGAGGATATTTTCCAATTGATTTTTAGAGAGAGTGGAAGAGAGAGGGAAAGACAGAGAGAAATATTGATGTGAGAGAAACACACCGATTGCCTCTGCACGAACCCCAACCAGGGCCCAGGCAGGGAGGAGCCTGCTACCTAGGTAAGTGCCCTTGACCAGAATTGAACCTGGGACCCTTTGGTCCACAGGCCAATGCTTTGATAGTGTTTAGTATATAATATGTGATTTTAAACATTACCTATTATCATCATCATTAGGGTGGCTGACATTAATGGGTCCATGGCAAAACAATAAAATAAAGATAACACAATGTTTTTAATTATTTTACTTTAAAGAATTTTGTTATTAAGTGGTTATAGCTTATAAACAACACATAATATCCCATCAATATAAGATTAGTAAATACAATACTAGACAGTTTTGTTTCATTTTTTAATAGTTTTATGTAAAAGGTTATAAGCTATTTTAAAATAATATCTAAGAATATAGAATGATAAGTGAGTGTACATCCCCTTCATCTCTTAATTCACTTTCATTTCCAGAGATGATCACAATTAGTGTTTTTAGTGTTATTTTAATGGTCTTTCTTGAAAAATGAAAAAATTGGTAGTCTTTCTGATTTATAAAACCCAAAAGAGTGAGGATCTCTAATAGATTTTGCCTATAAATATAGACAGGACTGCTCTATTTTCTCAATCAATGATAATTCTTTTACTATGAGGCAGTTACAAGGAGCTCATATTCTCTCTCATTACATTATATCCACCACTTATTTTCTCAGCTCTTTTATATTCAGTCCAAAATATTTATTGCAGTTAATCATATCTCTATTTAGTCCTTTTTATTAGGTAGATAGTAGATATGAAAACTCTATACTTTAAATATATACCTTTATATATTGTTAAAATTAACTATAAAATATACAAGATGATATATATTACATATTACAGCTATGTAATAAATCACCCAAGAACAAGCAAAGTGCAAATCATTGAAATAAATTTTTAGAAATATTAAAATTATATTCATAGACTATTTTTAAGTTATATCCTGCATGTTAATATTTACTACATTTTCTCAAGACATCAGTTTATTTATATTTTTTAATAGTGTCATTGGGAAAGAATATGTGATTAGCAAATACTCCTTTATTCCCTGAAAATAAATTCAAAGATAGCCTTCTTTAAAATGGCAATCTCCTTCATAACCTCAAAGACATGTGCTAAATTATCACTGTCTGGGTAAACTTCACAGAAACCCCTGAAACTTTATTAGAGGCTCCAATATTTTCAAACCTCTTTTCTTATCCAAAGTCTTAGCAAAGTGGTTAAGAGTTATAATATGTGACTAGTGTCTATTGTTTCTTAATTATTTATTTATTTTTTCGTTTTCTCCCGTGGAGGTGATAATAAGCATATGGCAGAGAGCCAGGGATGTGTTAATGTGAAGGAAATGGGATTTGCTAATTCCCAAATAGTGAAGACAGACAAATAAAACAACAGTGAATAAACAATTCCTTAAAAATTGGACTGTTTGCCAATATAGAATGCTATACTATTTTAATAAACAGAGATTAGGACATTATGGAACTTTATTTATTAAAAACAATATGTCTATGAATTATGCCTTGTGTTAAGCTAAATTACACAGTTTTCAAAAATATTTTCTCCCTTCTGCTCCTATTGTCTTTCCTCTTCCTGAAACAGTGTCCTGGACCAGATTTGTGGCTTCACTCCAGTTTTTCTTTTCTCCTGTATTGCTCTCCTAAGTTTCCCTTTCCCACCAACACTTCAATATGTAAACAAACCATAACCCAGTTTTTCAATAAAGAATTCCTTAATTATCCCAACTATTTATATTCTCCTGTTTTGTTATAGCATAAACCTGTATACTATACAATTTATTTTATTTTCTTTGCTTTTACTTCAGTTCTATCAGACTTTGCTTCCCAGAACATCCATTGCTTAAAAACAGGAGACATGACTATATTGTTTATCTATACTTCTCAGTCCTCTCCTGTCCTTATTCAGTGAAGATTATAGACAGGATACATTATAATACATAACATAATGGATCTCAGTATCATATGCACTGAGTTTATATTTTTCAATATGTTCAAAGTTTTGTACCCAAACCTCAAGAAATATATGGATATAGGTAGAAATTGATATTAGGTCTCTCTAATAATTGTCAAAGAAGATAACTTGCTTATGTTATTTTGTAGCTAATTTTGACAATTGCTAAATTATTACCTTTTTTCCCTTACCTAATAATGAGGCACGTACTGGAAGCTACAAAGATGAACCTAAAATCATGATTGTCAGTTTGGATGAGTCATGCTGGATGATATCACATGGAGAATGCCAAGTGAATTATACCTAGTTCTTCTCCTAATGCATTTCTAAGCAAGTGTGTGGAATAAAACACATACATATACACAAACACATTGTAAAATACTCTCAATATAGCAAACGAAAGGTAAACATAAACTTTTAACATTTCAATAGACAGAGAAGTTCTTTCTGACTGAAATTATTTGCTCTATATATTAACTAAGCATATATTTACTTTTATTTTGAAATTGTTCTCAGTTTGAAATTGTTATTTTAAAATTAATTAATTGGTAAATTTATCAATCCAAACTAATATATATAGTCACAGAAATTGGTAATAAATAAATATTTAGCTAAAATTACTTTATGGTAGAAAATTTAAAAAGAAGAGAATGTTTAGCAGCTCATCTACTACCAACAGGTTTTGCTGTTTGATGAAAATTTGTTCACATCGATTTATTATTGATTGAAGGAAGTCCAATAGTAATCATAGCAGGTCCCCACAGTTTGATATTATTTAAAATGTGTAGTTTTAGAAACCTGATTTTTTTTCTTAGCAAAAGACCAGAATATATTTTTCTCAAATGAATAAATTAATTAACATATTCATAAAGACTGATACACAGGTAAGAACAATAAAAGATATAAATGTAAGTGATAACAATATTTATTACTACATCACTTTCCACCATTTGATCCTGGGATTTATCTGCCACCAAAGAGAGTTCTGTTCATAACCTTTCCAGCTTCTCTACCTTTTGGGTAGAGAGTCAGCTTGAGTCCTAAAATTTTGTGATAGATACTCAGAAAACAGGGCAAAGAGATAGAATTAGAAAAGCAGAGTTGAATGTTTTATAAAAACAAACAAGTTTTATTTACAGGAGCAAAAAAATATTGAGATAAAATGAATGAGAAAAAGAGAAACACTGAGATCTTGTCATCTTAAAGTAGGAAAAGAGATTTTGACAGTACTGAGATTAACAGGTAAAGAAAGACTTTGGGGCATAGCAAGGTTTGGGAAAGTTTACACTATGATTTAAGTATCCCTTAACACGTTAACACGTTATGCGCTCAACTTGTTTTGTCTTCTGGATGAAAAGTATAGTGACTGACACTATACTTTCTGTCCAGACTGGTCAGTCACTGGTACCACCAGCATATTGGTGAAATCAGATATCACAGGCTAAACAGAAAGGAAGACAAAACAGGCTTGGTGCTTAATGTGTTAATGTTTTTAAGAAATTCAAGTAAATAACTAGAAAAATTAAAAGTATTTATATCACCTTAGATGACAGGGCCATATTTCTTTTAATATCCTATATAATAAAAGCCTAATATGCAAATTGTCCCTTCAACTGGGAGTTCGGCCGCTTCCTATGACGTGCGCTGACCATTAAGGGGCGGCACGAAACATGGTGGATGTCTGCAATGTGGTGCTGACAGCAGGCAGCAGTGGAGGCTCTGCTGGCCCTGATGGGCCCTAATGAGAGTGGGACTGCAGCGGGATGGTGGAGCAGGCGAGCGGGCGGCACCAGGCTAAGGTGGGTGTGACTAGGGGCCTGATCACCCTGCCAATCACCCCACAAACAGTAATCAGCAGTGGTGGCTGGCAGTGGGAGCACAATCGCCCTACCGATCACCCCACAAATGGCAATCAGCAGTGGGGGGGGGGGGGGGCATGGCCACCGCCCGGTTACCAGGTGCTAAAGGAGCTGGGCGGAGGCCTGATGACTCAGGCAGAAGGGAGTGTGCAGGGGCCCAGGGGCCCAGGTGTTTTCCAGGGCCCAGGAGTCAGCTGGTACCTGCCCTTCCACACCACACGCTTGAACTTCGATCACAGGTCAGCCCTAGGGACCACACCTGTGCACAAATTTTGTGGACTGGGCCTCTAGTCTATATATATAAAAGCCTTAGCAACTGGACCAACCGGCCAGTAGCTATGATGCTCAATGACCACCAGGAGGCAGATGCTCAATGCACAGGCATGGAAACATGGAACAGACTGATGAATCTCAGAGGGAAGTGGGGAGAGCAAGAAGAGATTAACCAAAGATCTTATATACATTCTAGAGGTTTGGTGCATGGCCTCACACGCCGGTAGGGTACCTCGGCTTGGCCTGTGGGGACCGGGCTGAAACTGGCTCTCTGACATCCCCCAAGAGGTCCCAAATTGTGAGAGGGCACAGGCCAGGCCAAGGGACCCCACTGGTGCACAAATCCATGCACGAGGCCTCTATTTCTTCTATAGAATAGAATTTGTACTAGATACTAGCCCCATAGGATTCTGGGCATTAGTTGGATTACATTTTAAAATCACTGTAATTTATAATGTTATTTATACATTTCAAGTTGAACTGATAATTATATTCCCTGACCGACATTTTTTTCCCCCTCTAGATAAATGACATTATATTGCTTGTTAAATTAACAGAATGTATGAGTATGGAATTTTTAATAAATAATAGCTAATTTTATTAGCTGTATCAGAATTTCCCTTTATTTACTCATTATGCAGACAAATTTAGTGAACTTTAGAATTTAATATTTTTACTATGAAACATAGTATAGTATAAAACTTTCCAAACCTAGATATACCCAGAGTCTTTTTCTTCACCTGTTACTCTTAGTACTGCCAAAATCTCTTTCCCAACTTTAAGATCCTCATTTTTCTCTTTTTCTCATTTATTTAATCTCAACAGGTTTTTGCTCCATTATTCTTCGAATTGCCAACTATTTCATTAAAATAACTTCTTGTTTAAGTATTAAATACTTTCCTGATAGAAGAAATTTGAACAAAAAGAAACAAATGAATCTATAAAAATAAAAGCTTAATATGCAAATAGACTGAATGACCAAACAGCAGAACTACCATCCAGATGACCTTCCGGATGACCATGCTATGACACCCCCTGGCACCAGGCCAGCCAAGGCGGGTGCAATAGGTCAGGGGCCAGGCTATTGCCCCATGATTGCCCTGCAGAGGGAGGCCTGGGCCACTGGCCGGCGGGGCAATCAATCAATCAGGGGGATCTATGATTGCCCTGCAGAGGGAGGCCCAGGTCACCGACCAGCAGACTGTGGTGGGTGGGCAGGGCCTCCCTCTGTGGGGTGTGATCGATTGCATGATCGCATTGTAGAGGGAGGCCCAGGCCACTGGCCAACGGGGCAACTGTTCAATCAGGGGGCTCCACAATCGCCCGAAAAAGGGAGGTCCAGGCCACCAACCTGCAGGCTGTAGTGGGTAAGTGGGGCCTACCTCTGTGGGGGCAACTCATTGTGGAGCCCTGGCCGGGTGGGCAGGGCCTACCTCTTTGAGGCAATACATCATGGAGCCCAGGTCAGGTGGGCAGGGTCTACCTCTTTGGGGCGATTGATCACGGGGCTCCTGGGCTGTGGGAGGGCACAGGCTGGGCTGAGGGACACCCTCCCCACCAAGTGCACAAATTTTATGCACTGGGCCTCTAGTATTATTATATTTTCCTAACCTGCTATGACACTTCCAGGTTATAGGACATAGCCATCTCTTTTTAAATTATTTCTTCCTCATTAAAAATGTAAATAAAGGACATTGCCCTTCAAACTCCACATCTCTAGTATCTTTAGATATTGAGAAACAGTTGTAATAAGCAGCTTTGGTAATAGGTGAGTGTGTTTGCTTAGGTACATAAAGGTAAAGCAAATTCACAAACACAGGCCTATTCAATCTCAAGTAAAGGCTTAAACTGACAACCTTGGCAACATTCCACTACATACTGTGGCATACATACTGTGCTAACCCGGCTGTGCTACTGGAACTCCAAAAGAGTGACCCCAGGGAACTGGACAACAGGAGTGGGGATAAGGGCATAGAGGGGATAAATGGTGACAGAAAAATAAAATTTAATATTTTTTTAAAAAGACAAACTGAGAAAGTTTAAATGGATAAAAAACATATTTTTTTTAAACTGAGGATATATTTCTCTCAATCCACATATTGTACTAGTTCTTTCTTGCTGACTCACTATCACATTAATTTTTAGGTATTTTCAGTGGGAAAACCTGGAGAACTACATTATTACCAGCAATTTTTGTAAGTGAACCAAAATTATAATTCTGCATGTGAATTATCTATATGTCTACCTTTCAATCTGTCTTTCTGTGTGTCCTAATCCACAGCAATCACTCATTTGATTTTGTCCTATTTAACCATAAATAAGTTTCCCCTCTGATTTAGTCAAATCCAAAACAGTAGTTATCAGTTAATGTATCGATATTGGGTGATAAAAACTCATACTGACATAAATTATAAGTAAACTGGCAAAAATAAGGCTGACTAAAGAAACTATTTCTAAATTCTTATTTTTCATTTTACTAAAATAAGCATTTTAAAAAATAATATTGATTGGGAGAGACAAATGAAATGACAAAGCTTTGAGATATATATACACACACACACACACACACTGTATATATATGTATGTATGTGTGGTAATATTTCTATGAGTTTGCTAAAGAGTATAGAATAATTAAAGAGAAATATATAAAAGGAGAAAAGTAAGGTGAGATAAGTGTTTCATTCGGTGTAGTCAATCTGAAAACAACCAAATCAATCTTTTAGAAGTTTACTCATGACAACTTTCTATATTATTTTACATTGACTTTCTCTCCTGCTTCACAGATAAGCAATTCAACTTTACAGAAAGGTGGGCACAGTCAGACATCAGTTCAGAAATGGAAAATTGTAATAACTGTATTTTCAGACATAATTTACAGGTTAAACCTAGTGGGAATTGCTTTCCTCCGTGTGGACTTTTAAGGATGATGCATGCTACAAAATGTGTGCTGCTCTCATTTTTCCTCTGAAGATCACTGGATGCTGTGAGATGCAGATGATGACACAGGTGATGCTGCAGACCTCCACCGAATTAACAGCTCTGGGTTTCATCAGCAATCTGTTGATATAGACTGACTCCCACGTTATTTTTTTTCTCTCTAGTGGTTGGAAAATACAATTTTTAATGGTTGAATGAATTTCTATCCACACATTGACTAATAGTAAATCTTTTTAGATCTCATTCAGCTTTATCATTCCCTCCGGCAGTTCAGTTGTTGGCTCAGATTTATTGAGGTCCGACAGAATGCAATTGAAATCTCCCTTTGAAATAAAGTTCCTGGCATGAAAAAAAAATCCATAAAAAGCCTCATCCTTAGGACAGCGACTTTTATAGTGTAGAACTGATCTGACTAGCTCTCAGATGTTGGCCTTGGATAACAGTTCAGATTGTATTATTGTGTATGAACCTTGAGTCTCCGCTCTTGCTGTTTTGTTTTTTTTTCTTTTTTACTAGCACACCCACGCATATTATACTCTTTCTCACTTGCCATACAAAAGAGAATTCAATCTTAAATTAGATATAAAACAATTTCACTGTGTTTCTCCTTCTATAATGCAATAAAGCAATATTCAGGAAAGGAGTTAAATCAATAATCTGTAAGGACTTTAGAAGACTAAATTCATGTTCCATTTATTCTCACATAAATATTGAAATGTTTCCTTAAGATTAAGTATAAATAGGGAAGTACCAACATTATTTAGAAAATATCATTATTAAAAATCTCACCAGTCTCTTAAAACAATTATTCATTTCTTCATTTTCTACATGGGTGTTGTACAATAAGACCACTTAAAGATGTAGGATTTTACTGTGGCAAAGCCTTTCTCTTGAATGAAATTAAAATGGAGGCAATGTAGTGTAGCTACGAACAATATTGAAAGAACATAGATATATACCTTTATAAATCCCAGCTCTAATTGTGCTAATTTCCACAGAGAATGCAGATTTTTTTAGTGTTTTTTCATATTTGTTAATTTCTCAAAGGAAATCTAATATATAACTCCAAATTGCACAACCCTATTGATGCTACTCCTCTAACTGGAGCTGAACTGGCAGAAAAGGGGAATAGAGTACCTGAATTTCTGAACTCCTGGCACATTCTTTATTCTTATCACCATAAGTGACACATTTCTTATAGCAGAAAGAGAATCCATTCTAGTCAGTATAAGAAGAAAGAAGTTCTTAGAGGTGCAGATGTACCTTAATTGTAAAAATAAAAAAAAAAAAACACTTTAGACTGATTTCTGAATCAACTTCATCATCATGCTATAGAATATCTTTCCATGAGAGATTGTCTTCTGTCTTCTCTGCCTTACAAGGAGATACTGATCATGGTCCGTCCTTGACTGGGGATCAAACTCACAATCCAGGCAAGTGCCCTGACCAGTGCATGGGATGATGCTCAACAACTGAGCCATTCTGGCTGGGTTGATCATGGTTCTTAACCTTTGTTTCATAAATGTCCCAAAGACTTCTGGGTAGAATTCATAGTACTGAGAAATTAGTGGGGAAAACCAATTGTAAATTTTAAAAAAAATATTTTGTTGCTCTACATGTTTCTTTCATAATCCTATTTATTTATTTACATACAGACAGATATATATTTTTAAGAGCAGTTTTAGGTTCACAGCAAAATCTCACAGACAGTATACACACCCCCTGCCCTCACACACAGCTAGCCTCTCCCACTGACAGCATCCTGCATCAGAGGGGTATGTTTGTCACCTACACTGACAAAACATTATCACCCAAAGTCCATAGTTGATGTTAGGGTTCACTCTTAGTGTTGTACTTTCTATGGGTTTTGACAATTGTGTACTGAAATTAACTCACAATTATAGTATCATACAGAATAGTTTCACTGCTCTAAAATCCTCTGTGCTCTACCTATTCATTCTTCCCTTCCCACCTATCTTCTTGAAACCACAGATTGTTTTATTGTCTTAACAGTTTAACCTTTTCCAAAATGTCATATAGTGGAATCATATAGTACGTAGCTTTTCCATAGTAGTTTCTTTCACCTAGTTTACATTTTCCCCATGTCTTTTTATGACTGAAGAGCCTATATCCTTTTAGCTTTGTATAATGTTCCATTGTCTGGATGTACCAGAGTTTATATATACACTAGAGGCCCAGTGCATGGTTTGTGCACTGGTTGGGTCCCTAGGGGCTGCTGGCTGCTGGCCAGGGCCTCCCTCCCTTCCCCCTGGCCGGCCTGCCCCCTGGTGGAACTCCCAGAAGAACTCCCGGTGGAGGGGACAATTTGCACACTATACTTTTATTATATAGGATTTACCTACTGAAGGACATCTTGGTTGCTTCCAAGTTTTAGCAATTATGATTAAGTCATTATGGACATCTGTGTGCAGGATTTTGTTTGGATATAAGCTTTAGACTCTCAGTAAATACCATGTAGTGTGATTACTGGAACATATGGTAAGAGCATGTTTAGTTTTTAAGAAAGTGCCAAACTGCCATCCAAAGTGTATGTATCACTTTGCATTTGCATCAGCAACGATTAAGAGTTCCTGTTGCTCCACATCCTCTCCAGCATTTGGTGCTTTGAATAGTTTGGCTTTTTGGCATTCTATTAGGTGAATAGTGGTATCTTATTGTTGGTTTAATTTGCAATTCCTTAATTATATGTGGTGTTAAGCATATTTTCACATGCTTATTTGCTATTTTTATATCCTCTTTTCTGAGATGTCTGGGTATTTTGCCTATTTTTATGTCAGGTTGTTCATTTTATTATTGTTGAGTTTTGAGTTATTTGTATATTTTTAATAACAGTTTTTTACCAGATACGTCTTTTTAAAATATTTCTGTCAGTCTGTGACTTTCTTATTATCCACAGTGACTTTCTCAGAGGGAAGATTTTAATTCTAATGAAGTCCACCTTATCAATAATTTATTTCATGTATTATATCTAAAAAGTCATCACCGTACCCAATACCATCTAAGTTTTCTCCTCTGCTACCTTCTAGGATTTTTACAGTTTCTGTTTTACATTAAGCTTACATCAATTTTTAGTTAAATTTTTGAGATGGGTGTATGGTCTGTATCTGGATTTTTTTAAATTTATTTTTGCATGTGGATGTTAGTTGTTCTAGCACCATTTGTAGAAAAGACTATCTTTCCTCCACTGTATTACCTTTGCTCCTTTATCAAAGATCAATTGACTATATTTACATGGGTCTATTTATCAATTGTCTAATTGTTCTATTGCTCCATTTTCTATTCTTTCACCAATACCACACTCTAGTAAGTCTCTGAGTTGGGTAGTGTAAGTCATCAGATTTTGTTCTCCTTCAATACTGTGTTGGCTATTCTGGGTCTTTTGCCTTTCTGTATAAACTTTAGAATCAGTTTGCTGATTTCCACAATATAACTTACTGGGATTTTTATTGAAATTGCATAAAACTTTTAGATCAAGTTGGGAAGGACTAAAATCTTGATGATATTGAGTATTTTTATGCATGAACATAAAACATCTCTCCAGTTAGTTATTCTTTGATTTCTTTCATTATACTTTGATTTATTTCATTATATTTTATAGTTTTCTTCATAGATTTTATACATATTCGGTTAGATTTATATGGAAGCATTTCACTCTTTTGTTACTATGCAAATGATAATGTATTTGTAGTTTCAAATTCTATTCATTGCTGGCATACAGGAAAGCAGTTGACTTTTGTATCATAACCTTGTACCCTAAAACCTTCTTGTTATTGCTTATTTGTTCTAAGAGTTTTTATTGTTGCTGCTCATCCTTGATTTATTAGACAATCTAAAATGTGAGTTTCATGTTTTCCTTCCCAGTACGTATACATTTTCTTTTCTTATCTTATTGCATTAGCTAGGACTTCTACCGTAACTATATATTTATTTTATATTTTGAAAATTATTCTGAGAAGGCATCTATAGGATTTGGCAGATATTCAGTAGTCCTTGGCAGAAATTCACACAGTTAAACACTACTATTATAAAAATAAATAAATGAATACTGCTGGAAACTGAACCACTTGCCTCTTCCATGATCCAAGACAACAAAATGAAAGATATAAATTCTTTTTGGGTTAGTGCAACTGATTAAATCTAAATTATTAAGCATTGTAGTTACAAAGGAAAATAACACATAGGAATCATTTGTTTCTTCGTTTTTATTTCAGGTTCATGATTATCTTGCTGTGTGCTAAATTATCCCAGGGCACTGCAATAAATGTAGAAAGATGTCCCTTGATATTTTAGATATTCTAGGTAAACACGATGATGCGCAACAAGGGTCATTTTGTGAATGTTAATTTCAGATAGTTCAGAGCTTCAATGTTAGATCACACTGCCTTTCTTTTGATAGCATCACATCTTTGCAAAGTTAGATTTACAGAGTTAGTTGTAAGAAAAAGCAATTACTAAGCAAAGTCAGTGTTAAACAGAAAACAAACATGGTAGTGAGCAATCTGAATTTAATTATAAGAAAGGGTGCAGTATCAGTTGACACAGATATCATCTTAGTGAGCAATTGTGGATATTTGAAAAATTAAATTAAAACATTAATCTTTTCATTTTATTTTTTCAAATAGCTACTAAATTGTTAGAACACAAACTTTAATGAGTTGTTTATCCCTATCTTTTTAATAAATAATTTTACAGGTTATGATTATCTTTCTATTTATTTATTGCCTAGCATTGTGAGAAATTTCTGAGTCACCAACATCACTTCGAATTGAGAAAGTTCATGGATCTCTGCCTTAGATTTTACTTGGAAAAATAAAATTTGCATTATGGGAAGCTATGAAAAATTGGCAAAGAAATGCAAGGACCTCAGGTGGCAAAAGTTCTTTATAGAAGGTATAACTTCATTTAAGCCATGTCTATGGAATACTGGGATATGCATAATATAATTGTAAAACTGTAGGTTTTCTAATCATAGGGAGTAACTAAATCTAAATTTTTAAAGCATTATATTGTAGACAAAATGTTTTTAGGAGGCAGTGAAGATTAAAGGGAGGAAATCTAATGGTAAGAAAAATAGCTAATTGCTATTGAGATTATTGGTTTGAAATATTTTAAGAAGTTAAACTAAGGTTGTTTGGTAAGTGTAGAAATGAAAAAGACAGATGAACATTTTTGAACTGAAAGACAAAGACTAATTTGATGTAGGGAATGAAGGGGAAAAATGAATGGCCCAATATCTCTAGCTTTAATGACTGTGTCAATAATTATACCATCAGCTGAGTGGCTAATGGGACAATTTCTGACATAAAACTTTATACTTATAAAAATTCCTGAGGACACAGATTTGGAGATAGTAGGTAGTAAGAGGAAATTAACAGTTAGTGAAACCCTGAATGTGAATGAGGAAGTAGAAGCAGATGTTGAAATAATGTGGTATTCTAACAATTAGAGATGAAAAGCAACAGCTAAAGAAACTCATATGTTCGGAGAAGGATGTATAATAACTATAAATAATATCATGAAAACTAAAGGGGGAGAATTTTGCTGATGGAATGTGTCTTCCTTGTTAATTTTTAATAAAGATTTTATTTCCACAAAACAGCCATATTATTCACTGTTTGTCTTCATTTCTAAATGAATCTGATATACTGGAAAATCATATGAAGTAGAATTGAATAAGCTTTGGAATGAGGAGTTTGAGTTTCAGCTCCACAATTCATCTGGAGCATCACCATGAGCAAGGCACTTAGTTTATCTGAAGTTATTGTACAACTAGAGGCCTGGTGCATGAAATTCGTGTGTGTGTGGGGGTGTCCCTCAGCCCAGCCTGCACCCTCTCCAATCTGGGACTGCTGGCTCCCAACTACTCCCCTGCCAGCCTGATTGATGCCTAACTGCTCCCCTGTCAGCCCAATTGTCCCTAACTGTCCTCCCCTGAAGGCCTAGTCACCCCTAACTGCCCTCCTTTGCCAGCCTGGTTGCCCCTAACTGCCCTTCCCTGCCAGCCTGGTCACCCCCAACTGCCCTCCCCTGCTGGCCCCATCACCCATAACTTCCCTCCCTTGACAGCCAACTGCCCTTCCCTGCCAGCCTGGTCACCCCCGGTCACCCCTAACTGTCCTCCCCTGAAGGCCTAGTCACCCCTAACTGCCCTCCTTTGCCAGCCTGGTTGCCCCTACCTGCCCTTCCCTGCCAGCCTGGTCACCCCCAACTGCCCTCCCCTGCTGGACCCATCACCCATAACTTACCTCCCTTGAAAGCCTGGTCACCCTAACTGCCTTCTCTGCAGGCCTGATCACCCCCAACTGTCCTCCCTTTCAGACCTGATCCCTCCCAATTGCCTTCCCCTGCTCGCCTGATCACCCACAACTGCTCTCCCCTGCAGGCCATCTTGTGGCGGCCATCTTGTGTCCACATGGGGGTGGCCATCTTGTGTGTCGAAGTGATGGTCAATTTGCATATTACCTCTTTATTATATAGAATTAAAATAATAGTATTTGCTTTCTGAGGCTGTAGAAGCATTAGCAATCCTATACAGAAATTAGAAAAGTGCCTGACACATATTATTGTAAAAATTTAATAGTGTATATGTTGTTTTGGTTTTCATCACATAATTTGGCAAACTCCAGTTAATATATACTTTTATCATATAATTTTCAAAATTAATATAAATTTCTCTTTTTGCTAAGATTTTATTTTCCATCAGAATACTTCATCCATGGGTTTACTTAATTCTTACAATCACCTAGAGTTAGTGATTGTTTTCTTACTGTTATAAATAGTATATGGCAAAATACTAAATCTCTTTAATTTATATCCTAAGAATCATATCTATAATTATGTGTTTAAATAACTTTATCATGTTATATTATTTTCATCACATTTTCTTAGATCTTTAATTATACCAGCTAAAGTGTTTTCCCTCCTCCTAATTTCATCTTCTAAATTGTCTTTAGTTTGAATTCAAGTAATTGACCAACATATATGAATTTAATGTGTGATGAATTATTGTGCTAAGCATTCATTTTCTTAATATTTCCTTTAAAAGGCATTCCAAAGATAAAATGTCATGTTAAAATTTGAAACACCATTTCTTCCTGTAAACTTGCTGCTGCTATCATTATTCGATCAACATTTTCCAAGACACCTAAACTCCCAATCTCAGTGACAGTGCTGTTACTTCTATATTTTGTTCCCTTGTATCTAATTCATCACCAGGCAGGTCTTGTCTTAACTATTTGCCACATCTCTAATTCAAGCCATTATAATATGAACAACCACCACCACAAATAAAGGTTCTAAATTACCTCAAATAAAGGTGGTACTATTATTTCAACTGTATCTTTCACTTATTTTATGAAGACCAAAAAAGAAGCCTATTATATGACTTCTATATATAGAGTGATATAATTGTAAAATGTTTTGTATCATTGTACACCATTGAGGTAAATAACTACCGTATGCGTGTTTTCATTAGCAATGCTTGTTGGTGCTTCCAATTAGGAAAATCATTATTATGAGGTTCACTTTCCTCAAGCATAAAAATGGAAATAATAATACACACATGGTTATTGTGAGGATAAAATGATAAAATGAACATAGAGTTGACCCCAAACCAGTCCTATGTGTACAGATCATCCAACTACCACTTCTTAAAACCTCCTGATTATTTCCTACTGCCTTTCAATTATTCCTACTGTAAAGATTGTGTAGTCAGAAAATCGTATGGTATGTGGATGATGGAGACAGTGTCTAACATAGCAGCCATGTATATTATTTATAACTATTTGTCTAAGAAGTATTTTTCTGGATAACTGTACCATAATTACCCCTCTCTCTTCTCTCTGGAATGTCAAAATGAATAAGCCAATATCTTCCAATTTCTATGAAATTAAGAAATATATCCTTTACCTTGAGCTTAAAGAAAACACACATATTTGAAAGTAGTATTAATAGTTCAGTAATTTAAAACCTATCCTCTGATCCAAACTGATTAGGAAAATTTACAATTAACAGACAGGAAAAAATGAAAAGGATTTAGGCAATCTCCGACTTTCTGACAGCTCATTCTAAATTGACCCCAAATTGTTGTTTTTTTAACATATATTTATCACTTTTAAACGTGTTAATTGTGTTGCAAGCACTGCAGCTGGGATTAATTTAAGAAGTTTGAATTGCCTTCTCTACAGCTGGTGAACATTGAAGCAAAACTGTGAAATAAGCTTTGCTAAAAGAATTAGAGAATTTGCAGTGTTAATTATTCAATGCTTTCTTTTGGAATTCTTTCTAAGTCTAGTCATAAATTATAAGAGGAATTGTCCTTTTCTTATACTATTAACAGAAGTATGACATTTGGCTGTTTATTATGCTTGTTTTATGTATATATTTCTAGTTTAATATCCAAATGTTGCAAGAATTTTGGAAAAAAACACCAATGGATTTCAAAACTAAAGTGACACAACAAAAAATCATCCATTACTAAAACACAACACCCCCCTCCACACACATACACATAAAAAAGGGTTAGATAATCTTTAATATTTATTTACTTAAGATTCTTTCACATTTCTTTATCTTTATGTAGAAAGACACTATTCTGGAAGTCATTAATTTTAAAGCCTCAATCCACTCCTTTTCACTCTGTCCCTCTTTATGTGTGTGGACATAAACACCATAAAATGCTTGCTTCATATATATGAAATTTAAGACAAAATACATATTTGTGTATATACTTCTTTAAATGGTAAGATATGGCATATACAGGGAAAAGTAGAGGTTATGGGTGATCTCTGACAGCATTTCCTCTTTATTTTAGAAGTAAATCTCACAAACATGCTCATAAAATTTAGTATCACTTATTCATAGTAAAAATTCATATATGAAATCAGGTCGGGCTTTAATCTCTTATTAGCTCTGACCATATACAATATAATTAGATATTCAAAACTGAAAAAAAATTACCTAATTTACAAGATAGTTTAATAAATCACTCTTTTAAAATTACTTTGCTAATAGTTTCAGCATATATTATAATAAAGGCATACTATTCATTTTATTTAATTTTTACTGATACAATTTTTAAACTAGATCCAAGCAGAGGCATTAACATAATAAATAAAATGTATCCATCACCTATCTTCAAAATCTACCAATTCAGTCAATCATTTAAAAACTCTAATCCCTTCCCTCTCTACATTTTTTCTTAATTTTGTTGTTGTTGTTCTTGTTCTTGTTGAAGATAACAGGCCCTTCACCATGTGGTTATCTACAATATGGAATTTGATGATGGCAAAATATGATGTTAGCTAAGATGTTTCTTGAATGCAGAAAATGGGAAGTGAACAGACAACAGTGTCATTCACCTCCTTCTAGGGCCAGGCCAGAAAAGCAACTAAATCAGAGTACATCCACCCTCAATTAATAAATTAGACATAGCTGAGGAGATAATTTTCAAAAAAGAAGGGCAGAGGATGCTTAGAGGATGCTGCTTGCCAACCATAACCCTCGTGGAACAACCACTGTGCCCAGGGCCAGAATGAGAGCCAAAATTGGGAGATAAAGAAATAACCCCCCAAAGAAATGAAAGGAGGAATCACCAAAAAATCAACTAAATGAAATAGAGGCATGCAATCTACACTAATAAAAGAGAAAAATGGTAATTGGCGTACAACGCTACCCTTTTCATTGGCTAATCAGGGGGATATGCAAATTAACTGCCAACTCAGATGGCAGTTAACTGACAACAAAGATGGAGGTTAATTTGCATATGTAGGCACAATGCAGGGAGGTGAAAGGGAAAGCAGGAAGAAGCCCCCTGCCACTGAGAGTGACCGGAAACCCAGGGGGGAGCTAAGAGCTGGGGGGCAGGGCAA
>NW_006297754.1:2089892-2102720 GCF_000327345.1 Myotis davidii | reverse complement strand
TAGGCACACCCCCCCCCCCCCCCACACACACACCCAGTGCACGAATTTCGTGCACCAGGCCCCTAGTATATCATAAAAAGAATTGAGAGTAAGGGTCATACAGTTCATAAACCCGATGGATGAGAAAATAAACAAATTATGTCAGAATCAAGAGGAAATCAAGAATGATATAGCTACAATAAAAAAAACACACTGGAAGGTTTAAACAGAAGACTAGAAGAAGCAGAGGACCACATTAGTGACTTAGAAGATAGGTCAGAAAAAACATACCCAATCTGAACAGCAATTGGAGAAAAAAACTAGAAAGGCAAAGGAGAGCCTAAGGGAGCTTTGGGACAATGAGATAGGAAGTTACATATGTATAATAGTGGTCTAGAAGGACCAGAAGAGGAGCAAGGATTAGAAAACTTATTCAAAGAAATAATGACAGAAAACTTCCCTGGTTTGGGAAAGAAACAAGTCACACCAGCAAAGAGAGTTCTAAACAAGATGAACCCAAAAAGACCTACATGAAGACACGTAATTACAATGGCAAACATTAATGACAAAGAGACAATATTAAAGGCTGAAAGAGAGAGACAGAGAGTTATCTACCAAGGATCTTCCATAAGACTATCAACTGATTTCTCAACAGAAACACATCAGGCCAGAGGGAATGGAATAAAGTGTACACTAACAGGTAAAATCAACAGCATATTAGCTTCCAAATATGATACATTAAGATAGACACTTCCAAGCTCTTTCTATAAATCCAGCATTACCATAATACCCAAACCAGATAAAGACACCACACAAAAAAGAGAATTACAGGCATGATTAACATAGATGCTAAAATCCTCAACAAATTTCTAGCAAATCGGATCTAGCATAAAATTAGAAAGATCATACACTGTGATCAAGTGGGATTTATTCCAGGGATTAAAGGATGGTACAATATATGCAAATAAATAAACATGATACATCACATAATCAAAGTGAGAGATAAAAATCACATAATCATATCAATTGATGCAGAAAGGTATTTGACAAAATCCAACAACTCCTTATAAAAACTCTTAGCAAAGTGGGAATAGAGGGATTATAACTCAACATAATGAAAGTCTTATATGACAAATCTACAGCTCAATGGGCAAAAACTAAACTCATTTCCCCTAAGAACGGGAACAAGACAGGGATGCCCACTCCCATCACTCCTGTGTGACATAGTACTGGAAGTGCTAGCCATAGCTATCAGACAAGAAGAAGAAATAAAAGGCATCCAATTGGAAAAGAAGAAGTATAACTGTCATTATTTGCAGATGACATGATATTGTACATAGAAACCCCCAAGACTCTATCAAAAAACTATTAGAATTTGGCAGTGTAGCAAGATATAAAGTTAACATCCAGAAATCTATGGCTTTTTTATACGCAAGTAATGAACTCAGAAAGAGAAACAACAAAAACAATCCCATTTACCATTACACACAAAATAATTAAGATACCTAGGAATAAACTGAACTAAGGAGGTAAAAGACCCCTACTCAGAAAACAACAGAACATTGGGAAAGAGATAGAGGCAGACATAAAGAGATGGAAGAATATACCGTGTTCATGGATTGGTAGAATCAACATCATTAAAATGCCCATACTACACAAAGCAATCTATAGATTTAATGCAATCCCCATTAAAATACCAACAGCATATTTGATAGACCTAGAAAGAACTCTCCAAAAATTCATCTAGAATAAAAAAAGAACTGAATAATAATAATAAAAAAGACCCGAATAGCCATAGCAATCTTGAGAAAGAAAAACAAAGTTGGAGGGATCACAATACTAGATACCAAGTTATATTACAAAGCCACTATTCTCAAAACTGCCTGGTACTGGCACAAGAACATACATATAGACTAAAAGAACAAGACAGAGAACCCAGAAATAGACCCAAGCCATTATGCTCAATTAATATTTGACAAAGGACTACAAGACAACATAGGCAGCAAAATCTCAGACATATGTTGTAGCAATATCTTTACCAATACAGCTAGGGTAATGGAAACTATGGAGAAAATAAACAAATGGGACTGCATCAAAATAAAAAGCTTCTGCACAGCAATGGAAACGATCAACAAAACAATAAGAAAGCCCACTGCATGGGAGAACATATTTGCCAATGTTATATCTGACAAGGGCCTAATCTCTGAAATTTATAGGGAACTCATACATCTTAACAAAAGGAAGATAAACAATCCAATAAAAAAAACTAGGCAAAGGACTTAAATAGACACTTTTTGAAAGTGGACATACAGAAGGCCAAGAGACATATGAACACATGCTCAAAGTCATTAATTATCCTAGATATGCAAATCAAAACAACAATGAAATATCATCTCACACCTGTCAGAATGACTTTCATCAACAAATCAACAAAGGACAAGTGCTGGTGAGGATGTTGAGAAAAAAGAACCTTCGTGCTTTGCTGGAGGGAATGCAGACTGGTGGAAAATAGTATGGAGTTTCCTCAAAAAATTAAAAGTAAAACTCCCATTTGACCCAGTAAACCCACTTCTAGGAATACATCCCAAGAAATCAGAAACACTAATCAGAAAGAACATATGCACCCCTATGTTCATAGAAGCACAATTTACAATAGCTAAGATTTGGAAATAGTCTAGTGCCTATCAGCAGATGAGTGGATTAAAAATCAGTGGTGCATCTACATAATGGAATACTACACTGCTATATATAAAAAAAAGAACTCTTACTATTTGCAACAGCATGGATGGATCTGGAGAACATTATGCCAGCGAAATAAGCCAGTCAGAGAAAGATAATATCACATGATCTCACTCATTTGTGGAATATAATGAACAACATAAACTGATGAGCAAAATAGATCCAGAGACAGAGAAGTATGGAATAGACAGTCAAACTTCAGAGGGAAGGCAGGGGAAAGTTTGTGTGTGTGGTGGTGGGGGCAGTGGTTGTCATAAGAGCTCAACCAAAGGACTTGTATGCATGCATATAATAATAACCAATGGAAACAGACACTAGGGGGGTAAATGCATGTGCCTGGGGATGGGAGGAGGGTGGCCAGGGAAAAGTAAATGGGGGGAAAAATGAGACATATGTAATACTATATGTAATACTTTAAACAATGTATATATATAAAAGCCTAAGCGATCGTTACATCCAAACCACCAGAACAACCGCCCAACCACTTGCTATGACGTGCACTGACCACCAGGGGCAGACGCTCAACACAGGATCTGCCCCCTGGTGGTCAGTGAGCTCCCACAGTCAACCTCCCATGGCTTGCCAACCACCCGCGGTCCCGCCCCGCAGCTGGCCAGCCCCCATTGGCCCCTGGTGCTAAACCATTCATGACAACCTGCTTCTGGGTCAGGGTTTCTTATGTACCAGAGCAACTCCCTTGCTGCGATCTATTGAAAGTCAGCCCTCAACACAAGGGTTTGTCTCACTCCCATGTCTCCCTTCCCCAGGGACCACCTGCCCACCGCAGTTGAGGAGGGGGAGAGGTGGGGAACCGTGTGGTGCTATGGCGCCAACAGCAGCATCGGTGTCTGTTCGTTCCTACAGGCCCCAGGCTGGGACGGGGAGCCAGAGGTGTAAGGCAGTAGGTGCAGCTCCTTTCCCAGTGGGGCCAAGGGCCAGCTCCCTCCTCGGGGCTGGTGGCCAACCTCCTATGGTACCTCCCCCAGTCCTTCCAGCCCCAGCTGGCAGGCCCTGATCAGCCCAGCACTGATTGCTGGTCAGGCCTAGGGACCCCACCTGTGCATGAATTCGTGCACTGGGACTCTAGTAAAGAATAAAATAAAAGATGTTTCATCATTTCACAAATTCCCGTACCAGGTATATTGGAAACTACATCTGGAGGCTTGAGCTAAATCTATGGTTTTGTTTGTTTTTTTAATAACTGACTAGAGGCCCAGTGCAGAAATTAGTACACCAGTAGTGTCCCTAGGCCTGGCTGGCAATCAGGGCCAATCTGTGGGGTGACCTTTGGGGTGATAGGGGGGGCCTCTGCTGGCACCTAACTCATGCCACCCACTCGCTGGCCCTGCCCCCTGCTGCTGCCACTGGTGGCTTCCCTCTGTGGGGCTGTGAGGTGACCGGCATGGCGATCAGGATGTCCCTGCTGGTACCCACCTTGGTGAGCTGGGGCCTGCGGCTCGGCAGCTCCTGCATTGAGCGTCTGCTGCCTGGTGATTAGTACACAGCATAGAGACCAGTCGTTGCACTGGTCATGCTGAGGTTCAGTTGATTTGCAAATCATTGCATTGATTTGCTTTTATTATATAGGATACCCTGTAGCTAATTTAGTTTATATGTTACTATTCCCTCAATCAGGATTCCCCATTTGCTTTAGTGGTTTATTTCTGAAGTCTTTTTAATACTGTACATTCAAATGATCCACAAATCGAGGAGAGGTGTATAGCCTTTCATCAGAAATGTCTAACCCTTTTCTCACTGAAATTTCTATTTAGGACTCAGTTTTGGCCTACATTAGAATCTCAATGGCTGTTTGATTGATTAACAGGTTTCTCCATGAGCAGTTACAGTAACTCAGTGATTCAAGGAATAAGTAGTGACTATCTATGCTAGCCATTCTTTTCAGTGGTGTTTTTTTAAATATAAAATGGAAGTTTAAGGAACTTATTTACATTACAGTATACTCATTAACTATCTTAAAATATCTGTAATTACTCACTAGGGGACAAAAATCTAGCCATAGCAGTATTCAGTTTTGGGTTTTTACTTTAAATGTCTGTTTGGTCTTATTGCACTCATTTTTTTCTGATAAGTAGGTTTGTCTATATTTCTAGGCAAGCACCAGCCAGCTTTTGATTTTGTTGATCAACTCAATTGAATCTCTGTACTCATTTCTTTACACCCATCTTTCTACTTTTATCAATTCAACTTTTTAATTGTATTTTTTCAAATTTTTATTATGATAAGGTACACATAGTATATTTACAAACCTACCAATTTTACTTTCTTTTATATAAATACTTCCCAGATGTATTGCCATGTAATGGACAAGTAACCTCATAATACATTTAAAGTACCCAGAATGAATATTTGATGTATGTGTACATCATAACGTAATTTCCACCATCAAGCTAATTAATAGATCCATCACTTAAGTTAGCTTTTTTATTTTTTTGTTGATAATGCTTAAGATCTACTCTCTTAGAAAATCCAATTACACAATATAGTATTATCAACTGTAGTTACCATGCTGTACATTATATCTCCAGGACTAATTCATCCTACATAACTGAAATATTCCCACACCTCAGAGACCTGGAAACCATGATTCTACACTTTGTATTTGAATTTGAATTTTAGAATCTACATATATATATGAGATCAATGAAGTATTTATCTTTCTGTGTCTTGTATTTTCACTTAGCACAATGACTTCTGGGTTCATCTATTTTTTCACAAATCTAAGGGTTTCTTTTTTTCTAGGCTGAATAATTAACCTTCATAGGTTCCCAACCACTCGCCGGCCTGCCTACCTGATTGCCCCTAACCACTTCTGCCTGCAAGCCAGACCACCCCCTAACAACTCCCTTGCTGGTCTGATCGACGCCTAACTGCTCCCCTGCTGGCCCAATTGCCCCCAACTGCCCTCCCCTGCCAGCCTGGTTGCCCCCAACTGCCATCCCCTGCAGGCCTGGTCGACCACAACTGCCCTCCCCTCCAGGCCTGGTCTCCCCCAATTGCCCTCCCTCCACTGCTGGCCTGATCGCCCACAACTGCCCTCCCCTGCCGGCCATCTTGTGGCAGCCATCTTGTGACCACATGGTGTGGCCATCTTGTGTGAGGGCATGATAGTCAATTTGCATATTACCTCTTTATTATAAAGGATGATAAAGGATATGTATATATAGCATTTTTATCAATTCTCCCATCAATGGACATTTAGGATCTTGGCTCCTGTGAAAAATGCTGCAATAAACATGGGAGTGCAGATAATTCTTTGACATACTGATTTCATTGCTTTCAGAGATATACTCAGAAGTGGGAGTATGGATCATATAGTCATTCTATTTTTAATTTCTCAAGCAACCTCCATATTACTTTCCATAGTAATTAAATCAGTTTATATTTCTACCAATAGTGCACTAGGTTTCCCTTTTATCTCCATCCTGGCCACATTCGTTATCCCTTGTCTTATTGAAAATAGACGTTCTAACAGGTGTGAGGAGATATCTCAATTGTGGTTTTGACATTAATTTCCCTGCTTATTAGTAATTGGGTATCTTTTCATATACCTATTATCATTTGTATATCTTCTTTGGAGAAATGTCTATTCAGGTATTTGTCCTTTTTTAATCAGACTGCTTTTTCCTTGTCTGTTTTGCTAATGACTTGTATTATTTTCTTATATATTTTGAATATTAACTCATCAGATATGTGGTTTCCAAATTGCTCTTTTCTTTATTGTTTAAAGTACTACAGATGTCTCCTTTTTTGTTGTTGTTGTTTTTTTCCCACTGACCCCCTCCACCTTCCATCCACCCCTCCCAAGCTTTCACCACATTATTGTTTCCATGGGCTATGTATATATGCATAAGTTCGTCCAGTAATCTCTCGCCCCATGCCCCAATCCCCACCTTCCCTCTGAAATGCATCAGTCTCTTCCATGGTTCTATGTCTCTGGATCTATTCTGTTCACCAGTTTATTTTGTTCTTTAGATTCCATTTATGAGTGCAATCACGTGACACTTATCTTTATCTGATTGGCTGATTTTGATTAGCATGATGCTCTCCAGGTCCATTCATGATGCTACAAATGTTAAGAGTTCCTTCTTTTTTACTGCCACAGAGTATTCCATTTTGTAACTGAACCAGAGCTTTTTTATCCACTCATCTGCTGATGGGCATGTGGGCTATTTGGTTTTCAGATTTTTATCTAATTTCACAGGTTGCCTTTTTATTTTACTGATTTACTTATTTTCATGTGCATAAGCTTATTAGTTTGATATAGTCACACATTTTTGTTCTTTTGTTGCCTTTGATTTTTGTGTCAAATACAAAAAGTCATTGCCAAAACTAATCTCAAAGTGATTATCTTTTACCTTCTATTTTCTTGTAAGAATTTTATGGTTTCAGATTTTATGTTCAAGTCTTTAATCCATTTTGACTTGATTTATATATGTTGTGAAAGATAGGGATCCAATTCCATTCTTTTGCCTGTAAATATCTAGTTTTCCCAATACTATATGTTGAAGAGACAATCCATTTCCTATTGTGTATTCTTTGTGCCTTTATTAAAAATTAATTGAACATATATACAGGGTTTACTTCTGGTATCAGGAATTGTGATAGATAACTTTAGTTTTGTTTTCTTGCTCAAGTTAAGCTTTAGCTATTTGGATATTTTGGGTCTATTCTTCTATTTCTTTGAAAAATTCTATTGGAATTTCGATAAAGATTGAATTAAACTGTTACATCATTTTGGTCAGTGTGGACATTTCAACATTATAATTCTTTCAATTCACAAACACAGAATATCTTTCTATTTGTTTTATCTTGAATTTCTTTCATCAGTGACTTACAGAATCATGTGTACAGATTTTTCACCTCCTTGGTTAAGTGTATTCCTAATTATTTTATTCTTTTTGATGTTATTGTAAATCAACTGCTTTCTTAATTTCTCTCTGAAAATCTGTTGTTAGTGTATAGAAACACAACTGACTTTTGTAGATTGATTATGTATCCTGCAACTTTACTGAATTTGTTTATTAGCTCTAATGGTCTTTTGGTGGATTTGCTTGAGTTTTACATATGTAAAAGCATGTCATCTGCAAACAAGTTATTATAATTCTTCCTTTACAATTTGAATACTTTTCATTTATTTTCCTTTTTAGTTGCTCTGAATATAACTTTCAGCTTTTCCTCATTGAGTATGATGTCAGCTGTGACCTTGTCATGTATCACCTCTATTACATTGAGGTACATTCCATCTCTACCTTACTTGTTGCATTTTTATCCTGAGTGGTGGTTGAATTTTGCCATTTTCTTTTTATGCATTGATTGAGATGCTCATATTATCCTTAATTTGGTGAATATGGTGTATCACATTTATTGACTGTGGATGTGAACCACCCTTGCATCCCTGAAATAAACTCCACTTGAACATACTGCATGATCTTTCTACTGTGCTGTTCAGTTTGGTTTGATAATAATTTCTTGAGGATTTAAAAAAATCTATGTTCATCAGGGATATTGGCTTGTAATTTTCTTATACTGTCTGTGTCTGGGTTTAGTGTCATTGTAATGCTGCCCTGTGATTTCCTGTATTTTGTAGGGGAAAAATAGTATATATTTTCTGAATGATTCCTCTGTCAGATATATTAATTACAAATGTATTTTACCTCTCTGAGACTTAAATTTTCATCCTCTTAATGGTGGCTTTTGATAAAGAACAGTTTTCAATTTTAATGGAGTCCAATTTATCCCTTTTTTCCTTTATGGTTGGTATTCTTTGCACCCAGTTTAAGAAATCTTTACTAAAAAATGTTTAATTTTACAGATTTATTTATTTATTTATTTGACTGTCATATTTAGAACTTTAATTTGGGCAGATTAGAAGTGCCTATAGTAATCCACTTTCCCCATAGGAGCTATCAACAAATGACTGATTAGATTGATGTCTATGCATAAATATCTTAACTCTTTCAATCTACAGGTCAGATAACACTGAGCTGTGTGTTATGTTCTGTATTTCAAAGTTTTCCCAATGGGGTTAGATCTAATTCTTAAAAGTGGCAACTGATTTGATAAGCCACATATTAGATGCCTTCAGCTATCTTTTCTTACATAACCATTCTCCTATCAAATTTACTTCACCACCCAATTATATTATTTGTACTAGGATTCTTGTCTTACAGTCTATTTGTGGAGGAAACTAAATTAAAACAGTTATGCAAGAGTGGCCATAGGGTGAAGATCCTCAGAATGGGATTCTGGAAACTGAATATTTGTTGACCAGGAAGAATCCAATTGCTGATGGCATGTAAAAACTGGCATTCTATTCCTCCCCGCCATGGTAAAAGATAGTTATTGCACCTTCAGTTCCTGTCTCTAAGAAAAAGTGACAGCTCTTGGTAGGCTCATTCAAGTTTTGGAAAATTGAAATTCTAATTTTATAAATTTATTATATAAGTTTGATGGTAGTTTTAATTGGGGTTCAGAATAAGAGAATGCTCTGCATTAGATTCAAACTGTAGTACAGGTGGGCCTGCCACTTGTCCCATATAGCCTATTACTTCTCACAGTGCTTAGAGTATTAACTAGAGGCCCAGTGCATGAAATTCATGCACCGGTGGGATGTCTCTGCCTGGCCGGCAATCAGGGCCAATCAGGGCTATCTCACCCAGTCCCTATTGGGGCCAGTTGTGGCCAGTGGCCAGGGAGGAACTGCGGGAGGGACTGCAGGAGGGCTCCAGGGCATGTCTGGCCCCATCTCACCCAGTCCCGATCAGCCAGACCCCAGCATCAAGCTAACCTACTGGTCGGAGCATCTGCTCCCTGGTGGTCAGTGCACGTCATTGTGACTGGTCGGTCGACCGCTCGGTTGGACACTTAGCATATTAAGCTTTTATATATAGAGATTATAACTCAGGGCACAGAATGCTCGGTATGCACTTTCCCTCCAGCTCCTGGTCTTGGAGACCTCATGTCCTTCCAAGACTCTGCTCACCCTCTTCAGCTGCCTCACGAAGTAAATGGCATCATGTGCGTGGAAACCCTTTGCGGGCTCCATGGGTGTGTCTTTACTTTGCTGCAGTACCAATTACCCCAACATAAGGAGAGACACCCTCATCATCAGGTAACACAATCGTGGTAAGACCCATGCTCAGCCTACTGCAGAAGTTTTAAATAGGCCATGGGTTGCCCTAGATGGTTTGGCTCAGTGGATAGAGCCCTGGTCTGCAGACTGAAGGATCCTGGGTTCGATTCTGGTCAGGGCACATTCCTGGGATGCAGTCTCAATCCCCAGTAGGTGCCATGTGGGAGGCAACAGATCAATTCTCTCTCAGCATTGATGTTTCTATCTCTCTCCCTCTGCCTTCCTCTCTGAAATCAATAAAAATATATTAACAAAAATAAAATAAATAGGACATGAATCAAACATCGCTGCTCTCTATTCATCCAGTCCTCTCACATCCTCTTTTGTCTTCACTCCCTCAATCCCCCCTACACACACTCTCTGCTAGGGTCTGTAAAATGGGGTCAGGATTTCTACTTCAACCAAGGGCAACACTTCCGCATGGTCCTCCTTCCTTGCCTATCTCTGTCCCCAGTCCTGTGGGGTCTCTCCCTCTCTCCCCTCCATCTAACTTGGTGGGCCCTGCTCTTCCCCCTCCTCCTGCAACCTCCTGTATGCAGCTTCACCCTTTCTCCTCTGGGGGCAGAGCTCTCCAAAGGCTGTGCAGGGCTGGGCGGGGCTCTGTAGGGGGGGACAGAGCTGTGTGGGGTGGGGCGGGGCAAGCTAGGCAGTGCAGGCATGGCTGTGTGGGGTGAGCCCAGGTGGAACCTTGGAGGAGAGCTGGGGTGATGAGTCCTGGGGAGGAGGAGAGATAGACGTGGAGCCTGTCCTGTGGGAGAGGCACCAGGCTCCTCAGCTGCCGCCACCCAGCAGCTTTTCTAGGCCCCTGTGCAGCTGTCACTCCCCACCCCTCACTGGCTCCTGTTTCCATTCAAGTTTTGGACTTGGTTTCTCCGACTCAGCCCCAACTCCCTCTGTGCTGAGTCCCTGGAAACCTGAGGCCACCCCATGGCCTCAGGCAGGCATGCCTGGTCTGTCCTCCCGTAATGGTGCTACCCACTCTCCTGGAGTAGTTAGTGAAACTTAACAAATAAAAAGAAGCAGCTCTGAAGATTATAAATTGTGCACTGAGAATGCAACAGGCTGCAGAGGGCTGCGCAGTTCAAGGCTCTTGGATCACATGTAGCAGCCTCCCACGGCACCCGGTCCCTCCTGGCTCCCGCCCTGCTCACTTCCACCCAGGGCTCAGGCCAAACCCTGCGAGTTTCGTGATGGCTCTCACCTCATACCTCACTTTCCAGTCCAGCCCACCAGTGCCTGCAGCAAGTTAACCTAGCAGTTGGAGCATCTGCCTCCTGGTGGTCAGTGTGCCTTATAGCGACTGGTCAAGTGGTCAAACTCCCAGGGGAACTCTGGTGGAGGGGACAATTTTCGTATTAGGCTTTTGTTATATAGGATATATGTTGAGTAACTCTTTGAAGCCCTAGACAAGCCCCAGTAAGGGACTCCTAGTGCTCTATATTAAGTCAACGCTCTCTATAACAGACAATTATTCAAAGGCAGCTCCTGGTATGCTGTTATGCCCAGTAGAAATTACATGCTGTCTCATCAGATATCAAGTGGCTTTCTTACCAGAGCACAGTTTATTATCATATCTTTCAAGCTATAAGATCCAATACTCATATTGGGACTTCCTCAAATGATTGAAATGGTGCATTCAAGAAAGAGCTCAAACAGGTTTAGAGAGCACAAATGAGTTTACAAGAATAGATGCTTAGATTCCTTTATCACCTATGTCTATTGCACCAAATTCTCTCCCTCAACTCATACTATGGCCTTGAGTGGGGAGGGGTGTTTCCATATAACCAAGTGAAGAATAAGGAAAAATTCTACGCCTCCACAGATGTGGAGGAAATAACAATCCTATCTAATAAAAGAGAAACATGGTAATTAGCCATACCTCCGCTACCCTTCCCATTGGCTAATCAGGGTGATATGAAAAATAACTGCCAGCCAAGATGGCGGCCAAAAGCCAGGCAACTTGAAGTGAACATGAGGCTTGCTTGCTTCAGACACGGAGGATTCCAACGTTCCCCACCTGCCGCTGCCGGCCTCTGAGCTTGCAGTTTGAAACATTGTTACAAACCCGAGAAACCTGCTTTCAGCCAGCCAGGATCTCAGAGCTGAAGTTGAAACAGTGTTTAGATTACAGAACCCAAACAAAAAAGATACCTGCTTTCAGCAGCTGAGGCCTAAGAGTTGGAGCCAAGCCTCAGAGCTAAAGCTGGCCCAGAATAAAAAAGAAAAAAAGGAGCGGTTGGGAGCTTCAGTCCCCCGCCAGCCTGAAAACAGCCCTCAGCCCCTCATCCAGACTAGCCAGGCACCCCAGTGGGGACACTCACCCTGAAGGGTGTGTGACCAGCTGCAAACAGCCATCATCCCCTCATCCAGGCTGGCCAGGCACCCCAGTGGGGATCACCACTCTGATACAGGACACCCTTCAGGGCAAACCATCCGGCCCCCACCCATGCACCAGGCCTCTTTCCTATATAGTAAAAGGGTAATATGCCTCCCAGCACCGGGATCAGCGGAGCCGCAAGGCCTCCCGGCACCGGGATCAGCATGACAGGGGGCAGCGCCCAAAGCCCCTGATTGCCCTGCAGCTCTGTGTGTGACAGGGGGCGGTGCCCCAACTCCCCTAACAGCCCTACTCTGTGAGTTTCGGGGGGACCTCCTCAACCCCCTGATCAGCCCAACTCTGTGCGTGACGGGGGGAGCTCCCCAACCCCCTGATCACCCTGCGGCTCTGTGTGTGACAGGGTTTGGCGCCCCAACCCCCTGATCGGCCCTGCTCTGTGGGTGATAGAGGACGATGCCCCAATCGCCCCCCACTGGCCCTGGTCTGTGTGTGATGGGGTAGAGCCATAACCTCCTCATCGGCCCTGCCCTGAGTGTGACAGTGGCGGCGCCCCAACCCCCTGAATGACCCTGCTCTGTGGGTGATAGAGGGCGGCGCCCCTACCCCCTGATCCGCCCTG
>NW_006297754.1:2076696-2089529 GCF_000327345.1 Myotis davidii | reverse complement strand
GGACCCAGACTGCAAGAGGGCACAGCCCAGGCTGAGGGAACCACCTCCCTCCAGAATGCACAAATTTTTGTGCACCGGGCCTCTAGTCCTATATAATAAAAGAGAAACATGCAAATTAACCATCCCTCGGCTATGCTCAAGCCTCGACCACAAGCCACACCCACCAGCCAATCAGGAGCACGTATGCAAATTAACTCAACTAAGATGGCGGCGGCCACAGAGATGGAGCGAGCAGGAGGCTTGGGTTGCGCCCGGCCATGGAGGAAGCCAAGCTTCCAGCCTGCCCTGGAAGGCCCTCAGCTCTGCTCAAGGCTACAAAGTTTCAAGTATAGAAGATAAATAAATCCTAGACACCTGCTTCCAGCCGGTGTAGCCTCCGCTCAAGTAGGGGCTGGGTACCTGGCTTTCCAGGGGCAACCCAGGCTTCCTGGACCTGGGCTCCACTAAAGGCTACAAAGTTTCAATTATAGAAGATACATAAATCTCAGCAAAAAAGAAAAAGAAAAAAAGGAGAGGCTGGGAGCTTGGGTCACTGGGGGGCTTGGACAGACTGAAAATGGCCATCAGCCCCTCACCAAGGCTGGCCAGGCACGCCAGTGGGACACCTCCACCCTGAAGGGGCTGTGGCCAGCCTGAAAACAGTCATCAGCCCCTCACCCAGCCTGGCCAGGCACCCCAGAAGGCATCCTCAACCTGAAGGGGCTGTGGCCAGCCTGCAAACAGCCATCAGTCACTCACCCAGGCTGTCCAGGTACCCCAGCAGGACCCACCTCCCTGATCCGGGACACCTTTCAGTGCAAACCAGCCGGCTCCCACCCATGCACCAGGCCTCTATCCTATATAATAAAAGGGTAATATGCAAACTGACCCTAACAGCAGAAAGACTGGGAATGACTGGTCACTATGACACACACTGACCACCAGGGGGCAGACGTTCAATGCAGGAGCTGTCCCCGTGTTGGTCAGTGCCCTCCCACAGAGGGAGCTCTGCTCAGCCACAAGCCAGCTGACGGATGACAGCAGTGGTGGTGGGAGCCTCTCCCGCCTCCTCAGTAGCACTAAGGATGTCCCACTGCAGCTAGGCTTGCTCCCCGCTAGCAAGTGGAAATCCCCTGATCAGACTCCAGCTGAGGCTGCTTCCCCGCTGGCAAGTGGCCATCCCCCGAGGGCTCCCAGGCTGCCAGAGGGATGTCTGCCTGCCAGCTTAGGCCCAGTCCCCGGGGAAGTGGGCCTAAGCCAGCAGGTGGTCATCCCCCAAGGGGTCCTAGACTGCGAGAGGGCACAGGTCGGGCTGAGGGACCCCCCAGAGTGCACAAATTTTTGTGCACCTAGCCCCTAGTTATAATATAAACAGAATTAATGAATATAATTATATTATAAACTAGTTTATAATATAAACTAGTGCATAAAATTCATGCCCGAGGGAGGGGGTTCCCTCAGACCCAGCTTGCACCTTCTCTAATTGGGAACCCCTTGGAAGATGTCTGACTGCCTGCCAAATTGCCCCTAACCCCTCTGCCTGCCTGATCACCCCTAACTGCCTCTGCCTGCCTGCTTGCTTGATTTCTCCTAACTGCCCTCCCCTGCTGGTCTGATCTCACCACCAATTTCCATCCCCTGAAAGCCTGGTTGCCCCCAACCGCCCTCCCCTGCTGGCCTGATCTTGCCCCCAGTGGCCCTTCCCTGCCGGCCTGATCTTGCCCCCAATTGCTCTCCTCTGCTGGCCAATTTGGTTCTGATTGGTCAGTTTCTATGCCATTCAGCGTCGAAAGCTCTGCCTCCTAGGCAGCCATTGGCTCCTCACACTTCACCCAGATTTCGTTCTGATTGGTCAGTTTCTATGCCAGTCAGCATCTCTGGGCCTATCAATTGGGCTTGATCAGAAAGGCGGGGCTGATAAGCAGCCTAGGTGGAGGCCTGGAGAGAAATGGAGACATGGCTGCTGGCTCCACCAGGAGAGAAAGAGAGAGGCAAGTGCTGGTCAACAGCTGCCACACAGGTTATGAATAAGACCCTGCTTCTCTCTTCAGGCCTCTCTCTGGGCCTGATTCGCAGCTCCTTTATCAGTCAGTGCTGGGTCACCACGCCTGCAGCCGCAGCAGTCAGTGCTGGGTCGCCTCAGCACCCAATGCTGACTGCAGGACTGACTTCTGGTTGGTCGATTCTCCAGTCATGACGGACCTAGGGTTTTTATATATTAGGATAACATGTAAACCCTGCATAGAGTGGGAAAGAACTAATATCAGTAAACTTGGAAAACAGTGTTTTGACCATCTTTGTTTATGATAAAAGAAAAAAACTACTCTATTTACTTTAGTTAATATTGTACTTTAGTTATTAAATTTGATTTTCACAAAGGTATGGGTAAGCAATTCTGAAATTATTTTATGTATACTGTAGGACTGAGCACATAAGTAAATATAATATGCATATTAAGATGTGAGTTCTCACACTCACAAAAAGGAGTTACAAATAGAAAAAGGGAAAAAACTAGAATGAATCCTGTGGTGTGGTATTAAAATTAGAGCTATCAGTATGAATTAATGACAAACACACAGAGAAACACACATAAAAAGATAGGTAGACATAGCTATCTCACTTTCAGTGTGTGTGTGTGTGTGTGTGTGTGTGTGTGTAATAATAAATATATTAAAAAGTTTTTAATTAGAATTTTGATTGCTAAATAGAGAAAATGTGGAAATAGAAAATTGAATCAATTCCTAAGGCCAATGTAGTCACTAAAGGAGTTGGATCTTAGGTCAAACTGGATGAAATTCTACATAAGATAAACCCACATTTTCAGTTTCTATTCTTTAACATTATAACACTTTTAGATCACAGAAGCCTTTGCAGTAGGGGAGAGAAAACAAGTGAAATATACAGATTATTAGCAATAACTTGCTTCCTCTGCTGCTATTTAAACCTGATAAACTTAGGCAAAATTGTCCACCCAGTACAGTTAACTTTACCGTAGTTCACTACAATAAGAGTTTGTAATAAAGATAAAGTTATTTGTTTTTTCTTTGCATCTTGATTTGTAATTGTAGGATCTTTGGACAGTTTATGAGAAGTGTTTGCTTTGTGGGCAGTTTGTTATCCTGCATATACTAATTACTTATATTATCTGGCATTTTTAGGTGAATGTTTTAAAGTCACCTAGAGTACATCAGTACATCAGCACACTCTTCCAGGCCACATTCAGTTATTGCTGACTTTGGTAGTTCATGTAAGGAATGGGATAATGGGTTTAAAAAATAGCATTGCATAGCTAATTGCCTCTGTCAAAGCCTTTCTCTTTTTCTATTTGCTTTGCCTGATTTATTCTTTTTATTTTATTCTGATATGTTAATTTGTTAAATTGTTGTTAAAGACTATTAGCTCTAGGGTCAAATAGATGGTTTGAATCCAAGGTTACCCACTGATTTGATGTTCTAAGTTATATTGAAGGAATGAATTATTTCTATTATTGTTAATAACCAATGTGAACAGGGAGAAATGATATTATATTCTTAATATAATCTTAATATAATAAATAAGAGCTAATAGTTACCTAAATTTACTGTATGCCATATAGTTTGATAATTATTATAAAATTTCCAAAACAATCTTCAAAACAACTATAAACAAAGTACTCTCACAAACATTTAGCAAAGGAAACTGATTGTTAGAAACTGAAGTCACTTAATATCACATTGAGTCTTGAAACTGTAATGGAGTGTGGTTCTCAGAGTTGATAAGGTATTTCCAAATTTATTAAATTATTCATGCATTCATTTATTCATTCAGAAAGAGTTTTGTTTCAGAACCTGTGCTAATAACCCCAATAAAATTTGCAACAATGCAAAAATAACATTGTGAATTTGTGTAAATAAGAACATACAAATAAAAACTGTACATGGATATCTTTTTTTCATTCTTTATATTAAAAAAATACCCAGAGGCTAAAATAAAGCCTTTTTTGTTTTTCAGTTTCAATGAAAAGCATTACATAATTCCTTAAGAAAAATCAAATCAGAATATTTATTTTTTTATCCACCTACTTTTCTGAACTCCATTATCAGTTCTAGTAGTGTTTTGGTGGAATTTTTAGTGTTGTCTATACACAATATCATGACATGATACTGTATATTTTACTTCTTCCTTTCCAATTTGGATGCCTTTTATTTCTTCTTCTTGACTGATCACTGTGGCTAGGACTGCCAGTACTGTGTTGAATAAGAGTGGTGAAAGTGGACATCCCTGTCTTGTTCCTGATCCTGATCTTAAGGGAAACACTGATAGTTTTCCGCCACTGAGCATGATGTTGGCTGTGGTTTGTCATATATGGACTTTATTATGTTGAGGTATATTCCCTCTATTCCCACTTTGATGATAGTTTTTATCATAAATGGGTGCTGGATTTTATAAAATGCTTTTTCTGCACCTATTGAAAGGAAGCCACCAACAAAATGAAAAGACAACCTACTGAATGGGATAACATATTCACCAATGATACATCTGATAAGGTGTTAGTTAATATCCAAAATTTATGAATTATTTATACAACACAACACCAAAAACACACACACAACACACCCAAACAATCCAATTTAAAAATGGTCAAAGGACCTGAGTAGATACTTCTCCAAAGAGGATGCCATTAAACATATGAAAAAATGCTAGACATCATTAATCATCAGAGAAATGAAAATTAAAAGTACAATGAGATTATCATCTGCTAGAAAGGCTATCATAATTCAATCAATAAGCAGTAAATAGTGGTGAGGATATGGAGAAAAGGGAACTCTTATGCACTGATGGTGGGAATGCAGACTGGTGTACCCACTGTAAAAAGCAGCATGGAGTTACCTCAAAAAATTAAAAATGGAACTGTCTTATGACTCAGCTATTCCACTCCTGGGAATATATATGAAGAAACTTGAAACATTAATTTGAAAGACTATATGTACCCCCATTCTTATTGCTGTGTTATTACAATAGCCAAGATTTGGAAGCAGCCCAAGTGCCCATCAGTAGATGAATGGATAAAAAGGCTGTGGTAAATTTACACCATGGAATACTGCTCAGCCATAAAAAATAGGAACTCTTACCCTATGCAACAGCATGCATGGACCTGGAGAGTATTATGCTATATAAAATGATACAGTCATAGAAAGACAAATACCACATGATTTTACTTATATGTGGAATTTAATGAGCATAATATACTGACAAATAAAATAAAAACAGACACATAGATAGAGACCAGACTGACAGCTGTCAGAGGGGAAGGAGGTTGCAGGGCTGGGTGAAAACGAGAAGGGACTAAGCAAAAAATAATAGACACATATAGAAGTATGGTGATTAACAGAGGGAAATGGGGATGCAGGTGGTAGAAGAAGGTGAGTGTTGATAAATGGTGATCAATGGAGACTTAACTCGTGTTGGCAAACACATACATACACACACACACACACACACACACACATGCACACACACACAGAAAGAAAGATAAGTGAAGTAAGAATTGCAGAATGTTGATAATTGTTGAATCTGAAGAATGGATATATGGAGATCCAGTTTATATATATCATAGATCCTCTTCAGATGATGGCAATTTTAATCTATCCCATAAGTATAGCCATGAAAATCTATTATTTGGAGAAAATGTAGTAGTCAAATGGGAAAGCCTTAATCTCTCTTAATTTAAGGCCATTTGGTGGACTCATACTTCAATCCAACTTAAAAGAAATTTTTCCCAAAGCCCTCTCTTACCTATATTTAAAATAAATATGTCTCTCCTCTATATAAGTGAAGGTTTGTTACATAGGAGGCCCTTCAATAATGTCTCTCCAATTTTTATAAATTTCCTGTCATGCCCCTAACCTAAGGGCTGGAGGCCAGATTGAGGTGCAAACTCTCCTCCAACCCCTTAACAATAATTTCCCATACACTAGGCAGCTGCCTATTTAATATGAGAGCATAAGTTTTCACCACCCCAAAAACCTTGCTGAAAATCCAGGTTATAAGCGGTGAATAATTAATCTAGGCTCACCCTCTAATCCCCTCCAGAAAATTAAAATTATTCCTACAGGGCTATTCCCACAGACAGTTTGGTCTATCAAAAGGAAGATAGAAAACTCTACTTAGTAAATAAAAATGATATTCAAAGATAATAATATCAGCACTATATTTCCATAATGACAAGATCAGACAATGCATCCTTGGAAATAATTCATGCTGGAGGAAAATCAACATCAAACTGAAAAATTCTGCCAAGTACAGATGCGCATCATTCTATTGTCCATTGTTCTTATTACTACTGGTCCGGTTGCATTTGTTGGTTTGCAATCAAGAGGCCCAAACACTCCAAGTAAGTTATTCTTTCTAGCAAACATGGAAAATGCTCAGAACCTTATGCCACCGAGTTTAGTTAATACAAGCCCTGATCAGCCTTGCCTATCATCAACTAAATCAACAAATGAGGCAAAGGGCTTATATATAGTATTTGGTCAAATTAGTGGCCTAAAAACAGGCTAATGCTGGAGATCTTGCCTCAGTCTCCTAAGATACAAGACCCACATCAATTCGAGTGGGTACACACTTGGAAAGGACACCTCAGTCCCATATTCCAGATGGCATCACCCAACTCAGGACTTCACTACTGCAGATGACATCACAGCAGATGGCACCGCTCTAGCCTAAAACTTTGAGATCTCCCACTGGAGATTATTTTACTCTCTGTGCTGAAGATAACTTCACACCCTGAGCACTAAAAACTTCACCCCAGTAAAACCCACAGCCTGCCACTTCCAAGATGCCAACAAATTAAACACAAGATGGTTGTTGCTATTCTTTCTCTGATGTTAAGAATTTTATCATTTTTCTTGAGGTTGTTGTCTACTTAGCTTATTATCATGTTATACCCCTTCTCTCACCAAAATGTACATCCCTTTACCACCATGTCTAGTAGGAGTTCTGGTAGAGGTTATTGCTAACTGCCATTTTAAAAATTAATGAAGACTATTGCTTCCTCTAAAAGTCATTTGTCTCATACAGTCACCTATTGACACTCTAGGGAGATGGCCATTCTTAGTGCTGTCTCTTACTCAGCCTCCTCTTACTTTTCACAACCCAGTGTCTCAACCGTGGACATAAAAACAATCCCCTCTCCTTAATTACACACAAATACCCCTGAACTTTGCATTACTAAATCATCAGCTTATGCCCCCCAAAAATGTAACTGAAAGACCTGTACCTTGATTCAAGATATTATCAACTAGATAGATATACATATAAATATCATACTTTTAGCACACTTTATAATTCTACCAACTTAGTGTTAGAGATCTTGGAAATTTCAGATTTGTTTTCATGGTTGATGTTACATAAATGAGAAACTTAGTTATGGGCCAGTATATAAAGACTCCTTTAAATTCTACGTATGTTTTTCCTTTTTATTCTCATAATAAAATGCTATCTTTGTTAAGTCAACCAATGTCCTATTGTCTAAAAGACTCCTTTATGATTAAGGCCATTCAAATACCCAAACAGTCAAACTCAACATTTATATAAAGACATCTAGGGGACAATTGTAATACAGTATTTTTTAAAGGCTATATTGACCCAGTTTTGAGGTCCTGGCTAGAGGCTAGTCATTTGTGTTTTATGAGCTGATTATGAAGTTACACCAATGTGCCTATCTTTCCACCTCCTCTGTCTGCCACCCCTGAAACAGCAAGACTAACCCGTCCTCTTCCTTCTCATCCTCAGCCTGCTCAATAAAAAACAATAAAGATGAAGAGCTTTATGATGATCTACTTCCACTTAATGAACAGTAAGTAATCATTATGATGTATAGTTAACAAATTTATCTGTGATTATACCTATGATGGTTTTCATTTGAAAATCTAATAACTGTACAGCAAGAGCTATATGGGATGTTTCTGTGTCATTGGCATCGTCATCATCATGCCTAAGTATTCATTGTGTAGAAAATCATGTGAAAGACTTGTATGGAAGTGGATAACCTATTCTTACATAGATATAAGGTGTGTGATATTTAATATAATATTAATAATTTGTTAGTTTTCTTACTATTTTATAACTTTGCATGCAAAGAATTATATTACCATACAGTAAGCTACTCTCTTTAATTGGAGAAGCTGCCTATCAGCCTATCATCACAGGTGAGTGGCTTTTAAAAACATGTAACAATGTTTCCAATACTGTAGCATGAATATGAATACCATACTGTACGCTATAAAAATTTTATAATGATCTATTCATTAGAGTATAGGCTAGGTTACCATGTAGCAATCATACTGATTACACTAGGCTACCATTATGTAATTCACTGCTTTTTTGTTATCAGTGCATGAATTGGTAGGCCTGTAAATAAATAGGAATTTCTTTTTCATAATTTCTTTTCATTTTTTATGTCTTGTGTTAGCAATAGATAAACACCTACAGTATTTTGTATCATATAAGACAATATTGATGTAGGTACTGACAAACATAATTCATAGACAACATAAATTCATGGTATTGATAAATACAGCACAGTATTATAAATGTATTTTATTTTCCTTACTAGAGGCCTGGTGTATGAATTCGTGCACCGGTGGGATCCCTTGGCCTGGCCTGTGGGATCGGACCAAAACTGGCTCTCTGACATCCCTCAAGGGGTTCTAGATTGTGAGAGGGTGCAGACCAGGCCAAGGGACCTCACTGGTGCATAAACAGGGCTGAGGAGGGACGTGGGAGTTTGGCCAGCTGGGAGGGACCATGGGAGGGCTCTAGGACATGTGTCACTCAGTCCTGATTGGCCAGACCCCAGCAGCAAGCTAACCTACTGGTCGAAGCATCTGCCCCTGGTGGTCAGTGCCCATCATAGCGAGTGGTTGAGCAGCCGTAGCATACATTAGCATATTATGCTTTGATTGGTTGAACAGATGACCAGACGACCGGACATTTATCATATTAGGCTTTCATTATATAGGATGATTTTCTTAATAACATTTTCTATTCTCTAGATTACTTTATTTTAAAAATATAGTATATAATACCCATAACATATGAAATATGTTAATCAACTGTGTACATTATCAGTAAGTCTTCTGGTCAACAGTAAGGTATTAGTAGTTAAGTTTTGGGGAGTCAAATATTATACACAAATTTTTGATTGCCCATAACCCCCTCATTGTTCAAGGGCCAATTATAGATTGTCATAAAAGTTATGTGAATGTCTTTGGGGCAATTAATAAGTAAAATAAGGAATACTTGATCAAAGAACACTGAGCTACAATGACAGTCGACCTGATAACTAAGATAGTTACTAAGTGACTAACAGTCGGTAACATATACAGTGTGAATTCTCAGGACAAAGAAGTGATTCACATTCTGGGAGGTTCAGGGCAGGTCAGCACAGGATTTCATTATGCTACTCAGAACAGCATGCGATTTAAAACTTATAAATTGTTTATCTTTGGAACTTTCCATTTAATACTTTTGGACTGTGTTTGACCTTGGGTAACTGAAACTGCAAAAAGAAAAAGTGCAGAGAAGGGGGACGACTGTATTTATATAGAATAAAGACTTTGTCTAGTGCATGATCACCCTGACAGAAACAATATCCAGGTAAGTATATTTAGTGTCACTGGGACACTATATATTGAGGATACTTGAGAAAATTTATCTATGTTTAACATTTATAAAATTGATTTTCATATCACAACAAATATGTTCTCATTTTTCTTCTCTTTGATTCACTTCTAATCCTTCACAGGCTCCTTCCACTTTAGATATGCTTTCAGTGGGTAAGTTAGTGTGACATTGGAACTAGTAAATCAATAGAAGGATGAAATACATCTCATTATCTTGATTTGCTTTCTCATCTTGTTCTAACCAAGGAGGGTGTCAGAGGTCTGTCCATAATGGAAAAAGAGAGCTATTATATTGCCATTTAATTCTTGCTTACCTTGCTCAAAGGATTTAAGTTTATGGTTGTCTAATAAATCTTAAGGCAACAGTAAATTATGCTTTTCTGTTTTTTTCAAGGCCAATTCAGATGGTTAGAATTTCTTGAGTTCTCAAATAGAAGCAACCTCCAATTATTTGGTGTGTGGAGTAGGAAATGGGAAGAAAGGACACCACTTGTCAACTAGGCAATCAAGGTTTCCTAAATATAAAAGTGGGCTTGGTGCTATACATACTAATTGTCATACAATGCATTATATTAAATACTAGATACCCAGTGCACAAAATTCGTGCAAGGGGCTCGGCCCTCACAGCCGTGGCGGCTTGCCTCAGCCCTCACAGCCACGGTTTCATCGGGAAGGTCATTCAGCTGTCTGGCCTAATTAGCATATTACACTTTTATTATTATAGGTTTACCATGTGTCAGATATTATTCTAGGCCCAGAGTAAATTTTATTTTTAATTGTTCTAATTGAGTTTATATTCTAGAGGAGACAGATAGTGACCAAAATAAAAGGCAAATACTACCAGGTCACTAGGGTTCTCCAAAAGAGCAGAAACCTGAATGAAATTAGGATATTAACCAGGTTAGGGGACAATGCCTGGGGGTAATTAAAGGGAGGAGGAACATAACTGGACAGGGAAGCTTTCAAGCACAATGCTAATCTGACAGCTGTGAAGCAAACAGGGAGAAAGCAAGATTGGGCTGGGAGAATTTCAGGCCATGATGCAGAACTGACAATTACTTTACCAACTGAATGTGGATTTTCTAAGCAAAGATTGTCCATTAGAGGATAAAATGGACATAAATGACTTAGTCCCATTGTCCTCAGCACTCTCAGGTGATGACTGGGGTCTGCATGGAAAGAGTTTCAACTGTGGCTAAAAAGCCAAGACTCACATTGAAGATGGTACAGTGGACAGTTGTAAATTAACTTCACCCCTTGAAGCTGAATAAAAATTCCGTCTTAAAGCGAGGTCTGAGCAATGCATCTCTAGGGTTATCACAAATGACATTCCTTTGAAAATAAACTTGTGCAAAGGACAGATAGTGTGGAGGGTGGTGCTATTTTAGATTGGTTATTTAAAACATAAGCTAAATGAAAAGCTCTTTAAAGGAATAATATTAGATCAGGGAACATTAGGAAGGTGAGGAAACAAGCAATGCAGAAAATCTGAGTAACATATTCCATAAAAAAGAATGGCACGTGCAAAAGGCTTGAGGTAGTAGTGTGTTTGGTAAGGAATAAGAAAGTAAACAGTGGCTTAGAATACATAAACTTTTTCCTGGAGTAAGATTAGTTTGACATCAAGGTATATATGAAAGTGTAAATGATCAAGAACAACCAGGGAAATTCTTAATATAAGAAGGAGTATGTGGTGGGAGAATAGCTCATAAAACAAACTGTAAAATTTATCTAATTAAAAGTATATATTTTTGAATAGTAAACCAATCAATGGAGAGAAGTAGATAATAAAGGATATTTACAGACATTTATGAAATTTAGTATGTAATCTAAACAAAGTTTTAAGATAATTCAGAAAACATAAATTTATTTTAAATAGCATTGTAGCACCTAAGCAGACATAATAAATAATTATAACATATGTGTTTCTCCACCACCACACTAACAGATTACTTCAGTTGGATCAGAATTCTAAATTAAAAAATAGTGATACCATTCAGGGTCTTAAAACAAATAAAGCATGAATAAATTCCTAGATTCTTTTAATAACTTATGAATGGGTAGAATTTTCTTAACCATGCCTTAGCATAAAAAAAAGACTAATCAATCTGATTACATAAAGTTAAGACAAAGAAAAAAATATCTTTATGTATGGCAAACACATGAATACACACCAACCCACACCATCAATACAAAAATTGAAAAGAAAAATGACCATCTGAGGAAAATTTGCAAATTATCTTATACAAAGGCCTAGTATGAATATTATACAAAGAAAATCTAAAAAATATTTAAAAAGACCACATACTCTTTTAAAATATGGTACAGTACACAAATATTTCATAGAGAATATGTTCATATAACTAATGATATCAAGACAAAGACAAATTAAAACATTGTGATATTATTTCCCATCTATCCAAATGTCAAAAAAATTCAAAAGCTTAAAAACACACATTCTATGGGTGTAAGGGTAGTGACATAGTCACCTTTGTACATTGCTGGTGAAATTACAAAGTAACAAAGTCCTTGTGAATTGGACTATGAGATTTTTCTAGAAATATTTTCTTAAAATATTTTTATATTTTCACCTAACAATTTCACTAAAGTATCCCAAATATAACCTGTCAAAATTTAAAATAACATATGATCAAGACTATTCATTGCTATATCACTTGTAAGCACAAAATAATGAAAATAATCCAAAGGTCCATCAGCATTGAACTGGTTAAATATACTCTGGTACTTATGTAACATAAAAATGAATAAGATAACTTCTAGATACAAATATGTAGTGATCTCCATCTATATATATATACTAGAGGCCTGGTGCACAAAAATTTGTGCACTCGGGGGGATGGGGGTGTCCCTCAGCCTGGCCTGTGTCCTCTCGCAGTCTGGGACCCCTCGGGAGATAACGACCTGCTGGCGTAGGCCTGCTCCCAGGTGGCAGAGGGCAGACCCAATCCGTAGGTGCACCCCTGGTCGGGCTCAGAGCAGGGCTGATTGGGGAGTTGGGCCGCTGCCCCCTGTCATGCAAATAACAGGGCGGATTGGGAGGTTGCGGTGCCACCCTCAGTCACGCTCAAGGTAGGGCCGATTGGGGGGTTGGGGCACCGCCCCCCGTCACACTCAAGGCAGGGTCAATGGGGAGGTTGCGGCGCCACCCCCTGAATTGCACAGAGCAGA
>NW_006297754.1:2074315-2075949 GCF_000327345.1 Myotis davidii | reverse complement strand
GTATAACGCCAGCTCTGAGATCCCGGCTCGCTGAAAGCAGGTTTCTGGGGTTTTGTTTAGCTTCTATATTTGTTACAGTGTTTCAAACTGCAGGCTCAGATGCCAGGGAGGCAGGCGGGCAACGTTGGTTCCCTCTGTCACTGAAGCAAGCAAGCCGCATGTTAGTTTCAAGCTGCCTGGCTGCTGGCCACCATCTTGGCTGGCAGTTAATTTGCATATCGCCCTGATTTGCCAATGGGAAGGGTAGTGGTCGTACGCTAATTACCATGTTTCTCTTTTATTAGATAGGATAAATGCCGAAGTGACCATTATGACTGGACAACTGGTTGGTAGTTTTGACATGCACTGATCACCGGGGGGGGGTGGTCAGTGCACTCCCACAGCCAAGTTTTCATGGCCGACCAACCTCCCGTGGTTCCTCCCCCGAGCCGTCCGGCCTGATCAGGACTGGGTGAGATGGCCCCAATCGCCAGCCATGCCAACGGACCCCACCTGTGCATGAATTGATGCATGGAGCCTCTAGGAATATATAATAAAGAAAAATCAATATGCCAAAATTGTTTGTATTATGAGAAACCTCAATAATCTGAGATGGGGAATTTGTGGGCCTTTCACTAACTAATCTAGCCTTCTAACTCTTAGGTAGCCATCTTCTGTCGGTTTCTCAGGAGCTTCCAGAAGAATGGAGCCCCTATGTCCTACCTACAGCAGTGACCTTGATAATGCACCATTATATTGGCTTTTCCTCTTTTCTTGTGAGATTCTCCCTATTTCCTCTTTCCACCTTCCTGTGTTCATTCCACACCTAAATCCTTCTCTCTGGCTCTGCTTTTGAGAACACTAAATAAAGACACCAAGCAATCGCAAAACCTGAGAAGTCTTTGGACATTTCTCCATTGTGGTTGTACCCTGTATTTGTTCTCAATAAATTGTTTGTTGATGAAAAATTATTCTAAATCAGAGCAAGTTCATGACAGTCCTTGTTAGGTCATATGAACTTAGTAAGATAAAATATGTCTGGCCCTGGCCTGTTTGGCTCAGTGGATAGAATGTCGGCCTGTGGAGTGAAGGGTCCTCGGTCCGATTCTGGTAGGGGGCATATGCCCATTGTGGGCTCAATCGCCGGTAGGGAGTATGTGGGAGGCAGCCAATCAATGATTCTCTCTCAATAGTGATGTTTCTATCTCTCTCTCTCCCTCTCCCTTCCTCTCTGAAATCAACAAAGTATCTATATTTTTTAAAATGTCCATACTATAGATCTGATTTTGGAGGGTAGTGGTAAATCAAGCCTTAATGCCCTTACTTTAAATTCAAATTGTGTCATACCTACCAAGAAGATTATTATATGTTCCTGTAATAATATAATCCTCAAGCTACTAACAGGTATTATTTGCATTTTAAAGATGCAAATAATAATTAGTTGAAGATTTAAATGACATATGAAGAGGATGAAATCTAAAACACTTTTTCCAGACTACTATTTTGATTTTACTGAATTTGTTTTCAATGTTGGTTTATGACTTCGCCGTTACTCACTATGATTTTTGCAGGAAACTGTGACACGAGAAAATAGGTTATATATTAAAAAAAAATACGACAACACATGAGGCCCTCAGTAGACAGAGAAGTGCAGA
>NW_006297754.1:2069339-2074266 GCF_000327345.1 Myotis davidii | reverse complement strand
CAGCAGGATCATGTTTCTCCAGTATTACCTCAATGAGCAGGGAGACCAGGTCTATACCCTGAGGAAGTTTGATCCTATGGGACAACAGACCTGCTCTGTTGGCAATTAAAGACTGGGATACAATTTATCAAAATAAATTAGCTACCCCATACATATACACAATGGAATATTACTTAGCCATAAAAACAATGAAATCTCACTTTTACGAAAACATAGATGAAGTCAGAGAGTATTATGCTAAGTGAAATAAGCCAGACAGAGAAAGACAAATACCATTTGATTTCACTTACATGTATAATCTAAAGAACACAATAAATAAACAAACAAAATAGAAACAGACTGATGGATGCTGGAGGAAACAGTGGGGTGTGGGTCTGGGTGAAAAAGGTGAAGGGATTAATTGGTAGTTAGAAAATAGGTCTGTAAAACAGCATAGGACCAAAGTCAACAATATTGTGATAACTATCTATGATGCCAGGTGGGTACCTGAAATATTAGGGGGAACACTTTGTGAAATATATGATTGTCTAATTGCTATGCTATACACCTGAAATTAACACAAAATAATGTTGAATACAAAGTGTAATTTATAAAATTAAAGAAAAGAAATTAGCTATCCCTATTTACAGATAATAAAAACATAACCTAGGATGTACATCAAAACCTCATCTCCCAAATTGAAGTGCTAAGCCCTTTGCATTATAATAGTTCAAAAATAATTAACTAAATAAAAATTTGTATATGATATTGCCTGTTTAATGAAAAAAATGTTAGCAGTTATGTAATTACAGTCTTAACCTATTTTAGCATAAGAAACTGCATATGAGGGTTTTTTTCACTAACAATTATTTTCTCTTGAGTCATAAAGTTGGTTCTCACTTATCTCATTTCTTCCTAATCATCTTATCTTTAGAAATACTTCTTTTATTAGAAAAGTTTTTGAAATCATTTATTCATATTTTCTGTACTAGCAGGAATTAACTTTATATTTCCTATTTTGAAAATTAATCAAATTTTTAGCCTGGACTGTTGATACATTTCATTTCTCATTATAAGATGCACCAAGAGTTTCAATAATGTGTACCATCAAATAGGGTTTTTATTTATTCATCATTTTCATTATGAGTAATCTTCAATGCTCAATATTTTAGTCCTCTAAGTAAGTAGCAAAATTATACTGTACAATGTCAGGAAAATGAGGTTAGTCTATGTACAAGTCAAGTGAAAAGATTTTCTCTCATCTCCACTGAATTTGTGGACTAATAAATAATGCAAGAGAGAAAAGATTGGCTGCTTAAAATCAATTCCACTATCTAAAGTATATCAATATGCTGAAAATATAGAGAAACTGTAATAAGGCAAGTCATTGCAGAAGTTAGAGAAAACAACATTTGCAGTAGGCTGTAACCTAGAATTTCATTACATATAATGTTACCATATCATATTTGGTCAAAAGATGATGATCTAAGTCCAACTTTCTAAAATAAGGCATGAATCTCTAGGGGAGAATGTTATAAATAAATCTATCAAGTATGGTTTGAAGATTCTTTAAAGATTCTATATAAACCCTCTTTAATTTTGTGTCTGAGTAGTTTCTCCAATTGTTATTTTATGGCATGACTAGTGCCCTGGTGCATGGATTCATGCACATTGAAAGGAAAATAATTAGAAGGTGGCAGGCGGAGCGGGACTGGGTGAGAAGGGCCGGACACACCCTAAAGCCAAACTCTTGCTGTCCTTCCCTGGCAGGCTGCACCTGGAGCAGTGCCACAGCTTGGCTCGAAGGTCATCTGCGGAGTGAGGAGGGAGTGGGATCCCTCTAGCAGGTGGGGTCCCTCGGCCTGGCCTGTGGGGATCAGACCAAAACCGGCTCTCTGACATCCCCTGAGGGGTCCAGGATTGCGAGAGGGCAGTTCTTGGGTGACGCAACCGGAATCCGGCTCCTTCCTTTCTGGTTCCAGGTGCGTCATCTGAGAACCGCCGCTGCCAAGTCATCGCAGCTTGGCAGCTCCTGCATTGAGCATCTGCCCCCTGGTGTTCAGTGTGCATCATATCTACTGGCTGATTGGACAGCCGCTTAGTCTTTTATATATATATATACTAGAGGCCTGGTGCACGAAATTCATGCACTGGGTGGGGGGGTCCCTCAGCCCAGCCTGCCCCCTCTCACAGACTGGGAGCCCTCAGGGAATGTCCTCCTGATGGTAGTCTGGCCTCCCTCTGCAGGAGGTGACCTGGCTGATCAGGGGAAGGCACCAGTCCCATCACTCTGCTGCTGTAGCCACTGCCAAGGTGTTTTCATCAACACAGACTCCACCATGAAAAAATGACAACTTTCTTTAGGCATTTTCAAGATGAGCCTTTCATAGGATATGACATTTCTTTCTTATCCTCACCTGAGGATATGTTTCTATTGATTTTTAGAGAGCTAGGAAGAGAGAGGGAAACACAGAGAGAAACATCAATGTGAGAGAGACACTTCGATTGGTTTTCTCCTGCATGAGCCCTGGCCAGGGAGAGGCCTGCAACCTAGGTACATGCCCTTGATCAGAATCAAACCTGGACCCTGTGGTCAGCAAGCCGAGGCTCTATCAACTGAGCCAAACCGGCCAGGGCAGGATATGGCATTTCTTAGCCCCTCCAGCAGTGGACCTTAGTTTTTTCCTCCAGGAGTGAGATGGAAAAACCCTTGATCAACTTCTTGGATTCTTATTACCCAAGTTACCAAGAACACTATGAGTGGTGGCGTACAGGGAGTTTAGCCAATGAGAGGTGAGAAAAGGTATTTCCTCTACAGCTCACGTGCAGAGGCCCCCGCTGCGTTGTGTCCACTGGGCTGGGGGTGTGCTGCCTGCCCAGATGCCCTCCCTCCCTCTGTGCCGGGGCACAGGATGCTGGCCTCATTGCTGGGGTGATGATGCCAATATCCCACCCTGGCTGCTATGGGCGCCACCATCTTTGTATTGGAGTGATGGTTAATTTGCATATTACCCTTTTATTACTTTAAATAGATACTTTTATTACATTGTCTATCAAATGAAAAAAAGGGAATATGTTACAATATTCTCAATGAAAAACTGCCAAATATATATTTTTAATTTTTAAATTTGTATCTGTAAACATGGCTCTCTTCAAAATTAAACATAAAAATAGATTTAGAAAAACAACATCTCTCAAGAGAATATCAAATTACCTAAATTTAGTAGGAGCAAAACTTTCACTATGAAAGTAAACGGTATATTATTTGTTGACTCTGTTAGCAAAACTTCAAGTTAGCAAAAATTCAGATTTACAAAGTTTAGTTTTGAGGATAGTTTTTCTGAACCACAGACACTCATTTAAAAAAATCATGCATAGCCAATTATTTTCACTATAATATTTGTGAAATAACTTTTTTTTTCCTTCTGCACTTTTGGTAATCTCAAAATCAAGTATTATTTATCCTTTAAAGCAGTGGTTCTCAACCTGTGGGTCGCGTTTTACCCTTTGGTGGTCAAACGACCCTTTCACAGGGGTTGCTAAGGCCATCCTGCATATCAGATATTTACATTATGATTCATAACAGTAGCAACATTACAGTTATGAAGTAGCAACGAAAATAATTTTATAGTTGGGTCACAACATGAGAAACTGTATGTAAAGGGCCAGAAGGTTGAGAACCACTGCTTTAAAGGATTAGGTTAAATTTTCAATGAATTATAATATATACTGACAAATGCATAAATTGAATGTATATAGATCCTCAATAGTAATAAGAGAAGAAAAATTAATGGACAAAGCACTTGAAACAGATTTCTCCAAAGAAAAACATACTAATGGCCAACAAAAAATGCACTGTATAAAATGAAAGTGATGCCAAAGAGGGTCTTCACACAGGGATGCAACACAAAGTTTAGTATGTTGCATAGTACAAGAAGCAGCCATGCTATGTCCAACAGACATCATCTCCATGAATCTGTAACACTTTTTACTTTCTGAAATAATAATCTTGTTAGCCATACCATAAGCTTTCCTTATTTAAAAATCTCTTCTTATCCATCTCAGATCCATATCTATCAATATTGTGCTATAAGTCTGTTAATTTTGTCATTTAATATACCCTAACCCAGGCCAAAAACCTCTAAATCACTCCTATTGAAAACTTCCTATCCCTCCTCTCTCATTGTCATTTTTATCACTAAGACCTTTCTATTTTAACCACCTAAAATTTTACAAATTCTTATTCATCATTCTATCTCCATTGCCACCACACTGGTCTAGGCTTCCTTTTTATTAAAAACAAAACAAAACAAAATGTATTTAAGTTTAATTCAGATAAAATGTGTGTGGTGCCACTGTATGAATCAAGATAAGAACTTTCCATCACTCTAAAAATGTCCCTCATGGCTTAGTTTCCAATATGCCCTCTATCCCGACACCACCAGGCAAGGACTAATCTGATTCCTATCACTAAAAGTTAGTTTACTCTGGAACTTCACCTAAATGAGTCTTTGTTTTTTTTTGTCTTGCTCTTTTTTACAGCAAAATGTTTTGGAAATCCACCCATGTAATATATATCAGTGGTGTGTTCTTATATTTCTCAGTAATAGTCCATTATATGAATATATGAAACTGTTTTTTAGATGTTGGAAAAAAGGCAGTAAAGGACTGTGATTTGTGAGATGCTGGGGTCCAGCCTCAGCAGGTCCAGGGGTCCCCAAAGGTGTGGACGGAGTTGGCGAAGAAGGAATGACATGGAGACAGCGTTCAGTTGATCAGCAGCCTAGCCAGGATCGCTAGTCAGGTTTTAATGTGGTGTGTGCACCCAGAGGGCACAGCTGATATGGATAATAGCGGGGAGGAGGAGAAGGAGGCAAAGATGGAGGGTGGTGTGACATAAGTTCGGACTAGATGGTCTGGAATGCACACAGGTGAGTTCTGTGGAGAT
>NW_006297754.1:2063759-2069197 GCF_000327345.1 Myotis davidii | reverse complement strand
AAGCATATGTTTTAAAAGATCAATACTGAGTCTTTTTTCTTTAGACTCAGTATGGCACATCTTCTTAATCTAAAGATCAATACAGAGTCTTCTTTCTTTGGACTCATTATGGCACATCTTCTCAATCTAAGTTCTGTACTATCCACCTTCTTACCCTACTTATCCTCTATAGGGGGGTTTGTAGCACCCTGGTGGAGTCCTATCCGTCCCGAATGTGGGGGTTCTCAATGGGGGGGCTTACCTATGGGAATCCTGTTCCAGGGGTTCCCAAAGGTGTGGACGGAGTCGGCGAAGACTATCCACCCTCTTTTTTTTTTTTTTTCCTTTTAGCTTCATACAGGTAATGCATATTTATTGAAAGGGACCTGGCGTATATAGCATACTGTTCTTAATATGTTTGCTCCCCTTAGCGCTGTGTGTTTTAACCAAGGTCACCTCTCCGAGAAAGGTTGTTTCCCCAGGTAGGAATTTTTCCCTGAAGTCAGGGAGGGGATGAAACTCCTTAACTAAGTGCCAGGCGGGTAGTTAATCACTTTAACTACAAACAATCATACTTAAGCTACATGATCTTTACTCCCTGGAATGGAAATAAGAAATGCCCTAACCTTTGTAATAGAAATTGACAGGATTAAAATCAACTGGTATAAATACGGATGTAACAAGACAATAAAAGGGCAGAACCTCTCTGGAGATCCAGACCAGAACTTGGCTGGAGATCCTGGCTAGGCTGCTGATCAACTGAACGCTGTCTCCATGTCATTCCTTCTTCGCCAACTCCGTCTACACCTTTGGGAACCACTGGACCCGCTGGGGTTGGACCCCGGCAGTGAGAGAAAAGAAACAGATGAGTTGAGCCCAACAATCATGCAATCTTACTGGGACAGTTTCCTATGAGATAGTTTCCAGGTCTTAGTGCAGTGAATGAATTCAAACCCTTTGACTCTGTTGCTAAGTTGAGGAGACAAGAGAATTTAAGAAAACTGAGATGACTAGAATTCTTAGGGCAGAACTGCACAGAGGAGGGAGCTGCTCAGAGAGAAGGCAACTAAGCGATGCAGAAGAATTTCCTTGAGTCTTTAGTTGCATTCAATTTTGTTAAGTTGAATGAGTTCTCTGCAAATGTTGGAGATTAAACCCTTACTTGAAGTATCACTGGCAAATATGTTCTCCCATGCACTGGGCTTTCTTATTGTTTTGTTGATGATTTCTTTTGCTGTGCAGAAGCTTTTTATTTTGATGTAGTCACATTTGTTTGTTTTCTCCTTAGTCCCCATTACCCTAGGAGCTGTGTCTAGAAAGATATTGCTATGACATATGTCTGGTATTTTGTTGCCTATGGAGTCTTCTAAGATTTTTATGGTTTGCCATCTTACATTTAAGTCCTTTAGCTATTTTGAGTTTGTTTTTGTGTATGGTATAAGTTGGTGATCTAGTTTCATTTTTCTGCATGTATCTGACCGAATTTCCCAGCACCATTTATCGAAGAGACTGTCTTGACTCCATTGTATGCTCTTGCCTCCTTTGTCAAATAGTAATTGAGCATAATGGCTTGGGTCGATTTATGGGTTCTCTGTTCTGTTCCATCGGTCTATATGTCTGTTCTTGTGCCAGTATCAGGCAGTTTTGAGAACTGTGGCTTGGTAATATAGCTTGATATCTGGTACTGTGATCCCTCCAACTTTGTTCTTCTTTCTCAGGATTGCTGTGGCTATTCAGGGTCTTTTTTTTATTCCAGATGAATTTTTGGAGAGTTTGTTCTAGATCTTTGAAATATGTCTTTGGTATTTTAATGGGGATTGCACTGAATCTGTAGATTGCTTTGGGTAGTATGGACATTTTAATGATGTTGATTCTTCCAATCCATGAACACAGTATGTTCTTCCATTTGTTTATGTCTTCCTCTATCTCTTTTTTCAGTGTCAGTCTGTTCTCTGTGTCTATAAGTCTGCTCATATTTTGTTTGTTAGTTTAATTTGTTCATTAGATTCCACATATAAATGAAATCATATGGTATTTGTCTTTCTCTGTGGCTTATTAAACTTAGCATAATACCCTCTATCAGCTTCATACATGCTGTTGCAAAAGGTAAGATTTCATTCTTTTTATTGCTGAGTAATAATCACTGTGTATGTGTATCACAGCTTTTTTATTCACTTTTCTATTGATGGCCTCTTGGACTGCTTCTATATTTTGACTATCCTATATAATAAAAGCCTAATATGCTAAGTGTCCATTCATCCAGTCAGCCATTCAGTCAATCAAAGCGTAATATGCTAAGGCCACTCAACCACTCACTATGATGTGCACTGACCACCAGGGGGCAGGCAGTCAACAGGTCAACCAGTCACTATAACATGCACTGACCACCAGGGGGCAGACACTCTGACCAGTAGATTAGCTTGCTGCTGGGGTCCGGCCGATTGGGACTGAGCGAGATGGGCCAACACGCACTAGAGCCCTCCTGCAATCCCTCTCCAGCTGGCCAACCTCCCGCATCCCTCCCTGGCTCTGATCATGCACCAGTGGGGTCCCTCCGCCTGGCCTGTGCCCTCTCACAATCTGGGACCCCTCAGGGGATGTCAGAAAGCAGGTTTCAACCTCATCCTGCAGGCCAGGCCCAGGGACCCCACTGGTGCACAAATTCATGCACCGGGCCTATAGTTGTAAATAACGCATCAGTGAACATGAAGGTGCACACAATATTTGAAATTAATGTTTTGGGTTTTCTTCAAATATATTCCCAGAAGTAAAGTCACTGGGTCACAAGGAAATTCCATTTTTTTCCTTTTTAAAGGTAACTCCACACTGTTGTCCATAGTGATTGAACCGATCTGCATTGCCAGTAACAGTACAGTTCACTATTCTCTGCATCCTTGCCAACACATCTGCATTCTTGTTGGTTTATTGATGATAGTCATTCTGACAAGTGTGAGGTGGTATCTCACTGAGATTTTGATTTGCATCTCTCTGATAATTAGTGATTGGCCATCTGTATGTCCTCTTTGGAGAAGTATCTAGTCAGGTTTTCTGCCTACTTTTTTTTTCTTTTTGTAGAATGTATGCATTGTTTACTTATTTATTTTTACTGTTGAAAGTATTACAGATGCCCTCTTTTATTTCCCCTATTAACCTCCTCCATGTCAATCTCACCCCCTCCCCATGCCTTCAACACAAAATTGTCTGTCCATGGGATATGCATATATGCATATAAGTTTTTTGGTTGATCTCTTCCTGCATCCTCCTTCCTTCTGATATTTATCAATCTGTTGCATGTTCCAATGTCTCTGGATCTATTTTGTTCATCAGTTTATTTTGTCATTAGATTCCACATACAATTGAGACCATGTGGTACTTTTCTTACCCTGACTGGCTCATTTCACTAAGCATAATACTCTCCAGGTCTCTTCATGTTGTTGCAAAGGGTTAGAAAGCCTTTGTTTTTACTGCTGCATAGTATTCTACTGGGTAAAGGTACCAAAGCTTTTTTTATCTACTCATCTACTGATGGGCACTTGGCTGTTTCCAGATCTTAGCTATTGTAAATTGCACTGCTATGAACATAGGGGTGCATATATTCTTTCTGATTGTTGTTTCAGGCTTCTTAGGATATATTCCTAGAAGCGGGATCACTGCGTCAAATGGCAGTTCCATTTTTAAATTTTTGAGAAAACTGCATACTGTTTTCCACAGTGGCTGCATCAAGTCTGCATTCCCACCAGCAGTGCACAAGGGTTCCCTTTTCTCCACATCCTCCCCAGCACTTGCCATTTGTTAATTAGTTGATAGTAGCCATCCTAGCAGAGGTGAGGTGATACCTCATTTTCATTTTCATTTGCATCTCCTGATGATTCGTAACTTTTAGCATTTTATAGTTTCATGACTTATATTTAAAATCTTATCCATTTCGAGTTTATTCTTTTTATTTCAAGTTTTTAATGTGTTTTTTATTGATTTCAGAGAGATGAAGGGAGAGGGAGAGAGTGATAGAAACCAATAATGAGAGAGAATCACTTATTAGCTGCCTCCTGCATGCCCCCTGCTGGGGATCAAGCCCACAACCTGGGCAGGTGCCCTGATCGACAACTGAATCATGCGTCAATGCTCAACCACTGTGCAACACTGGCCAGGCTCTAGTTCTTTTGTGTTGTTTTTTGTTAAATTGAATGTATTGGGGTTACATTGGCTCATGAAATTATATAGGCTTTATTAAAGGAGCCAAAAGTAAAACAATATTTAAATTGTTATTAATTAGGGGGCACCTTCTGAAAATATAGGATGTAATACTGGGTAAGGACTTCAGGGGGTAGGGCAAATTTGCTGCTAAAAGTCTCAAGTTAAGAATGCCCCATACTAACTGAAATAGAAGTGCCTAATTTTTTCTTCAAGATGGTAGAAAAATAAGTTTCAAGGAAGTGGGCATACTGGAAAGAATTAATGTATGACGATGAGGCCAGAAGATCAGGATTATGTTTCAGGGGAGACTGCAGGGACACATCATTCACCCAAGTCAATCAGTTCTATGCTATTGTGAGGAGCACTTGCATTAATAAGGAGTTTAGAAGTCATTCTCCTCTTCAGTTTAGAACTAACTCAGTTATCGTGGAGCTGCTCTCAATGCTCATGGGAGAATGGGATACTGAAATAATAGAGGCCAGGTGGTGGCACAGAAAGCCAAGAAAGCAGCAGATTACAATTACTGTGAATACAGGAAGGCAAAGGTGAAAAAGTGGCCAACAGGACTGAACATAGATAATGATCCGATGAAAGTATTTCTTAAGAATCCACAATTAAAAGGCAGGTTGGAAAAGTAGGAAGCTCAGTGTGACTGTGTGGATAAAATATAATAATACATTGCTCAATTCCAAGGTCTGAGTCAGTATTTAGATCTGCAACAAACTGATATTAGAGATGGACCCTGCAACACTGTGGCAAGTATATGCTTTGAAAATTCTTCTGTCCATCCCCAAAGTTATCTGGAGTAACTATACAATAGGAAAATGGGCATGCCCAGATATTCTGAAGACTATTAGGCACAGCTTCTGAGCTGATATTGATGCCCAGAGTCCTAAAGTATCACCCTGGACCCCCAGTTAGAATGAAGCACATATGGGTACATATGGAACCTAGTGATATACACTGAGTATCCAGATTATTATGACCACCTGACGTTTGTAGGCAAATTAGCTACAATTTCATGCTTAAGTTGCTAGAGGACCAGACCATTATAAATAGGGAAACAGGTTGTTTACCACGACAGGATAAGTGATTTTTTTCTGAAGATATGGGTAAACAATGCGATTTAACAGCGTTTGAATGTGGGATATATACATACACACACACACACTGAATGGCCAGATTACTATGACCAACCCATCAGTACTTCGTTGGGCCACCTTTTGCCTTCAATATTGCGGAGATTTTTCTTGGCATTGCCACAG
>NW_006297754.1:2057732-2063362 GCF_000327345.1 Myotis davidii | reverse complement strand
TGACTAATTTGCCTACAAACGTCTGGTGGTCATAATAATCTGGCCACTCATCATAATATATATCCCACGTTCAAAGGTTATTAAATCACGTTGTTTACCCATATCTTCAGAAAAAAATCACTTATACTGTCGTGGTAAACAATCTGCTTCCCTATTTATAATGGTCTGGCCCTCTAGAAACTTCAGAGTCCAGAGTGCTAACCATTACACCATGGAAACCTCTAGAAACTTCAGTGTGAAATTATAGTTAATTTGCCTACAAACGTCAGGTGGTCATAATAATCATGCCACTCAGTGTATATATGGGAAACAAGTATTAAGCTGTGCTTGGCTAAAGTCTGATTTAAAATACACCTACAGGGTCAACAAACATTTCCAGTGGCCATTTCCTCAATCTGTCAGGGCATATTTTGATAGATATTGGGGGAACACCAGTAGTATTCTCAGAATCTGCCCTATTTTCCTACTAATAAAATAATAAATTGACTCTATATCTTCATTTATTTAGGTGAGAAAAAATAGTATGTTCTATACTGGATGTTAGACAAATAATTATAACTCCATAACTCAAATGGCATTCTCTGTAAATCTAAAGATCCAATAAATTTCTCACAATTAGCACTTGGATAATTTAGAAAGATATTAACCTGTAAACTTTGTTCATTATTTGGTCCTATTCTGTCGTAGCTTCAAAACATCTCAGATTTATGATTTACTACATCAGCAAAATACTTAACAAAGTATTTTGGGCAGGAGTCATTTAATGGCTCCCTTGGGGTTAGGGATAGCATAGATATAAATGAAATATATAATAATGTTTAAAAAATCACTTTAATAATAACCACTAACATTGCTGGTAGTACTAATCAAACAACCACTGTGAATATCACTATTGAATGAGTTATCAGTACATTCCAGATACTCAATAAATTTTAATATTTGAATCTTCCCAGCAGTATTCTTATATAGGTACTATTATTTTCCATCAAATTACAAAGAAACAAGGTTTCAGAGAAGCCAGGTCACTTGGCTAAAGCTATGTGGCTATCAATAGAAGACCAGAGTTCTTAGCTCTTTTTTTCTCCTTTCTCTTATTTCAGTGCTAGAATGTTAATTCTGTGAGTGCTAGAATCTGTTATATGTGTTATAGGGAGTATCTATAGGAAGACAACTTCTAAGACAACAGCTTCCATGATCAAATAAACTTATAAAACACTGCCTACTTTATTCTTTGCTTAGGGAATGCAATATGTACTTTAGCATATTAAAGGCTTAGTGAAATTTGATAGCAAACAAACAAACAAAAATGGAAAACAAACCAAAACTAACTCACCAAACAAGATTCTTTAATATTGTTAAATTTAGTGTTTCCCAGAGTTGTTTAACTATTCTATCAGTTATGACACTTTAGATAGAAGTAACAGTAAACTCAACTCAAAGTGGATGTACCAATTTGGCTATTTATCATCTCTCATAATAATAAGAATATTAAGTAAAGTAGCTTCTGAATTGGATAATTCAATGGATCAACACAATTAGGAAACACTCAAGATCTTTCTTCTTTTCATAATGGTAGGATCAATTTTAAAATTATTTTTCAATTTCATGCCATAAAATGTATCAAAATATGCTTGGAAATACCTTTCCCTAACATGCCAATTGACCTATGTGATTCTGTAAAATGGTATTGAGGAAAATTTTCCATTAAAAATGGGTTTTATTTAGACATGTCTTAATTTTCTGTTTTTTTTTTTTTAACTTTTAACTGGATGTCTAATTTCTCAAAATTCAACAAATATAAAGTTAATTATGTTTAAGAATTTTAAAATACCCTGTGTCAGCATTACATGAAAGGATTAAGATTTCTAAACGACCAGGGACAAGCATTACTTAAACATCTAGTGATAGGGTTTATTTTCTATCTTGATTAAAAATTTAAAACTAATTTTGCATTTCTTAGAACACTGCAGAATCATGAGATCAGTGCTTTCATAATAAATATCTATATTTTTAAAATTCTATCCTAACTGACAGTTTAGGTTCTTTTTTCCCCCAGAAAGTAAAAAAAAAAAAATGATGGAATTAATTTAGAATTACCATAGGCAGCAAATACCTAAAGGACAATTAAATTCTCATTTATTTGTCTAGAAGTAGTTCAGCTGGCCTGTGATGTCATTAGGAATCTAGGCTCTCTCTTCCTTTCTAACTCACCAACCTTGAAACATAAGCCTTTTTCCCTTTCACATCATGAGTTTTCAATGTAGATACAAAGGGAGAATGTGAAACAGAGATAGTGCTAACCACACTGGTCTCTTTTAACTTAGGAAAAACACACACACACACACACACACACACACACAAAAAAAAAAAACAAGCAAACAACAACAACAACAAAACAAAAAAACACCACTTTTTCAGAGATGTCCAAACTGAATTTCTTTGTCCAGATTTGGACTACGCATATCTGCAAGTGATGTTGGGAAATTGAGGAAGAGAACTGTTATAATTTTTTTAGATTATTATCAAATGCCTAGATTTGTTTAAATGTGCACCACCAAATAACAAGGAGGTGTTTTTAGATCTTATCCTCTAAACACTGTTTGTAACATCTGCCTACTTTCTGAATATATTAGATTTATAAGTGGGAAAAACACATATGAATAGAGTTCTGAGTTTGAATGGGTTTGTTCCCTTTATTAGTAATATGACCTTGAAGAAATTATAAAGATATAAGAATACTTCAAGCCTGGCCAGTGTGCTTGAGCATTGACCCATGAACCAGGAGGTCACAATTCAACTTCTGTTCAGGGCACATGCCCAGGTGGCTGCCTCCATTTCCAGTAGGGGATGTGCATGAGGCAGGAAATTGATAATCCTCTTTCATAAAGAAAGACTTATATATCTCTCTCCCTTCCACTCTGAAATCAATAAAAATACATTAAGAAAAAGAATACTTCAGAAGTTGAAATCATTAGAAGAAAGCTTTCAAGATTCCTACCACTGTATGTTCTCACCTACCTTCATCCATACCTACAAATCCTTCCATACTGCTTGACAACATACATGGATTAGCTGCACTAAATCCATCTCTCTACTTGTTCCCTAGCTCTTAGCCCTTTTTACCTCTTCAGGGATATCACGCTAACAGCTCTCTCAACTCTCTTCTATGATAATTTTCTTCTATACTGGATCTTTCCCATCAGCATCCAAAATCTTTCATCTTCATTTTATAAGCTTATATCCCATTCTTTTGTTCCTTTTGGGGCTAGCAGCCTATGAAAGAGTCACCTTTATTAACCCAAAATTTATATACTTTTTTGAAAAAGAGTTATAAAAATTGTGAAATGATACTCAGAAATGATAAAGTTGAAAGACAAAAGGAGATAATCTTTTCTTCTGTGTCTTAGAGACAAGAATACATGTCTCCTCATTTATCACTGTCAGGATTTTATGACACAACTAGAGGCCCAGTGCATGAATTCGTGCACCAGTGGGGTCCTTCGGCCTCGCCTGAAAGATCAGGATGAAAACCAGCCCTCCGACATCCCCCAAAGGGTCCCAGATTGCAAGAGGGCACAGGCCAGGCCGAAGGACCCCACCAGTACACAGTGCACAACCAGGGTGGGGAGGGATGTGGGAGGTTGGCCAGCCTGGGAGAGGCCATGGGAGGGGTCCAGGTCTGGCCCTTCCCACTCAGTCCTGATCAACTGGACCCTAGCAGCAAGCTAATCTACCGGTCAGAGTGTCTACCCCCTAGTGGTCAGTGCATGTCATAGTGAGCAGTTGAGTGGCCTTAACATATCATTAACATATTATGCTTTGATTGGTTGAATGGTCAACCAGTCAACTAGACACTTAGCATATTAGGCTTTTATTATATAGGATGATGACTAAGCAATGAGAATGGAACCATAATAATTGCATTAAACCTGTCTCAGGGAAGCCTCTCCTAAAATATGTTTGACACATGTGGTAAATGAGAGCAAACATTTGAGAGATGTTTTCACATAGTAGGAGTGATGGATACTGAATATATAGCTAATAGTATTTGTGCCACCCATTGTCCTTTCAATGGCCTAGTCCAGTATTTGGCAAACTCATTAGTCAACAGAGCCAAATATCAACAGTACAGTGATTGAAATTTCTTTTGAGAGCCAAATTTTTTAAACTTAAACTATATAGATAGGTACATTGTTATTAACTTAATTAAGGTACTCCTAAGGCTTAGGAAGAGCCACACTCAAGGGACCAAAGAGCCGCATGTGGCTCGTGAGCCACAGTTTGCCAACGACAGGCCTAGTCAATTGGGAAATAAATATCAGATATCTATTAGAACCCAGTATGGACATCATTTCTGGTAAAATATTAGTTTCTTTTTGGCATACTAGCAGATAATATCCCATAAGACATCTGTGTTCTGTGAAACCCAATTTGGACAGAGCCATTATTGAAAAATGACATTGAATAAAAAGATGCAAGGAAAGAGATATAAATAATGTGGAAAAGTCTTAAGGAATAAGCAATTTAAATTATGAATATATTTCAGATTTGAAAATGCAGTGAACACTCAAATAGGACAGAGTAAGAAGAAAAATACATGAAAAAAATAACAGAAACTAATTTGCTTGAGAAACATCTTCATGCCCTTTTGAAAGTAACATAAAGAGTTGCATGGATGGAACTGGAGAACATTATGCTAAGTGAAATAAAACAGTCAGAGAAAGATAAACATCACATGATCTCAATCATTTGTGGAATATAATGTACATCATAAACTGATGAACAAAAATAGATACAGAGACAAAGAAGCATCAAACAGACTGTCAAACTACAGTGGTGGGGGTGAGGAGTTAAGAGATCAACCAAAGGGTTTGTATGCATTCATATGAGCATAACTAATGGACACAGACACTAGGGGGGTGAGGGCATGCACCAGGGGGTGGGGGGGGAAGGCTAGGGGGAGGTCAAGAGGGGCAAAGGAGACACATGTTCTCCTATTTGTAATACTTTAAACAATAAAAAAAGAGTTGGCTTTGACAAGTCATTTAAAATAACAATACCAACAACTTTTTAAAGTACTTAAGAGTTACTGAGATAATCATAAATTCATACCAATGCAGTTAATGATTACTTTGTTTTCAGACTTACAATAAGATGCAATTTCCCTGCACCATCATCTTTTCTCACGTCCTAATTCACACAGAACTAGTTAGAAGGGAGAAACAGTTATGGCATAAATGAACATCTTTAACAGGAAAGTAATCAAATGATGTCTTTGGCTTAGTCAGATACAGGATTTACTTCCAGGTTTCTGATGTTTTCATAGCTATAAACAATAGAAAAACAGAGGAAATAGAATAAAAAAAGAAAAAACAGATAAGCCAAGAACCAGAATCTTTTATCAGCAACCCTGCTCATGAATGTTGATCATGCGGACTCCATAACTGCCTAGATCTACGATACATACTTCCTTTTCCTTGTTTTACCTACCTTTAGAGAATATATCTAGCAATAACACCTGGCAGGGCAAAATTGATATAAAAGAAACAACTCAAAATTTCTCTAAAGTTTTTGTTGATGATCTATTGTATTGAGGTAGGGCCACGTATTATTTATTGGAGAATGGTATA
>NW_006297754.1:2056974-2057692 GCF_000327345.1 Myotis davidii | reverse complement strand
TGACCGTTATGACCAAATGACCAGGACAACCAGATGACCAGCTGGAAACTATGACATGCACTGTCCCAGATCTTGCTGCTGGGGCCCTGAGAGCCCTGAATCTGGTTCACCTGCACCCCCAGATCCAGACAGGAGGGAAGAGGGAGCCTGATTCCTCACAGAATCAACTGCGCCTGAGCTTGCTGCTGGGGCCAAGCTTCCGTGCCGCTCCCCCCCCAACCCCCCCAGAGCAGGCCAGTGCCCTGATCACCGGCTTGGCTAAGGGACCCCACCCGCACACGAAGTTGTGCACCGGGCCTCTAGTATAAATATAATTTAGCTAATATTTTTTAGAATAAAATGGAGTACAATGGAAAAGAGCTACAGCAGTTAATTATGATCCATTCTCCTTCCAATGCCCTAATAAATTGGAAAATGGATATGAGATGGCCATTAAAACAGAGTATGACAGCATGGATGGACCTGGAGAATATTATTCTAAGTGAAATAAGCCAATCTGAGAAAGACAAATATCACACGATCTCACTTATTTGTGGAATATAATGATCAAAATGAATTGACCAACAAAATAAGTCCTAAAGTATGGAGGCATGGAATAGACTGACACACCTTGATGTGGGGTTGGGGGTATGAGAAGAGATAAACCAAAGAACTTATATACTCACTAGAGGCCCAGTGCACAAAAATTTGTGCACTCGGCGAGGGGGGGTTGGGGGGG
>NW_006297754.1:2044802-2056296 GCF_000327345.1 Myotis davidii | reverse complement strand
CTCCCAGCTTCTCTTTACTTTTTCTTTTTTTAAATTCTGGGATTTATTTACCTTCTATAATTGAAACTTTGTAGCTTTGAGAGGAGCTCAGAGCTGGCCAGGGAGAGCGGGAGGGAAGCTTGGCTTCCTCCATCATTGGGGCAACCAAGCCTCCTGCTCACTCCAGCTCCATGGCCATGGCTGGCTGAAAGCAGGTATCTGGGGTTTATTTACCTTCTATAATTGAAACTTTGTAGCTTTGAGAGGAGCTCAGAGCTGGCCAGGGAGAGCGGGAGGGAAGCTTGGCTTCCTCCATCACTGGGGCAACCAAGCCTCTTGCTTGCTCCAGCTCCATGGCTGCCGGCCACCATCTTGGTTCGGTTAATTTGCATACAGTCACTCTGATTGGCTGGTGGGGGGGGCTTAAGGTGTAGCAGAGGTGCAGTCAATTTGCATGTTTGTCTTTTATTAGTGTAGATATGCAGAGTCCATAGATATGGGTAATAGGATGGTGAAAACCTGGGGGGAGGGGAGGAGGGTTTAGGAGAAGGGGGGTAAAGGGGAGGGGAGAATGGGAGACATCTGTAATACTATTAACAATAAAAATATATATGTATAATATTTTAAAAAGCATATGAACATTATTTCTGGTAAAACCAGAAAGATAATATGAGAGGGAAGTCCTAAGTAGAGTGTCTTACCCTGGCTGATTTGGCTTAGTTGGCTGAGTATTAGCCCTGTGCACCTTACGGGTTGCTGGTTTGATTTCCTATCAAGGCACATATCCAGGTTGCAGGTTCAATGCAGAGTCGGGGCTCATATGGGAAGCAACCAATTGATGTTTTTCTCTCACATTGATGTTTCTCTCTCTGACTTCCTTCCTTTCTCTCTAAAATCAGTAAAAAAAAAAAAAAAAAAAGTAGTGTCTGGTACCCTAAACTCAGGATAAGTTAAACTGCAGAGCAAGACAAAACTGACTGTCCATTGATTTCCAAAACTCCAAAGCAGGCATAAAGCTAGGTGTAATTATTTCATAGATACTAGACTCTAATAAAGATGTTTGCCCTGCTTAGGGATATACCAAAGTCAGGGGGAGAAAGCAAGAGGATGAGGAGGGAGGGAAGGAGGGAGGAAGGGGTAGAAGATAACCTCCATTAAGGATCTTTGTTTTGCTCACTGCTATATTTTCAAGCACCTGAAACACAGAGGGAGCTCACGGGTGCCCACCAAATATTTATAGAGTGAACTTAACAAAATTGTTACCAACACATGTAAATGTATCTCTGGGGATTGTAACAGTAGAATCTGTTAGCTAAAAACAACAACAAAAAAAAACACAAAAAAACAAACAAACAAAAAAAACTGTTCCTTAATTAAACATCAAATAATATTCTGCAAATTTCCATTTTAATGATCAGCAGCATGTGTATCTCTTCTAACAGAGGGTTAATTCTCTTACTAGTTAACTCCAACTTCCAAAGAGTGTCCTCTGGCAGCTGGAATTCACAATTCAGAGTTAGGCAAAGCAAGCACGTCTGCACCTGGAAACAATTAAGCACCAAGGCCATTTGAGCAGCACAGGTGTTCTGGCAAGCAGAAAACTCGCATCCTCTGTAGCCAGCTGAAGATCCTGATTAATTGACTTGATTTTAAGCTCAAGTAATGTCCACTGAGTTGCTGAGAGGAATGAGATGACAATGAACTTTAGTTACAAGGGGAGACGAGCCATTACATGTTTGTGTAAAAATAAACTTAATTAATTTTAGCAGAATTTGTGAGAAGATATTAGTATTAATAACTCTTTGGATTTTATGGATACGATTTTCTCTGATTCTCAATTGACTTCAATGAAAATAATGGACCTCATAGTGGAAATTCTGTTTATTTGATGGAAATAAAATCATTTCAAGAATCTTTTTGTTTTTGAAGCATCTATATTTTCCTACACCCCAGAAATGTTTCTCGTTTTTTCTTGTACTCTATGGTGAGGAATTAAGGATGATGATTCCAGGGAAAAGAGATTAATAAAATTTGTAAAGTTAGTGCATCAATGATGCCAGAACAATCATTTCCCTTTCTGGACAACATTCTCTTGCTTAACACGTTAAGCGCCAGCCTGTTTCGTCTTCCGGACAGAAAGTATAGTGTCAGTCACCAGTGACTGACTGGGCGCTTAATGTGTTAAACTAATTATATACATGCCCAAAATCATGACCTTCCATATTTGTGACGAGTGGTAAACTAGCAGTGGCAAAAATCTTTAGTAACATAACCCATGATGGTTAAATGATCACAAATGATATATTTGAATTTTTATTTATTTTTAATTTTTTATAAATAGGTTGAGATATGATAGCTTTTTAGAGCTGCTGAAACCAGCAGGCACCAGCTTCTGCAAATTCATTTTCTTCTTTTCACATACAACATTTAAAAAAATACATTTAAGAAACAGCTTGCCATTTTTCTCTTCTTTTTCTTCCAATGGTCAACTACCACTGAAATAATAATATTCAACTCTTGTTTTTGAATAATTTAGAGGTTTATGTTATCATGTAGCAACTAGACAAAGGTTAGCAGAAAAATATTTCAGAGCAATAGAGAAAATTAAAGGTTATGTATTACTTGAAATAAAAAGTGTTATGTCATTTCTATGGGGAAAAATAAGGAATACAACTGTATCTCTATTAGCAAAGAGATGCATTCTAATGTCCATCCCATTCCTATGACTTCATCTCTGAAATTTTAAAATATAAAAATAGTGCTTTCTATCTATAGTAGAAGGGTAGTGATAGTAAGAAACTGTTTTAAACATTAAGAAATGAAAGATGCAAGGCCTTTAATAATAAAAAAATCTATATTCTTTTTTTAAATTTTTTTATTTATTTATTTATTTTTGATTTTTTTTTATATTCTTGATATTGTTCTTATGTATCTTTATTATTGTTGCGCTAGCTCAGTTTACTAGTAACTCTGATGCCAAAATATTTCTGTTGTCTCCCATATTTGCTGTCACCCTTCTTACACATATCACTGTCTAAACTACTATATATTTTCTATATATTTTATTAGTCCTTTTTATTGTTCCCCTACTCATTCTTGAATTTAAGCTTCAGTACCTATAATAGTTTCTGATAATAGGTTATAAATAAATATTTCTTGCATAAGTAAATGCATGAAGATATACCAAAGGCAGTAGCTCAACTTTAATACTGTCATTCATTTCCTAGTTGTATGACAATTGACAAGTCATTTAATCTTTTTTTTAAATATATTTTATTGATTTTTTTTACAGAGAGGAAGGGAGAGAGATAGAGAGTTAGAAACATCGATGAGAGAGAAACATCGATCAGCTGCCTCCTGCACATCCCCTACTGGGGATGTGCCCGCAACCAAGGTACATGCCCTTGACCGGAATCGAACCTGGGACCTTTCAGTCCGCAGGCCGATGCTCTATCCACTGAGCCAAACCGGTTTTGGCAAGTCATTTAATCTTATGATTCACAATTGACTATACAATGGATAAAGATAATAGCCATAATATTATCATTCATTATAGCTATCTATTGGCATCAGAAAGTGTACTTTAATTATATCATAATGATATATCAATAGTAATATCATTTATATCTTTATACCCATTTTGATGGTAAGAAAAATGAAACAAATGTTCAAGTAACTTTCAAAATGATAGATGAATAATTTAAAACCTGATATACATTGGCACTTCTAATAAGTTGCCAAAAATATAAACTTGAATATATTTTGTAAATTTAAAAACAGAATTACAAGTATACAAAAACAAGTCAACTTCCACCCATATTCTTTTTTATACCTCAGAATAACAGATGATGTACTTTAATAAATCAAATTTGTGATCTTGGCATATGCATTTCCCAAGGTCCCAATGTTCTACCACCTTCCCAAGAGGAAATTATACCTCTGAATGCAGGTATTTTCTCCCCCAATTAGAGCTACTGGGGCTACAACTCTAGGACTGACAAGAGAAGGGTTGAAGCTAAACAGAAGTACAGGGAAGAGAAGGTAAAGGGAAACAAAAGGAATGGAGATCTTCAGTCACTTCCCTTCTTATTCTTTAGTAAGATAAGTCATTTAGAGTGATTAGTGCTTAGGAAATAATTGTAAGGAGTTGGCCAAGTCATTGAAGGCTGTCAGCAGCTACTTGGTATACTGAATATACCAGAACAGTACCACTAAAATAAAGTAAAATTTATTTTGGAGTACAGATTTACAGTAATCTACATATAATTAATTTGTGTTTATAGTGTATACAATAGTTAAGAAGTTTTATGTAGAAGCTTCATATTATTCATTGAGATTTTTGTGCTATACCCTGATGTGTGCTTTTAAAAATAATCTTGCTTTACACAGGAGAGGTTTGAGTTTTTAGTGGGTTTAGAGTCACAGAAAAAATCTTGTGACAGAAAATGATCAAATAATAAAAATATATTGCCCAGATATTTTAAAATATACTTTTAAATTTTGCAATGTGTAGGTTTCCAGAAAAATTACAAAGATATTAAAGAATTTGAGTATATGTCACATCCAGGTTCCCCTCTAGTTAGCATCTCACATTGGTATGAAATGTGTTACAATTAATGAACCAATGTTCCAATGTTAATATATTTATTACTAAGTCCATATTTTATTCAGATTTCCTAATTTCATGGTTCATCATTTTGTGTTTCAGGATCCCATCAAGGATACTACATTACATGAAATGGTCATGTCTCCTTAGGCTCCACATGACTGTAAGGTTTCTCATATTTTCCTTGTTTTTTAATGACCCTGACAGTTTTGAGGCATGCTGTTGAAGTGTTTTGTAGAAAGTCCCACAGTTGAGATTTGTCAGATGTTTTTCTCAAGATTGGCATTATGTGTTTTTTTGCAGTGATCGGCAAACTCATTAGTCAACAGAGCCAAATATCAACAGTACAATGACTGAAATTTCTTTTGAGAGCCAAATTTTTTAAACTTAAACTATATAGGTAGGTACATTGTTATTAACTTAATTAGGGTACTCCTAAGGCTTAGGTAAAGCCACACTCAAGGGGCCAAAGAGCCGTATGTGGCTCACGAGCCGTAGTTTGCTGACCACGGTTTTAGAGGAAGACCTATAGAGGTAAAGTGTCACTTACATCATATCAAGGATACATACTATCAACATGACTGGACACTGTTGATGCTGACCTTCATATCACTTGATTAGGTTTATCACTCTAAAGTTACTCATTTTTCTTACAAACCCTCATTCCCATGCTGTACCCTTTTAGAAGGAAATTTACTCAGCTCACATTTAAGGAATGGGAAATAAATGCCCCACCTCCTCTAGGGCAGAGGATCTAAATAAATTATTTGGAATTCTTCTGCAAGAGGAAAGGTTATCTGTTCTTTCCATTCTCTTTATTTATTAAGTCATTTATTTATGTCAGTATGAACTCATTGGTCATTTGTTGCAAAGTTTTTATTTGACTTCACTTAAATATATAGATAGACCTTATTCTCACTAGGAATCTTATTTTTCATCTTCTTTCATCCTTTTTCCTTCAATAGAGTCAAAGAGCCATGCCCTTAAAATTGAGGTTAGTAAATATTTTTCTGTAGGAGGTCAGATATTAAATATTTTTTTCATTCTGTGTCCACATGGTCTCTATTACAACTATGTGAAAGTAGCCCCAGACATATTTTAAAAAATTACTGTGGCAGTGTCCAATAAAACTTTATTTGGAACAGCAGGTGGAACAGATTTGTTTCAGATGCCATAGATTGCTGTTCCCTGCCTTAGAGACATTGACTTAATGTCTCTAAGATCTTTATTCCCAGATTGCTCTATGCTCTAATGACCTCCTTTTAGGAGTAACTTTTACTCTGTGGGTTCTTAATTGCTTTCTGTATAAATAGGAGTTTTTATTTTTTCCATGAAATGTAAAACTTTAATGGAAGAAACTTTGAACATAACTAGAAAATAATATTAACTCTAAAATCAAGAATTTGGAGAAGAAAGAATACAGATGCTTTCCCTGCATGGTCTGTGATTTAAGACAGAGCTAAACATTCTGGGGCAAGATACTTGGCTCTATTTGTTACAAACATTCCTGTATGTTTTCCGAAGCCAACAATATGGTTGATCATCTGGAGTTAGGGATACGTAGAAATATAAATGGAAGGAAACATGTCTTTGAAAACCCAGTCTTGGTCAATTCTGTATAGACTAAATTATTTTTGAACACTGTTGGAAGGGGTGCACACCACATGTTGACATATTTGTTAAAAATAAAATGGAGACAAAGTGAAAAAAAAAAAACAAAGAGTCAGAATGCAAACTGAGCAACAGTTTAAGGAATACTGTTTTTCCTTTTCATATCAAAACTGCATAATGCCCAGTTAACACAACCATTGTATTAATGATAAAAGGGCTACAATACAAGTTGATTAGCTACAACAGCTCCTGTCTATTTAAATGTTTTAGTTCTGAGGGGACACTGTTACACCTAATTTGATTCCCCCCTGAGCAGTACATGATGTGTTATTTGATGCCCTTCAAAGGACGCGATTAGCCGAGCTATAAAGTGTCTGATTTTATTAGCTTTGCTGGGTTTTATCAGTTTGTAAATGTGTTATTTTCTCCATTTATTGTGCCTATGGGATCCAGAGATAGAGTAAGCATCAAGTTAATATGTTTTGGGGAGGCAGCAATGGCCATACTTTAACACTTACGCTGTGTTGTGATGACATTGAAGGTGGAGTCGTGGAAACTGTAATGTCAGGGCCATTTATCAAGGCAATTCTTCAATGCTATAAACCTGGGCTCTGACACTGAATTCTACAGTAAGCCTTTGTTTTAAATAGAACCAAGTGTTTCTGGGCTGCACTGCTAACAATCCTCCTTAACCGAATAACAAGTAGTCAATAACAAGAAAATAGGCCAGGCAGGTGGTCAGAAGAGAAAAGGAAGCAAAGGTGTTGGCCTAAGACACTGCCTGCGGTGTTTTTTGCTTTTTGTTTTTCACTAAAGACAGGATTTAATTTTAGGTATTTAAGTTAAAAAAAATGCTCCATAAAAATGTCTCCAACCCTTTGCTTTTAATTGGGACAGAGAACACAGTACACTCATTTAACTAAATCTCTTGGCAGGAAACAATTTCAATGCCATGCATTCAAAGGGTGCCAAACCAAATGACACAATCATCATTGAAGATGTTCAGAGCAGTTAACAGGTGTTGTGGCTTCAAGTTCCTGCCTTTTCTTAGGTTGCCTTTCATTTAGTTTTCTCAGTTCTATTCAAACCATTTGCCAATGCATCAAAGATGGACACTGCACTTAGTGTTCAAGCATTTAATTCATTAACAACAATGCTTATTCATACAATGATTTCATTTTCTGCAACCCTATAGTAGTGTTTTCTTTTAGTCTGGAATCCAAAAGATAATCTGAGGTCTTCCTCCCTCACTTTTCCCACTAGGCATAACTATTTTCTTCATTTATTCATTTACACCCACTAACTTTACAAAAATATCAATATGACTTGTAAGTGTTGCGTTTGATCTGCATTAACAGAAATAATTACTAAGCATTATTTTATAAGTTTGAGGACCTAAAAGAAACCTTTATTGTGTTGTATGTATTAGCTGAGGAGAAAGACAAATTATGCACAAGCATCTTTCTGAGTACATTTTCGGTATTGTGTGTTAGATAATATCTCCTCCTAAAGCCTTATGAGATTGAAGCCATTCTAATCACAACTAACTGATATGAAAACTAAGTTTAGGAGAGGTTAAATGATTTCCCTCACATCTCCACAAGTAAGTAGTAGAGTAGGGATAAAGCCATTGTGAGATAAAGTCTAAGATATCAAGAGAATGGGCAATTTAAATGATGTATCCAAGACAGGCTTAAATGTGAATTTTTCAGTTGAAAGTTCTACATCAGCAATTCTCTTATTCTTCAGAGGTTTCTTCCTTTACATCTACTTCTCCCATCTTATCTTTTATGTAACCTTCACCTACAAGGCATGGACTCTGACCTCTATTAGACACTAGGTTGGTAAATCAGTTCTTAATAATATAGTTGAATTAAAAGAGAGAACTGTATGCTTATACTAAAGAAGTATATCTTCCACTAGAAGGAAAGCAATTGAAGTTAGGAATTTTCTTTTTTCTATTTCCCTGGGTGGCAAGGTGAATCTTCTTCAGTAGATTTTCCTGTATGTTAATTATTGCATAATTTATTTTAATTTTTACATGACATCCTTTGACTATGTAAGGAAGCATACTATATTTTCAAAATTTTAAAAACCCTATAAAGTATGGATAAATTACTTGAATGTGAAAGATTATATCAGTGTTTGTATCTACTATCTGTATATCCAACTTTGTCTTAAATATGGCCTGAGTTATTGGTGTTTTTCAAGATTAAATCTAAATATGAGCAGTTAAAATTTAAATTGTAAAAAGTTATTCTGCCCATAAGTTATTTTATCTTATACTGAATCAAAACTATTTAGCACACATGCATGTCTGTATGTGCACAGACACACATACACATTCAATTACATTGATTCAGTTCATTTTTTAAAAATGTTGTTTTCCATACGTAATCCAAGCTGAGGTGAAAATGGGAGTTAGCAATTTAGACATGTACTCTAGAGCAGTGATGGCGAACCTATGACACTAGTGTCGGAGGTGACACGCGAACTCATTTTTTTGGTTGATTTTTCTTTGTTAAATGGCATTTAAATATATAAAATAAATATCAAAAATATGTCTTTGTTTTCCTATGGTTGCAAATATCAAAAAATTTCTGTATGTGACACAGCACCAGAGTTAAGTTAGGGTTTTCCAAAATGCTTACACGCCGAGCTCAAAAGGTTCGCCATCACTGCTCTAGAGAAATATGATCATTTAAAACTGTGTGTTTTTCTAGTAGATGCTATATTCTTAAATTTGCAAAATAGTTGGTCTGGAAAAGCAGTCCCCTAGGTATATACAAGATGAAGTACCTTTGATGGACTCTTCTGCTCCTAAAGAAAGGTTTGTAGTCTATAAGCCTGTATATTCTATTTTTATGGACATGCACTTAGTACATATTAAATTGTAGTCTAATACTTTGAATACATATTCTAGCCTTCTTAGTCTAATTCTAGAGGCCTGGTGCACGAAAGTCATGCACTGGGAGGGGTGTCCCTCAGCCCGGCCTGCTCCCTCTCATAGTCCAGGACCTCTTGGGAAATGTCTGCCTGCCAGCTTAGGCCCACATCCCCCTTGCAGTCTGGGACCCCTCACTCCTTACCGCCCACCTACAGTGGAAGCTTGAGAGGCTCCTGCCACCGCCACTACTGCTGCACTCACCAGCCATGAGCCTGGCTTCTGGCTGAGCGGCACTCCCCCTGTGGGAGCACACTGACCATCCAGGACAGCTCTTGTGTTGAGTGTCTGCCCCCTTGTGGTCAGTGCATATTATAGCAACAGGTCATTTCTCTGGTCATTCAGCTGTTCAGTTGATTTGCATATTAGTGTTTATTATATAGGATACTGTTTTATTAAAGGGGAAGTATAATGTAAGAGTACTAATTTTCAAAAGGAATTATCATGCTGCTAAATGGTCACAAAAACCAAACTGTGGTTTCTAAGATCTCTTTTGTTTTAACAATGGAACTATGGTTCATTAATACTGAAAGTGGGGGGGAAAGCCTTTATCCTTTACTCTTTGTTTTTACTATTCTCTCTTTTTAAAATTAATCAACTACAATTGTTGTATATCCATTATTTTCCTGTAATAATTAACTATACATTCCCTAAATTAAACATCATTTCAGATTTCTGCATTTTCACTTGGCTAAGAAATGTGTGTATGTGTGTGTGCACATGCACGTGTGTGTGTGTGTGTGTGTTTGTGTGCATGCACATGTTTACAATAATAATTTTGGACACAATATCTATATGTATATACAATACTTATAATTATGTGTGCAATATATGTGTAAAATATGTAGAATATATATAAGAAAAATATGTAATTGATTACATTCATTTTCTTTATCAGAACTATTTAATAGTTTATACTCATAATGATGAGGAAAATAGATAACAAAGGAATTCATTACAAGATATTAATATGTAATAAATTTTTCATTTTCCTTTATGAGAAATAACATAAAACTTTGGCATTTCAAGCCACCTTAAAAGCATTAATTTAAGTATAGAGATAATGCTCACTGTAAATAATAGCAACTATTATTTTGAAATAATTTAGAGTTATAATAAAGCAAAGCAAAAATAGCCCTAAGATTTCCTGTTTACTGCTTTCCCAGGTTCTCAAAATGTTAACTTTTACCACATTTATCTTTCCATTCTCTATTTTTCCCCTGAAATGCTTTACATAATGCTAGTTTATTTGCAAATATTTCAAACTGTGTTTCCTAAAAGCAGTGGCATTCTCATACATGAGTTAATATAATTATAAAAATCAGGAAATTAACTTTGATTCAATGTAAATCTTATTCAAATACCAACAATTATTTAACTAATATTCTATATGGCAAAAGAATAAAACAATGAATTAGCCCATAATTCAATCCAGAATTACACCTGATACATAGTTTTCATGTCTCTTCATTCTCCTTTAATCTGGACCAATTTCTTAGGTGTCCTACAAGACCTTGTCATTTTTAAAAGTGTATAGAACAGTCATTTTGCACAGCACCCCTCATTTTGAATGTGTCTTATGTTTCATCAGGATTTGATAAAGATTCTGGGCAGAAATAGCACAGAGTGATGCACCCTCAAAGTGCATCATATCCAGAGGCATATAGTATTGATTTATCCCACTGAATTAAAGTCCTGTAAGCTGCTCTATTTTTTCTCTTTCAATAAATAGCTTATGCGGATATACTTTGAGAATATGTAGGTATGTTATGTCTTATGATAGTTTTCTCATTAAATGTAATGTCCACTGATGAATCTTATCCAGACAAGTATTTTTATATTTTCACTAGTAGCCCGGTGCATGAAATTCATGCACATTAAAAGGGAATTAATTAGCGGAGATATTTTAATATTGCTACCTGCCCTTTCTCTATAATAGAAGTTTGAGAGATGAAAGGAAATTAGTAAAATGTATATGAAAATAATATGTAAATTTATAATAAATAAACAGTAACAAAAGAATATAACAACAGAGGCATGATATAAAAATGACAAAAACATGATATGAAAACCACAAAAACATGATATAAAAACAACAGTGATGCAAACAATGACTGATAAAGTGATTAAACTTATTCTAATATCTCCCTGTACACCACATTAAGAGTGAAAACACTTTCAGAGTGCTTGACTAATTTCCCTTGTGATGAAGTATTCAGAACTTTAACTGTAACGTCACATGCTCTTCAAACTCGAGAGAAAGCAACATATAACTGACTACGTGCAAAAACAGGTTCAGGTAGGAATATGCCTACTCTGTCTAGAGTTTGTCCTTGTGATTTATTAATAGTCAT
>NW_006297754.1:2033829-2044605 GCF_000327345.1 Myotis davidii | reverse complement strand
CAAATCATTTCACAGGTTATTTCAATAATATCCGTTCCTAAGTGAAAACTGCTAGCAAGTTTGCCATCTCCAAGTTTTACTACCATCCATTATAAGCAGAATCCTCTGCTCTCATATTTGTAGTAAGAGACAACTTTCTGAAACATTCCCAAACATTGCAGTACTTTAAACTCATTTGTACTATGGCCGATCACATAGCATGTGGTATAATACTGAGACATTGTCAAAAATCCCCTCCAAGAAGGAGACCTTTCCCACAAAATACAACATTCAGACTCATGATTTCTCTTAGTAATCTGTCTATGGCATTTATAGCATGACTGGATGCCATGGTGCATTCATCAATAATGAGAAGTTGGGCCTTTTTAATAGTTTTAGCAACTTCACTCTTTATATTGAGTCTAGAAATTGAAGTTTCATTTAATGGAATTGGTAATTTATATTGGGAATGAAAGGTGCTTCCACTGAGAAGTAAATGTGCAGCAATTCCTGTAGATGCTGTGGGTAAAACAGTACCACCACAACCTCTAATATAATGTATTAAAACTTTATACAGATATGCAGGTGAGTAGGATTCCGAGCTGTCAGGCCCCTGACAGAAGCTGGCCACCTGTCAATTCCGTGAGAAATGGGGCTCCCTCCTCCCTCCTGTCAGTATCCCGGGTGCAGATGAATGGGGTTCCTGGCTGGCAGGCCACTGACAGCAAGCTATACAACAGCAGATTCTGTGAGGAATGGGGCTGCCTCCTCCCTACTGTCAGGGTCTGCTTTCAAGGCCGGACTCAGTACTTCCACGCTCTGCTCTGAAGGCAGGTTCCTGCCTGAAACCTCGCCCTCCGGGAAACAGCTGGGGATGGCACAGCCGTTTCCAAGACAACCCCTTCAGGACTGACTTCCTTCCAGTTGGTCAAGCTTCTGGATGTGATGTTGCACCCAGGGTTTTTATATAAGTAGATGGCACTTTCTAAATAATGATTTTTTCTAATTCCATGCTTTCCACTTTTATTATTTGAAATTATACTTCAAAGAAGTGTTTTCCCTTCTTCATGTATTTATTCATTTTTATACATATCAATATGGAATCATGGAATCTTATTTTGGCTATTATATTTTCTTGCCAAAAACTGTCTCAGATTATGACAGTTCAAGCCCCAACAAGCTGGCTCATGTGTCCTTTTTGTTAGGTCTCAATCATTTCCCAAGGACTTCCTTACTTTATACCACAGAAATATCTTCCAGGCTTATTGTGTACTGTCTCAGGCCCAGAATTTCTTGAATATCTCATGCCATCTCTTATTTCTAAGATTTTTAATAATTATCATGGTACTCCTCCTGTTGGCCTTTCTTTCTACTTTTCTCTTTAGCAACCACTCCACACCACCTAAGTTCTATAGACATTCAAACCTTAGCTCAAATACTCCCTTCTTTTGAAAATTCAAGTACTAACGTTCCTCTATACTAAATCAAGAACTAAATAAAGCATGTTGGGTTTGATAACGTCAATTATACCCCTATTATTGTATTTGGTAAATTAGCTTCTAAGTACATTCTTTTTTCTCATTGCTTTGTCCTAGTCTGTGAACTCCATGTAGGCAGGGACTATTGCTATAGGTCCTCAATAAAAATTTAAGAATGGAACCATATGCAGAAACTGTATCAAGTAATGTTCAAAGTTTATGTATCCCAGGAGTTACATGGACATAAAATAACTGGGCTGTAATATAGGATAATAATTGATTTACTAACATGAAGTTAGTATACATAATTTAAAAATAATATATTTAAGAGTATTTACATGTGCTCATCCAAAGTGTTTGAAAATGAAATACAGTTACTCCAATCATGTTTCCAAATGGCTATCTAGAATAATGGTTGACAGCACAGAGACTGGAACCATATCACTGTATGAAATCCCAGGATTGTAAGCCCATGCAATATTTTTTTTAATTGCTCTCATCTCAATCTCTTCACCTGCAAGAAGGGTATCTACACTAATAAAAGAGAAACATGCAAACTGACCATACCTTCGCGATGCCCACCAGCCAATCAGGAATATGCAAATTAACCCAACAAAAATGGTTGGTTAATTTGCATATGCAGGCGTTCTACACTGCCCCAGCTGCTCTGGGCCTCTGGGCAGCATAGGAAGGCAGAAAGGCGGCTCCAGCCAGAGCAAAGGCGGTGCCAACAGCCAGGGGAAGGAAGGCCCATTCTTGCATAAGTCTTCGTGTATCAGGCCTCTAGTTTGTAATAACAGCGATTATCTCATAAGGTAGGACTAAAAGAGTTAATATATGCTAAGTACCTAGAACAAAGTTTGGGTTATTGCAAATACTATATAGGATTGCTATTATTATTACTACTGCAGTAGTAATTACTACTGCTCATTATTAATTATTGCCTTTAATACATTTAAAACCCTATTTAAAGTTTATGGAAAACTTATTTTCACAAACCACATGTCAGGAAGTAATTTTAAGGTGGCACATGCAGATGTGTCCAACATAGGAGAACACTAAGCTTACCCCTCCCAAGAACATAATGAATGCCCACCTATATTTTGAGCAATTCCTCTTGACAGCCAACTGAACAGCTATTGCCCGTGCATGCACACACACACACACACACACACACACACACATACACACACACCTCAAATAAAATGAGAGAGACTGAATAGAGAATGTTGGGAGGTTGGAGAACCATGTGAGCTCTCTGGGAGTTCAGAAAACAATCCAGGACTGAAGGAACTGATAAGAGCCATTGTTTATGATTTTCCTGTGCTTACACAGTGGGTGGGAGCTCTGGTCAAACTGCAGGGCTGCAGTAGCTGTTCCCATCCACCCTTCCTGGAGCTAGATCCAGCAGGAACAGGAAGGTTCCACAGCATGCATATAGAGGCCCCTCCACCAAGAGATTGATCCAGAAGTTAAGACAGGTTGCTGTTGTGCACACCCAGGGGCTGTATGTGCAAGCAGGCTCCCTCACCTGGAAAGAGTACAAGGCAACCATCAATGCAGCATCAGCACACAGGACTACTCTGTCCAGAGAAAGTACAGAGATAGTGGGGCACTGCTACATGTAAACGTGGGACTAACAAGCCCAGAGAAAGTGAAGAGCTAGCAAAGCACTTCAGAACTGGCAGGCACCACCTCCCTGTGTGGAGTAAGTTGTGTACTGTTGCATATGCATATTGGGTGGCCCTTCCTGGACAAAGTGTGGACTAATAAAGTGTGATGGGTAAACACACATCAAGCTACCTCATCCAGAGATAGTGTGGTAATAGTAGGGCACTGCCATGCACATACACAGAGCACCCAGACCCTAATAGGGTAGTAGATAATTAAAGCAACAGGGCACATGATACATGCACTGGCCAGCATTGCCCACACCATAAAACCCCACCCAGATAAGAAGGACAAGTAAGTGCACCCATACCAGGCTGCTCCACCTGGAACTCATTCCTAGCCAGAAACCACATTTTCAAGACTGGGGGAGAGAACTATTTCATCTAACTAATAGGAACAAACAGAGAAAGTGAAATAAAATGTAAAGACATGAATAAGCCCCAAATGAAGAAACAAGTAAAAATCCTGGGAAAAATATCTAATAAAATATACATAACTTTCATGATAAAAATGGAAACAAATGGTCATAACAATGCTCAACAAACTTGAGAAAAACTCAGCACTTTAAGAAAGAGTAAGAAAATGTGATAAAGAAGCAATCAAAGATAAAGAATAGAATAACTGAAATAAAGAATATGTAATAAGGAATCAACAACAGGTTAATACAGAAGAACAGATTAGTGACATTGAAGACATAATATTGAAAATCACATAATCAAAACAGCAAAGTAAGAATTTTTTGAAAATGAGAATAGTATAAAATAACATCTGTGAAAACACCAAGCAATCTAACATTCTCATTATAGGGATTGCAGAAAGAGAAGAGAGAGAAAGGAGGGAAAAGTATATTTTAAACAATAATGGATGAAAATTTTCTAATCTGGGCATGAAATTGATATCCAGGACCAGAATTAACAGAAAATTCCAAACAAGATGAACCCACAGATGCCTACACCAAGACATAGTGTATTTAAAATGGAAAAAGTTAAAGATACTAGTCAAATGACAACCTTGAAAGCAACAAGAAGGAAACAAGTCTCATATAAGGAAACCATATAAAGTGGTATGCTGTTTTCTTAGCAGCAACTGTAGAGGCAAGAAGGGAATAGCATGAAATAAAGTGCCGAAAGAAAAGAAACAATAACCTACAAGACTATATCCAGCAAGATTATTTAATGAACAAAATAAACTGATGAACAAAATATCCAGAGACATGAAGTATGCACAGACTGACGAATATCAAAAGGAAAGGGGGGGGGGGAGTCAGTTGTGGTAGGAAGAGATCAACCAATAAACTTGTATGAATAAATGCATAACCCTGGACACAGACAATAGTGTGGTGAAAGCCTGGAATGAGGGGTGGCAGGAGTGGCTAGAAGAGGTCAATTGGGAAGGGCAAAAGTCAGTTTACAGTTGTTTTAATGGAAAATAATACAATAATAAATAATGATAAAAGAATAACTCTGTGTTTCATATACAATTATAAACCAACTTTATCTAACCCATATATTTGCAAATGATATATCAAATAAGGGGTTGATAAGGAATTCATGTAACTCAAAACAAAAAATAAACAATGCATCAAAAAATAAAGGACATCCTTTCTGATTGGTGTTTCTGGTTTCTTGGGACATGAAGAAACATTTCCCCAAAGATGACACACAGTGGCCAACAGACATATGAAAAGATTACCAACATCACTAATCATCAAGACAATGCAAATCAAAATTACAATGAGTTATCAACCCATACCTTCAGAAAGGCTATTATAAAAAAGTAAACAAATAACGCGTGCTAATGATGAGGTGCAGAAAAGGGAACACTAGTGCACTGCTGGTTGGACTGTAAATTGGTTAAATTGGTGCAGCCTGTATGGAAAACAGTGTGAAGATGGAAGGAAGGAAGGAAGGAAGGAAGGAAGGAAGGAAGGAAGGAAGGAAGAAAGGAAATGGAAAGCTCGTCATGCCAGGTCAGGCTTCGTGCATGGTGAGGCCGGCTGCCTTAGCAAGAAAGAAAGAAAGAAAGAAAGAAAGAAAGAAAGAAAGAAAGAAAGAAAGAAAGAAAGAAACCTAAAAATAGATCTACCAGATGACCAAGCAATTTCACTTCTGGGTATTTTTCTGAAGAAAAGAAAAACACTAATTAAAAAAATAAATGTAAACCATGTTCATTGTAGCATTACTTATAATAGCAAAGATATGAAAGTAACTAGGTGTCCATAAATAGATAAATGGATAAAGGTGTTTTATACACACACACACACACACAAAATGAAATATTACACAGCAATAAAAAGAATGTAATCTGGCTATTTGTGACAAAATGGATGAACCTAAAGGGTATTATGCTAAGTGAAATAAGTCAGAAATAGAAAGACAAATATCAGATGGTTTCACTTATATGTAGAATCTAAAAACAAGCAAACAATCAACACAAAACAAAAGCAGCCTCAGAAACAGAACAAGGAGATGATTGATGGGTGAAAAAGATGAATTGGAATATAGTCAGTAATCTTGTTATGAGTTTGTACGGTGATTGTAGACTATTACTAGACTTAGTATGGTGATCGCATTCTAAGGTACATAAATGTAAAATCATTACATTGTATACATCAAACTACTATAATATTGTATACCAACTATGCTTAAATAAAGTACAAAAAACTAAAAATAAAGTGGCCCATACTCTAAAGCTATTTTTCCAATAAGGACCTTTGTGGTTGTTCAGTTCTGTTTTTAGCATTATACTATGTCATCTACACCTCTTCCATAGCTACTTCAATTGCTTGCATATTTGTATGTATTTATTACTGGATATAAACCAAAAGTCCTTTGATAGCAGAAATTTCATTTTAATCACTTCTATGTCCTGCTTACATGCTACACACGTTCTGAAGTGCCTATCACAAAGCTAGTATGTGTTGAAAGCTCGATCTTTGCTAGAACTACTCTAGCCATATATCTATTATTATATCTGTTTTTCTATGTATCTACCCTAGTGTTCTATATAAGTACAGAGATATGGCTGGTATAAAATGTTAATTATATGCCTAACTTATAAAAAAATTAGAAAATTGGAGGTACCATAAAAATGAAATCAGACATTGCTGTGACATATCTTTTGTCTGGAATCTTTGAGTCTTTGCCTGACCTAATTAGTCAGAAACAGCAGTTTGGGACCCCAATGAAGACACCATCCTAGACTGCTCAGTGAAGCAAAAGCCAGTGGAACCATAAGTGCATGCAGCTGACACCTGTGAACCAGCTCCATGGGGGAAGGAAGTACAGCTTGGAACAGGGAATACAAGGTGTGACACTCAAAGCAGACCCAGCCTCTGGACTAAGGTGTTCCTGACCACTGGACAGCTGGCACAACAACATTAGAGTTGAATCTCACTGGCAGCAAGTCAGAGGGGGGATCCCTCCCACAATTGGGACATAAAAAATCAAGTCCCAATTACAACAGAAGGGCCCAAACAATGCACACAACGGACATTCCTAGATTATACAGCTCAGGTGAGCAAAGAGACTATACCACTGGACCCCTCATGATACTTTCTATAAAAGGCCATCTCACAAAGACTGGGAGGCATAGCAGTTCTATCTAATACATAGAAATAAATACAAAGAGACAGCTAAAATGGGGAGACAAAGAAACAACCAAAAATGAGAAAAAAGAACAGAAAAGTAACTAAATGAGATGGAGGCAAGCAACCTATCAGAAATAGAATTCGAAGCAATGGTTATAAAGATGCTTAAGTAACTTAGTGCAAATTACATAATCATGAAAAGGGAAATAGAAGCAATTAACAAGAACCAGACAGAAATGAAGACTGATATATTTGACATGAAGAACACATTGGAAGAGATTAAAAGTAGACTGGATGAAGCAGAGGATCAAATCAATGATTTGGAAGACAAAGTAGAAATAAATACCCAATAAGAGCAGCAAATAGAAAAAAGAATTAAAAAGAAGGAAGATAATTAAGGGAGCTCTAGGTCAACAAGAAACATAACATCCACATTACAGGAAAACTGGAAGGGGAAGAGGATGAGCAAGGAACAGAGAACCAGTTTAAAGAAATAATGACAGAAAACTTCCCTGACCTGGTGAAGGAAAATGTCCCACAAGTTCAGGAGGCACACAGTCCCAATCAAGATGAACCCAGATACATCATAATTAAAATGGCAAATGTTAAAGATAAAGAAATAATTTTTCCTATTTAATAAAACAACTGGAAGGTAGAATTGTAAATATTTATTTTGCTAAAATATAAGTTCTCTGGTACTCCAACATAACTTACAAATTTTTTCCCTAGGGATATGTTGCTTAATGAAAGGAAGTGATTCATTTTCTTTTTTATATTTTATTGATTTTTTACAGAGAGGAAAGGAGAGAGATAGAGAGTTAGAAACATCGATGAGAGAGAAACATCGATCAGCTGCCTCCTGCACATCCCCTACTGGGGATGTGCCCGCAACCCAGGTACATGCCCTTGACTGGAATCGAACCTGGGACCTTTCAGTCCACAAGCCGACGCTCTATCCACTGAGCCAAACCGGTTTTGGCTCATTTTTTAATTTCATAAATCAAACCATAGAGAGTTAGAGACCTCTTAACACCATTCTTCTCTAAGCCCACCTACAGCCTGCCCTCATGTAATCATTATCTAATACAAATAGGAAAACAATGTGAACTTTATGTAAGACCTGTCATTCTTTTTTCCCGATTCTGCTTTAGCTACTCTTTTGATAAATTTGAACTCTGGCTAGGCTTTATCAAACCTGCTTGAGTTCACTGATTAGACTACAAGGCCATTTTTTATGATGTGCCTTCTGGAAGAAAACAAGATAGACTGATCTATCAGTTTGCAAAGTAGCCAGGCTTTTACAGGCTTGATATGAGAACCATTCCTCTATTTTTTATTAACTGCACAAAAGCTTGAAATTCACCTCTGGGAATTATTTAGTATCAGTTAATCCTATTTGTAGGAATGCTCAGCTGGGTTACTTTAAAATTTGGTTGAGATTATTAATATAAACTTATAGAGATTTGGACAACAGGGAACTGAAGAACTCCTTTTGCTCTGAAATATAAATTGTTTGAACAATCCGTCAACTATTAAGGTTTCCTTATTTTGAAAATAAGAATACCCTTTGCATAGGTAGTATATGGTATCACTCATATCCTATATAATAAAAGAGAAAAATGGTAATTGGCGTACGACGATACCCTTTTCATTGGCTAATCAGGGCTATATGCAAATTAACTGCCAACTCAGATGGCAGTTAACTGACAACAAAATGGCGGTTAATTTGCATATGTAGGCACAATGCAGGGAGGTGAAAAGGAAAGCAGGAAGAAGCCCCCTGCCACTGACAGTGATCGGAAGGAAACCCAGGGGAGAGCTAAGAGCTGGGGGGCAGGGCAGAGGCGGGCCCCCGCTGCCCAGGGCTAATGCCTCTGCCAGAGGTGTTAGGCCTGGGAAGGGGCAGAGCAGGAGATCGTAGGGAGCTGGTGGTCCCCGCTGCCTGGGCCGGATGCCTCGGCCAGAGGCGTTAGGCCTGGGCAGGGGCGGAGCCTGAAACTGTGGGGAGCTGGGGGTCCTCTGCCCAGGCCTGACACCTCTGCCAGAGGCCTCAGGCCTGGGCAAGGGACTGATCCGGTGATCAGCAATCGGATGGTGATGAGGGTCAACTCCTCTGGCCGAGGCATCAGGCCTGGGCGGGGGGCAGAACCAGTGATGGGGGAAATGAGGGTCCCCTGCCTAGGCCTGACGCCTCTGCCAGAGGCGTCAGGCATGGGCCAGGGGCCGATCCTGCGATTGGAGATTGATGGGGGTCAATGCCTGAGGGCTCCCAGTATGTGAGAGGGGGCAGGCTGGGCTGAGGGACACTCCCCCTCACCCCCACCCAGTGCACGAATTTCGTGCACCGGGCCCCTAGTCTTATCATAAGTGAGTTTGTTAGAAAGAGAAAGTACCAACCAATTAGGTAGAAAAGATGCAGAATATGGAGAATTGGAAAATAAAGGCATATTTATATCAAATATATTTCTGTAGCAGTAAGAGACTGCTGCATCATGTTATTGGGTTAGCTATGACCTCTCCCTTAAAATGATTTCCAAGAAAGATATGAAAGTTCTACCAAGAACAATACACATAACACTGGTGTGCGATATTAATGACACTGCATTAGATTGAGGATTACATCAAAGTCAGTACTTAGACGTCAATATAAACTTCCTGAGTTTAGATATTTTTCCTTGTTTCCCACATTATCCTTTATATTCCTCAATACTTGGCAGATAGCACTTGTGAAATATGTAGTAATTGAATTTATTGTTATTCATAAATGCATGTTTATTTGTCTAGATTTTATAATTTCCATGAATTCTCCCTTCTATAAAAAAGTTTTCTAAAGATTTATGAAACCAAAAAGTCTACATTAGTGTAAGAATTCTCAGTGTTATAACTTAATTTTTATAACTCAAACTGGAGTTATAGAATCATGAAAACATGCACATTTTTATCATGAATCCTTTGTATTAAAAAAAATGTTCTTGGGGGATGGGGGAGGCTAGGGGACTGTCTTGGGCGGGGGGAAAAAATGGACACATATGTAATATCCTTTGTAATAAATAATAAAATTTAAAAAAAAATGTTCATTTGGGAAAGGTGATCAGTTTCTCAATATAATTACTTTTTAAAATTTCCAAGCATATATACCCTAAACAGTTTTTGAATGTTTATTTTAAAACATTTAAATGTTAATTAGATCCTGCTATTTCACCTGGTTGTAATTTTAAAATCTGAAAATTAAATGAAATAATTGAAAATGCTGTAAATTATATTATATTCCATGCACTTGCTTCATTTTTTAAAAAGATATCTTAATATCTACAAAGAACAATCATATACTTTCTAAAAATGCTTATTATTCTTTATGTAGTTACTCTGAATTTGAAAAAACTTCATATGCATTTACTCAGCAATTCAATAGCTTCAAGTTGAAACGTCAATTTATAATACATGTACCATTGATAACCTTGCTAGCTAAGCTTTAATTCTTCTATTTTCTGCCATTGTAATTTTAAGTTTTGGCCTAAAACTTTCTAAAATTCTCCAGCATACCTATTATTTCTATATATTATTTTTCGTGTTCTCTAACAGAAGCAGCCATTTATGCAAAAGTAATAAATTGTGGTTTTAGTAGCTGTTTACAAGGAATAATTAGGAATACAACTGGGAAATTGTGTTCTTTGAATTAAAAATACAGATTTTCATTATAACTATTTTTATGGTAGTAGGTGTTTTATTTCTAATTGAATATAACATGTTATTGCTTTAAAACAGTATATGATATCAATTAAGTATTATATGCATATCTACACTAATAAAAGAGAAACATGGTAATTGGCGTACGACCGCTACCCTTCCCATTGGCTAATCAGCAAGATATGCAAATTAACTGTCAGCCAAGATGGCGGCCGGCAGCCAGGCAGCTTGAAACTAACATGAGGCTTGCTTGCTTCAGTGACAGAGGACTCCAACATTCCCAGCCTGCCGCTGCAGGCCTCTGAGCTGCAACTCTAAGCAACTATGTAACAAATATAGAAGCTAAAAAAACCCCAGAAACCTGCTTTAGTC
>NW_006297754.1:2031937-2033280 GCF_000327345.1 Myotis davidii | reverse complement strand
GGTGCCCCAACCCCTCCACCCCATAGGCCCTGCTCGGTGTGTGACGGGGTAGAGCCATAACCTCCCCATCAGCCGCCCCCTGAGTGTGAGAGCGGTGGTGCCCCAACCCCCTGATGGGCCCTGCTCTGTGTGTGATGGGGTAGAGCCATAACCTCCCCATAGGCCATGCCCTGAGTGTGACAGTGGTGGCGCCCCAACCTCCTGATCTGCCCTGCTCTGTGGGTGACAGTGGGCATCACCCCAACCCCCTGATCTGCCCTGCTCTGTGTGACGGGGCAGTGCCCCAACTCCCCTATTGGCCCTACTCTGCGTGATGGGGGGAGCTCCCCAACCCCCTGATTGGCCCTGCTCTGTGTGTGACAGGGTATGGAACCCCAAGCCCCCTGATGGGCCCTGCTCTGTGCATGACAGGGGGCAGCGCCCCAACTCCCCAATCGGCCCTCCTCTGAGCCTGACCAGGGGCTGCACCTAGGGACTGGGCCTGCCCTCTGCCACCCGGGAGCAGGCCTAAGCCAGCAGGTTGTTATCTCCCGAGGGGTCCCAGACTGCGAGAGGGCACAGGCCGGGCTGAGAGACCCCCCCTTCCCCCGAGTGCACACATTTTTGTGCACCGGGCCTCTAGTGTTTATATAATCAAATAAACATATAAATTATAGAAACCAAATTAACAGTTGCAGTATTAGAAAGTCAGGTTTCAGATGGAGGGAAGTGGGATGAGAAAAACCAACTGAGATATTTTTCTTCAGAACCTTTCTTTGTATTATGAACTTCTAAAAAACATGTCTTAATTTTATAATATCAAGTTATGGAATTAAAATTAATGTTATTTTAAAACACTGGGAAGGCAGGAGGAATTTAAAGATAAATACAATAAAATATTTTAGTATATTGTACTTGAAACACAATTCTCATACATATAATTTTATTATTGTCATAAAAGTCAGGTTTGGTTTTTTTCCCCCCAAAATAATCAGAGTTAAAAATATGATCGTCTACCACTTAGAATTTGGGGAAAGGGGGTATTTCTATACTTTATACATTATCTTCCTAGTGAGTAAGTGGTATTGTAGTAAACATGAAGATGCAAAAAATATGAAATCTGCAGAATATTTCATTTTGAGTTTCAAACTCTATATTAAATAACAATGATCTTCCCCTAACCGATTTGGCTCAGTGGATAGAGTGTCAGCCTGTGGACTCAGGGTCCCAAGTTCGATTCTGGTCAAGGGCATGTACCTTGGTTGCGGGCACATCCCCAGTAGGGAGTGTGCAGGAGGCAGCTGATTGATGTTTCTCTCTCATCAATGTTTCTAACTCTCTATCCCTTTCCCTTGCTCTCTGTA
>NW_006297754.1:2026399-2028660 GCF_000327345.1 Myotis davidii | reverse complement strand
CAAGTTCGATTCTGGTCAAGGGCATGTACCTTGGTTGCAGGCACATCCCCAGTAGGGAGTGTGCAGGAGGCAGCTGATTGATGTTTCTCTCTCATCAATGTTTCTAACTCTCTATCCCTTTCCCTTGCTCTCTGTAAAAAATCAATAAAACATATTTTAAAAAAATAAAAATAAATAATAACAATGATCTTTGTTTCTAAAACTCTGTGGTGTACCATTTTACTTAGCCTTAAATAAGTTACTAGATTATATTGTACATTTTTTCATTATAATATTCATGATATACATGTATTTCCTTACATGAGATATTGAATATTCTATAATTTTATACATTATAATTACTATAACATAATTCCTATAAATTATTTACATAATTCCTGTTATGTAAAATTGCTATAAAAATTTTTCCCATAATCAATTCAATATTATTCTTCCTTTGGATATAAAATTTAGAATGGGCTTATAGTACAATGCCATATTTAATTAAGTGTACTTTCAACTGCTTCCATTAGAAAACAACAGCCATTTGTCCTCAGTCTTTACTAGATTAAGTTTAGTTTTTATAATATCTATTTTGGCATATTCATAAAGCATACTTTGATTTTCTACATTTAATTTTTCATTTCTCATTTTCAAAGTCCTTTTAGACTTAGAGAGCATGTGAGCATTAAATTTCAGCTATATGCATTTTCTTTTCTTTTCTTTTTTTAAACATAAAGGTTTGAATGATGAACATTTACAATATTTTGTCCATGTCTTTTAAGATGAATTCGGCAATGTAATAGGATAAAATATTAACACCCAAAAATCTATGGGATTTTTATACACCAATAAGGAACTTACAGAAAGAGAAACTAAAAAAAAAAAATCCCATTTACCATTGCAACAAAAAATTAAGATATTTAGGAATAAACCTAACCAAGAAGTTAAAAGATCTGTACTTGGAAATCTATAGGACATTGAAAAAGAGACAGAAGAAGATATAAACAAGTGGAAGAATATACCCTGTTCATGGATTGGTAGAATCAACATCATTAAAATGCCCATACTACTCAAGGTAATCTACAGATTCAGTGCAATCCCTATTAAAATACCACCAGCATATTTCACATATCTAGAACAAATACTCCAAAAATTTACATGGAACAAAACAACAACAACAACAAAACCCCAAATAGCCACAGAAATCTTCAACAAGAAAAAAAAAGTTGGATGGATCACAATATCAGATATCAAGTTATACTACAGAGACCCCAAAAATCGGCACAAGCCATTATGCTCGATTAATACTTGACAAAGGAGGCAAGAATGATGGATTCAAGATAGTCTCTTTAATAAATGAGTACTTTTATGCTTATTACATTTAGAAATCAATTAAACATAAATAAGTAAAACTGTCAAATAATGATATGTAGAATAAAACTTTAATGAAGAAAATTAAATGCTAGACAAAAATTTAAGATTTATAAATTTATAAAGAACCACCATTTATGAAAAGTAATAATATAACCAGTGATCCTTATATTTTAGAATATAAAACAAGTCAATATGCCAACAGTATAGTTTTAAAATATCAGAACATGCAATTGGCAAAGTCAGAATTCTTAAAGAATTAAATTATGAAGCAAGATGAACAATTAAAGTAAACCAATAGGACCATAGAGTATTTATCAGAAAATCCTAGGACAAATAAAATATGAGCCCTAGCCAGTTTTGCTCCATGATTGGAGCATTGGGCCATGGGCTAAATGGTCCAGATTCAATTCTGGTCATGGGCACTACCTTGGTGGCAGGCCCTGACTCCTTGTACAGGGTGCATTCATGGAGTCAACCAACTGGTGTTTCTCTGTCTCCCTCCCTTCCTTCCACTCTCTCGAAAAATCAATGGAGAAAATATCCTCAGGTGAGGATTAAAAATAAATAAGTGAATAAATAAATATTAGTTAGTGGGGACATTGACAGAGACATATAATCCTATCTAATAAAAAAGAAACATGGTAATTGGCATACGACCGCTACCCTTCCCATTGTCTAATCAGCAAGATATGCAAATTAACTGCCAGCCAAGATGGCAGCCAGCAGCCAGGCAACTTAAACTGAACATGAGGCTTAATTGCTTCAGTGACGGAGGACTGCAACGTTCCCCGCCTGCCTTGCCTGCCTCTGAGCCTGCAGTTTAAGAAACATTGTAACAAATATAGAAGCTAAACAAAACCCCAGAAACCAGCTTTCAGCGAGCTGGGATCTCAGAGCTGGAGGTG
>NW_006297754.1:2025086-2025516 GCF_000327345.1 Myotis davidii | reverse complement strand
CGCTCCCCCCCCCGCCCCGAGGGCACAAATTTTTGTGCACTTGTCATCTATTTCTATCTAATAAAAGAGTAATATGTAAATTAACTGTCACTCTGTGACAAACGATGGCTGTGCCTACAGCCAATAAGGAGGGAATATGCAAATTGATGCAACAAAGATGGTGGCAACTGGGCTAGGAAGCTTACAACAAGGCAAGTGGATGAGTAGCACGATGAGCGCCATCAGCAGGCCCATGCCAGCCTACCACTGCTGCGACAGTGGCACGGGGCCCTCACTGGCTGGGGGCAGCAGCGAGGTGGGCAGTGATGTGAGCACCAGCAGTCTCACCACGGTGGCTGTGCCGTCAGGGAGAGGTGTGGCCGATGACAGGTTGCAGGGCTCAGAGGCATCCAGGGAAAGGGCAGAGGCCAGGGGGGGGGGGGGGGGGGGG
>NW_006297754.1:2019840-2025051 GCF_000327345.1 Myotis davidii | reverse complement strand
AGGTCGGGGCAGCTGGGCCCGTGGAGGGAGCCTGCAGCCAGGTCAGGGCAAGCTCTGACCTGGCTGCTGGAGCCACTGCCACTGCTGGAACAGCCCCCAGGATCTCAGCATGTTTCTGAGCATGCTGAGCCAGAAGCCTAGGCACCCAACACTCACCCCACCCCACACCCACTCCCCCAAGCCAACGTCCGGAGCCTCACTTCAGACCCTGCAGCCAACCGGGGCAAAGGCACCCCCCTAGCTGTCTCCTCCTACCCTCCATCCCAACTTCACACATCTTCCTCGCACCCACAGTACAGAGGCTCTGGGGGTTCCACTGCAGATCTCCCAGCCAGCGCTTCCGGGTGCTGGGCACCTCCAGTGCCCAGATTTCCAGCCAGGCGAGCCCATGCTCCTTTTTGTGGAGAGGGAACCTCAGCGTTCTCTAAGCACCCAAGAGCACTGGACAGCCTGTCCATGAGGGTTGGAGGAGTTTGGCTGAGAGATTGTTCCTCAGGTCGGGCAGCCTAGCAGAGTGTAACCCTTTCCCCTTCTAGCAGGGAACCAATCAGCCTGTGCCCTGCCAGCTCCAGGGATTTAAAGCGGGTTTTCATGGTTAGAGGAAACTTTCCAGCCGAGCACCTGGCTAAAGCAAACCACACATCTGTCAGGAATGCTCTCTGGGCGCTGTTCTTGAAAGGAGCCTGTGTTCTACTGTGATAGATGCAGCAAGGAAGCCATGATTAGGGCATATGACAGCTAACGCAGAGGACCGGTAGGAAAAACACACACTCCCCAGTCCCAGCTGAGTATGATGCAACTGTGTGTGCATGTACGACAAAGAGAGAGGCTTAAGGAAACGCAAATATTTCGGTGTAAATGACACTGCCACCAAGAAGGACCACACTTAATTACACTTTGGACTTTTCACTGTTAGTAAGGACACCTGTATTTTGTGCTTTATGATTCACATGATCTGATCATTTGACAAAGATAAAGGCACTGTTGGTTTTGGTTGAGGTAATGAACTGAGATTTCAGATTTCTTGGTTGTTTTCTCCTTTGCCCAAGTTCCCAGATTCTCAAAACTCTAGGATTAGTTTTGGGAGGGATGAGAGAAGAAAATATGTAAATACTCAGGAGGATTAAAATCAGATAGCAGTTGAGATTATAGCCATAGTTTTTGAGTTGGCAAATGAATCAGTTTGAAATTTGTGAGCCTGGCCGCTGGCCAGGCCGGCGCAAAATGCTTTCGTCATTGCAGGCCAGGCTGAGGGATCCCCCCCACCCGCCCCATGCACGAATTTTGTAATCTGGGCCTCTAGCGAATAGATAAAAATATTAGTATTTATGAAAGATTAGAGAGTAATATGTTGCATAGTCTTTAAAAAGAATTAGAGTTATTGGTTGGAAGAAGAGTTCACTCTTTTTATAAATAAAAAGTCATAATATTTTGCTACCAATGCTGATAGAAGTTTTAATGTGGTTTTCTCATCTATCCATGTCTTTGACCAATATTTACTGAGAACATTTGATGTTCCAGGAAAACATAAGGTTTTGTATTGCTACAAATATAATGGATAATGAGGACAATTAAGGTTCTCAAAATCTCTGAGTGAATACTGATACATAACAAATTACTTATAATAATGATTATGAAGTGTTAATGATACGGATTATCATAGATATGATATCTAAATGAAACAATTTTTATTCAAATGGCAAAGAAAATAATTACAGAATAGAACTCTTTACTTTCTACAGAATTACATATATTACATAATAACTAAATTTTTGACAGAAAAGGAATAAAATCTTAAAAATAATCTAACAATGGCTTGAAAATAAAGGGAGACCCTAGCATAAGAACTAGAATATATAGGGTGCCCCCCTCCAAAGTATAAATACTTTACATCAATTTAACCAGTTCAATTGATGTTTCTATCTTTTCAGATTTATCCATGGAATTAATAATTATTCAAATTGTGTATATTTTTGGGACACCCCGTATTTACTTATATATTCAAATATTTATTGAGCAACTACTTTATGAAAGATACTATATATACTACTATTCTGAAAATTAAGTTTAGTCGTTGCTTGTTGCAGAAGGTACTTGCTGTATAGAGCTATGTAAAGGGAAAATTCAGTATTTCCCTTGACTATCTTTATTTGGTTTTACCTGCTTATATTTGTAGAAATTCTAAACTAAGAGCAGATTTGGTTCCTTTTGGAAAGTGGCTCAGTCTAGCGTGTTTTTGCACCCTATGTGTGTGCTTCTGAAAGGGGGCCTATATCCTTATGAGAAAAGGATGTAGAGATACAAACAAATAAATCAAATGTTTCTGAACTCTTAAGGTTAAGACCCTTTAATTCTTCTTTCAATATTATTTATTCTTTTCCTTATAGGATTTCTGTAATTTTCTACATACTTTTCTCCTCACCTAAATTTATTATACCTTTATTATATAGATTACACATGGATTTTTGTCTAAGCTATGACACGCTAAAGCAGCGGTTCTCAACCTGTGGGTCGCGACCATCAGAAAACATATAGCATATCAGATATTTACATTACGATTCATAACAGTAGCAAAATTACAGTTATGAAGTAGCAACGAAAATAATTTTATGGTTGGGGGTCACCACAACATGAGGAACTGTATTAAAGAGTCGTGGCATTAGGAAGATTGAGAACCACTGCTCTAAAGGGTGTACCATAAGCATTTATTGAATGAATAAAATAATGACCAGTAGTTCATCATCCAATACCAGTAACATTTATGAAAATCACACATTGTCATTTGGGTAGAAAGGGAGACACGATTTTTAGAATAAAGTACAGAAGTACAGTAACCAAGTTATGAGCATTGGTTCCTAGTGTAGATTTTTAACACTATTCAACAGTAAATGATATTGGAGCCAAGAATCCAAGAGGAAAAGTTTTCCAGATATTATATTCTATTAATATGTAAGGGAAACAGTGAAGCATCTAGAGTTAAGTTTGGCAAAGAAGAAAAATAATAGCCAGAAACCATGGTGACGTTTAAGATATGAAGAAGCACCACTCATTAGCCATTAATAATGTCATTTGTTTTTTTGTTTTTAAATTCTTTATTGTTTAAAGTATTACATATGTCTCCTTTTCACCCCCTTGACCTCTCCCCCACCATTTGCACTAGCATATGCCCTCACCCACTACTGTCTGTGTCCATGGGTTATGTGTATATGCATGCATACAAGTCCTTTGATTGATCTCTTACTCCCTGATTGTTTTCTAATCCACTCATCTGCTGAAGGGCACTTAGGCTGTTTCCAAATCTTAGCTGCTATGAACATAATGTGCACATATTCTTTCTGATTGGTGTTTCCGATTTCTTGGGATATATTCCTAGAAGTGGGATCACTGGGTAAAATGGGAGTTCCATTTTTATTTTTTTGAGGAAACACCATACTATTTTCCACAGTGGCTGCACCAATCTGCATTCCCACCAGTAATGCAAGAGGGTTACTTTTTCTCTGCACTTCTCCAGCACTTGTCCTTTGTTGATTTGTTGATGATAGCAATTCTGACAGGTGTGAGAAGGTACCTCATTGTTGTTTTGATTTGCATCTCTTGGATGATTAGTGACTTTGAGCATATTTTCATATATATCTTGGCCTTCTGTATGTCTACTTTTGAAAAGTGTCTATTTAGGTCCTTTTTTTTAAAAAAAAATTGGATTGTTTATCTTCCTTTTTTTAAGTCGTATGAGTTCCCTATAAATTTGGAGATTAAACTCTTATTGGCTATAACATTGGCAAATATTTTCTCCTGTACAGTGGGATCTCTTGTTGTTTTGTTGATGGTTTCCTTTGCTGTGAAGAAGCTTTGTATTTTGATGTAGTCCCATTTATTTATTTTCTCTGTATTTTCTATTGTTTTAGGAGTTGTATCAGTAAATATGTTGCTATGACATATATCTGATAGTTTGCTGCCTATGGATTCTTCTAAGATTTTTATAGGTTCCTGTCTTATGTTTAAGGTTGTTTTTTTTAAGTTTTGTTTCATGTTACTTATTTTTTTAATTAATAAAAGTTCTCTCTCTCTCTCTCTCTCTCTCTTTCTCTCTCTCCCTCCCCTATCTACCTACCTATCTATCCATCTATGAGGTTCAGAAAATATTATTATAATTAGAAAAAAAAACAACCAAACACCTCATCACAGCTCAGAAGACTTGAAAAAATGGTCCTTCCCATCCTTCTAATTTCTTCTCCTGATAGATTTTCTTCCCTCACTTTATTGCAACTACTCTGAACAAAGAGTGTCTTTCTATTGTCTATTCAACTAAAGCCATTTTTATTTCACTAGCATGACTAAGTGTTCCCTTTGCCTGGAGCTCTCTTTCCCAGATCCTCACATGACTGGACTCATCTCATTAATCACTTCTAAGTTCAAATGTCATCTCTGCAAAAAAAGCCTGCCCTAAACAGTATTTAATGTAACTCTCCCTTACCTCTTTCCATATCCAATTACCCTCTCTGGCATCTTTCATAGTACTCATCACTCTCTGAAACTATCTCATTTATGCATCAGCTTATGTATTTACTAGAGGCCTGGTGCACAAATTTGTGCATGGATAGGGTCCCTTGACCTGTTTGGTGATCAGGGCTGTCCCTCAGGAGGGAGGGACTGTGGGATGTTGGCCAGATTCAAGAAGTTGGCTGTGGGAGTACATTGACCACCAGAAGGCAGCTCCTGTGTTGAGCATCTGCCACCTGGTGGTCAATGTGTGTCATAGCAACCAGTAGACCATTCAGTCCACAAGTCGCAACGGTTGCTTAGGCTTTTATATATATAGACTAGAGGCCCGGGGAACAAAAATTTGTGCACTTGGGGGGCCGAGGGGGTCCCTTAGCCCGGCCTGTGCCCTCTTGCAGTCTGGGACCCCTCGGGAGATAACGACCTGTTGGCTTAGGCCTGCTCCCGGGTGGCAGAGGGCAGGCCCAATCCCTAGGTGCAGCCCATGGTCGGCTCAGAGCAGGGCCAGTTGGGGAGTTGCACCGCCCCCTGTCATGGACAGTGCAGGGCGGATTGGGAGGTTGCGATGCCACCCTCAGTCACGCTCAGGGTAGGGCCGATTGGGGGGTTGGGGCACCGTCTCCTGTCACACTCAAGGCAGGGTCAATGGGGAGGTTGCTGCACCACCCCCTGTCACGCACAGAGCATGGCCCATCAGGGGGGTTGGGGCGC
>NW_006297754.1:2018636-2019504 GCF_000327345.1 Myotis davidii | reverse complement strand
GCTCCTTTTTTTCTTTTTTTTTCTTTTTTTATTCTGGGCCAGCTTTAGCTCTGTGGCTGCTGAAAACGGGTATCTAGTTTTTTGGGTCCTATAATCGAAACACTGTATCATCTCCAGCTCTGAGATCCCGGCTGGCTAAAAGCAGGTTTCTGGCGTTTTATTTAGCTTCTATATTTGTAACAATGTTTCAAACTGCAAGCTCAGAGGCCAGCAAGGCAGGCGGGAAATGTTGGTTTCCTCCGTCACTGAAGCAAGCAAGCCTCATGTTAGCTTCCAGCTGCCTGGCTGTTGGCCACCATCTTGGCTGGCAGTTAATTTGCATATCACCCTGATTAGCCAATGGGAAGTGTAGCAGACATACGGCTAATTACCATTTTCTCTTTTATCAGATAGGATACTAGAGGCCCAGTGCTCAAGATTAGTGCATGGGTGTGGCCCCTAGCCCTGGCTGGTGATCGAAGTGGGAGCATCTGGCATGAAAGGGCAAGTCTCAGCTGACCTCTGGGCTCTGGGCAGCACCTGGGACCCTGGACCCCATGCATCCCCCTCCACCTGAGTCATGGTGCCTGAGTCGCCATGAGGAGATGTGGTGAGCACGGCCGGACGCCATGGGCTGGGGCACAACATGGGTCTCTGGGCCACTCAGCAGCACTACTAGGAAGCCAGGCAGACAGCATGCTCCCTCCCTGCCAGCCTCACAGACTGGCTCCTGCGTGAAGCCACTGGGAGCCCGAACAGCCTGTGGTTCTGGTGGCTGAGGCCTGGCTCACCCAGAAGAAGCTGCACGGGTGTGGGGTGGGCACCCGCAGGACCTGAGGGCAGGGGCTTCTCTGGTGCATGAGCCTTGTTTTTCTGGGGGGGAGTAGGG
>NW_006297754.1:2017286-2018621 GCF_000327345.1 Myotis davidii | reverse complement strand
GAGAAAGTGAGAGTGAGCTTTGCGGACACCCCTTATTCTCACCGCATCTCCATCCATCTCACCCCAAGGTAGCCAGCGAAAGGTCGCAGCCTCATGCATAGGCGCTGGATCGCTGACATCTGCCATGTTCCACTCCGCCCCCTGGTGGCCAGCACAGGTCATAGCAAGTGGTTGAACTCCTGGTCTTCTGGTAGAACTCCTGATGAAACAACTGCCCGAGGGGATAATTTGCATAATATATAAAATTCTACTCTATTCTACTGGTATATTAGTAGACCTAGCACATAATAGATGCTCAAGAACTAACTGGTAATAAATAAATAACTGTGGTAAGTAAATAACTACATTTGTTTCTTTATATCCAGGTATCCTCAGAATGTACATTATTCATTTGAACTTTGCAGATTTGTGTTTTATGGAATTTTCTATGCAGCTCAGAATCTCCCAATTATTATGAATATGCAGGAAATCAATGAGCTAATACCTTGGATGTAAAAATTAATGCCTTACCACACACAAATTAAAGATCTTAAAGTCTCCAAGTAATATGAAGTGAGACAGAATTCTTTTTTTTTTTTTTTTTACCTGACCATGTTATACAAGTTGAATGACGTATGGCTTAAGAAATATGCTGGGGCTCTCCCTGGCTTGGATCAGTGGTTGTGCTTCTACCTATGAACTAGGACAGTGATGTCGAACCTATGACACGCGTGTCAGAGGTGACACGCGAACTCACTTTTTTGGTTGATTTTTCTTTGTTAAATGGCATTTAAATATATAAAATAAATATCAAAAATATACGTCTTTGTTTTACTATGGTTGCAAAGATCAAAAAATTTCTATATGTGACACGGCACCAGAGTTAAGTTAGGGTTTTTCAAAATGCTGACACGCCGAGCTCAAAAGGTTGGCCATTATTGAACTAGGAGGTCACAGTTCAATTTCTGGTCTAGGTTGTGGGCTAGATCCCCAGTGTGGGGCTTGCAGGAGGCAGCCTATCAATGATACTCTCTCATCATTGATGTATCTCTCCCTTTCTACCTTTCTTTTACTCTCTGAAATCAATAAAAATATATTTTGAAAAAAGAAATATGATGGAAATTAGAACATATCTGGATCTAATTCTCATTCAGTTAGATAAGCTTTCTAAATCCTATCTAATAAAAGACAAAAATGGTAATTGGCGTATGACCAATACCCTTTTCATTGGCTAATCAGGGCTATATGCAAATTAACTGCCAACTAAGATTGGCAGTTAACTGCCAACAAGATGGCTGTTAATTTGCATATGTAGGCACAATGCAGGGAGGTGAAAGGGAAAGCAGGAAGAAGCCC
>NW_006297754.1:2016215-2016785 GCF_000327345.1 Myotis davidii | reverse complement strand
GCGTCAGGCCTGGGCAAGGGGCCGATCCTGCGATTGGAGGGTGATGGGGGTCAATGCCTGAGGGCTCCCAGTATGTGAGAGGGGGCAGGCTGGGCTGAGGGACACTCCCCCCACACACACACCAAGTGCACGAATTTTGTGCACCAGGCCCCTAGTATTTTTATAAATGACTAGAGGCCCAGTTCATGGTGGGTGCTCCCTCCCTTCCCCCAGTCACCTACTGCCACCAGCTGGGGCCTCCCTCCCTTCCCCTGGCCAAGGCCTCCTTCCCTTCCCCTGGCCAGCCTCACCCCCTGGTCGAATACCCAGAAGAACTCCGGGTTGAGGGGACAATTTGCATACTATGGTTTTATTATATAGGATTATCTCCTAGTTCAATGATATCTACACTTGAAAACGTAAGAAACAGCTCTCTATATAGAGAAAGTTGCAAGGTAAAGAAGGTACATTATTTCCCCCTAAAAGACCCCCTACAATCTGTTCTTTGTGGGGTCTAGTTTCCTGCAATTTCCCACAATCTTATGGAAGAATCTGGGCTTTCATATACATTATGTCACTTGGGTCTTTCCC
>NW_006297754.1:1989844-2016150 GCF_000327345.1 Myotis davidii | reverse complement strand
GTCATAAACTATTCACCTATCTATCTATCTATCTATCTATCTATCTATCTATCTATTTACCTATCTATCTATCTATCTATCTACACATATATATGTATATATAAACACACAAATATATCTCCTATCACCAACCCCCAAAACAAACATACTCCGGCATGCATGCACACACAAAAAAGGGAAATATCAGGATATACGCACTATAGGGTTATTTTCACAGATCAGAGGTTATTGACTGAAGAGATTAATATGAATTAGTTCTTCCTAATACTTGTGCATCCCAAATATTGATGTAAAAATTAATGCCTTACCACACACAATATTTCCAATTAATGCCTTACTACACTCAATATTTCCCCAATATTGATGTAAAAATGCCTTACCACACACAAATTAAAGATCTTAAAGTCTCAGAGTAATATAAATTGAGACAGAATTCTTTTTTTTTTTTTTTTTACCTGACCATGTTACACAAGTTGAATGATGTATGGCTTAAGAAATATGCTGGGGCCCTCCCTGGCTTGGATCAGTTACATCCAATTAAAGACCTTTTACTAAATATGTGAGGAATTGTACCAGAAGATTTTCATACATTAACTCAATTCCTTTAATGCCCATAAGAGCACTGTAAGAGGAAGAGCATCATCATCATTTGACAAAAAAATAAACAGGGCTAGAAAAAGTTACATAAATTGTTCAATGTGATAGCTATTATGTAAAGAAGGTGTTATCTCTCTCATTCCAAAATGATGCTCTATCCACAATGGGAGATGTTCTTCATTGAAGAATAATCAGTGTTAATTCATGAGTAATCTGATCATGAGATAAAAGTTCATTAGTATATTCTCTATATTTATAATTCATGAAGGGACACATAATACTGTTTTATTTTATATTAGATGTGGTATGTGATCAAGGAAATGTTACAAATATCACTTTAGAACTAAAAAAAAAAAGCACTGTTTAATTATTAACCATCAAGTTCCATTTTCCCATGCCATGTTGACCAAATAGATTTCTTATTCCGAATAATGCACCCACAGAGTGGTAAAGCCTGTACCAAACTAGGTATTGTATTATGCCATGGAGACTTTTATAGGGAATTATCAAGGCCTGAGAAAGATTGTGAGTGAGCAATAAATCTTGTTATAGTAAGCCTCTAAGAATTTGGAATCGTTTGTGAAGCATATATCCTAGCTATCCTGAATAATCAAACTTGAATAGGATGTAAAGTGTCTATCTTAGTCAGTTTAGGCTGCTATAACAAAAATCACCAATGGGGTAGCTTATAAACAACAGAAATTTATTGTTCACAGATCTCAGAAATTCATGACCAAGGCACCAGCATGGTCACTTTCTGGTGACTGCCCACTTCCTGCTTCACAGCTGTTGCCTTCTCACTGTGTCCTCACATGGTGGACAGGGCAAGGGATCCCATTGGAGTTTCTTTTATAGGGCACTAATCCCAGGCAAGAGGGTTCCAACCTCATGACCTAAGCACCTCCCAAAGGCCCCAGCTCCTAACACCATAATCGAGGGTGAGTATTCCAAAGAATTCTTAAGGACAAAAGAGTCAAATCACAGCAGTTGCATAGCAGTGTTATGTCCATCTTATAAATAGGTAAGCTGAGATGCAGATAAATTAAGAAAATTACCAAAAATCAAGCAGCTATTAAGAGGCAGAATAGATGTATCAATAAGGGAAGTCTTCCAGGATTTCAGCTTTCAACCAGCATAGTTCAGGAAATAGATTGACCAATGCTGGGATAGAGTTCAATAACACAGCACAGAGTATATAGTCAGTGGTTAGAATAAAATTAGAAGGAAATATTTATAATAATCTTATAACAGTGTTTAGGTATTGACAGTTCATTGCCAACGTTTTAGGCCCATTCTACAAGGAACTGATGCTTATCCCGAGAAAGAAGGGAGAAATATGTAGATTTGTGTTTTGTTATGTTGGGTTTTTTTTGTTTTGTTTTTTTAATTCAGTTATCATGTGAGTATATAAAGAAATGACAGGAGCTTTTAAGTCTGAGACCAAACATAAATGGATTCCTCTAATCCTCTACAATTGTCATTCTACATACCATTAATTGAGATCTGGGGAGAGATCTTTACTAAATCTGTTAGGGTTTGTTAACTGTATATGGTGCACACACACTTAAATATCACATCTTTATTTTTATTTTTATTTTTTTAAATATATTTTTCTTAATTTTTTACAGAGAGGAAGGGAGAGGGATAGAGAGTTAGAAACATCGATGAGAGAGAGAGACATGGATCAGCTACCTCCTGCACACTCCCCATTGGAGATGCGCCCACAACCAAAGTACATGCCCTTAACCGGAATGGAACCTGGGGCCCGTCAGTCCGCAGGCCGATGCTCTATCCACTGAGCCAAACCATTTAGGGCAAATATCACATCTTTATGTTCCACATGTGATCTAAACAACATTCTTTCTAAGGCTGATTCTTTTATTCTAAGGAGGAATAGTATTTGAATGATATTCCACATCATGATTCTTAAGTGATTGACTCATCCCATAAAATAGTTACCATGAATTTCAATGCTTTATAAATGTAAAACGTGAGCTATACCATCAAGTTGTTGTACCTTAAAATAAAAACTCTAGTGTATTTATTGCAACTAATGTATTACAGTTTTTAACAATGTAAAAAACTTATTAAATACAATGTATAATACTTTGCTCTTCTTTTTTTTAAAATATATTTTATTGATTTTTTACAGAGAGGAAGGGAGAGAGATAGAGTTAGAAACATCGATCAGCTGCCTCCTGCACACCCCCTACTGGAGATGTGCCTGCAACCAAGGTACATGCCCTTGACCGGAATCGACCCCGGACCTTTCAGTCCACAGGCCGACACTCTATCCACTGAGCCAAACTGGTTACGGCTGCTCTTCTTATTGTATTATAGTATGTTTGAGAATAATACATTATCTTAAGTGCTCTTAGTTTAAAGAAAAAATAATTAGAAACTTATATTGATATTTTAAAACTATACATGAATCTTGGTTTAAAGGCATATGGTAAACATGTAAGTATTTATGGTGATAAATAAATCCATATCCATACTTATAAGAGTATTATATAAGAGCTGGCAAGATCTCATTCCTTATTTCTTAACAAATATTTATATCTTTAATATGAGAAGGGGAATTTATATAGGATTATCTCCTTAGAAGAATGAAACAGGATGGGAATACAAAAACAATTGCTAGGCAAAAGAAAATGAAATAAAATCACAAATAGTAATTTACAACTTTCCTTATGATTAATAGTTCTACCATAGCCTCAAATATAGTCCTAGATAAAGTATTACAGATATTTAGAATACCTGATGATTATTTTATCTTTTTTTCACTTTAATAACTGAGACTAAGCATTTTCTTGAATTGTCTAATTCTCTTCTATTACATGTTATTCATGAGAATATAGATCTAAACTACATATTTTATGTGATTTACATTGTCTTGTGATAACATAACCTTTTCTCATAGAGAGAAAAAATTAATTTATGAACACTGAATTATTTGAATCATAGAATGCTGATTATCCTTAAACATTTATTTTCTATTATTTTAATATTGGTTTATCAGTAATATTTAGAATAAGTTAAATAGCAGCAATGTAAGCAGTAAATAAAGCTACATTGTTTGAATAGGCTGTGGTTTTCACAATAAAACAAAATAAATAGTGCTTATTATATACTATTTTTCATTACTGCAGTTTAAAAGGAGATTCATTTAAAGCAAAGTATCCTATCTAAGTTTCAGTTAAAATAAATAGCAGGTACTTATCACACCTATTTAGGTTTGAACAAAAGGACAATTTAAGATCCTAATACAAGTGGCTTGGGTTAGTATGACAGTAAAATGTTGTACAAGTATCAACGTCCTATACCAATGCAGCTACTCAAAATATGTGAAAAAACATGTAATTATTTCATTCCACTCTGAGATAAATTTCTATAAGAGGACGAATACTGTGAGTAATTTTTCCCTTTGGCATATTCCTTTGCAGAGGAAATGTTAATAAGCAAAAATTTATTGTAAATTCTACTTCATTTTATCAATTATGTATACACCAGAATTTCACACTGAGGTGTTAAAACAGATCTGAGCAAAATATCAAAATATAGTAAGTGCCAGCTTCACTTATAATTCTGTGAAGTAGCTGATAATCAACTCAATTTCCAAACTGAATTTCATAAGTTGGCCTATTTTTGCCCTGTCTCCACATTGTATAAGACTAAGGTTTATACTTAACACTAGAGGAGGGGTGGGCAAACTTTTTGACTCGAGGGCCACAATGGGTTCTTAAACTGGACCGGAGGGCCGGAACAAAAGCATGGATGGAGTGTTTGTGTGAACTAATATAAATTCAAAGTAAACATCATTACATAACAGGGTACGGTCTTTTTTTCAATAGTTTCATTCATTTCAAACGGGCCAGATCCGGCCCACAGGCCGTAGTTTGCCCACGGCTGCACTAGAGGCTCAGTGCATAAAATTCATGCACTGGGGGAGGGGTGTCCCTCAGCCCAGCCTGCACCCTCTCCAATTTGGGATGCCTTGGGGGATGTTTGACTGCTGGTTTAGGCCCGATCCCATAGGACATCCCACTAACTGGCAGTCGGATACCCCTCTAACAATTTGGGACTGCTGGCTCCCAACCCTTTGCCTGCCTGCCTGATTGCTCCTAACCGCTTCTGCCTGATAGCCTGATCGACATCTAACTGCTCCCCTGCCAGCCCAGTTCCCACCAACTGCCCTCCCCTGTTGACCTGGTCGCCCCCAACTGTCCTGCCCTGCTGGCCTGGTTGCCCACAACCGCTCTCCCCTGCCGGCCATCTTGTGGTGGCCCTCTTGTGACCACATGGGGGCAGCCATCTCGTGTGAGGGTGTGACAGTCAATTTGCATATTACCTCTTTATTAGATAGGATTTGGAACATTTAGTTTCCTACTTGGTACCTGGAAATATTAGAGTCTCATTTAATTCTCCAATTTTAAATGTTTAAAATGTTAATATTCATGGCCTTCTATTCCTTCTCTGAGAGATAATATATTTATCCAAATTTTAGACCTCACCCATGATATCATCCAATATCTCAATGAGACCATTATCACTAATGTGCTAGAAATGTAGAGGTATAGAAGATAGAAACACAGTCACCAATATTAGGTCAGCAATGTGCAAGTGCTGGTGGAACACTGTGCATATCCTCTTGATCTTCTATAATAACTAGGGGCCCGGTGCATGAAATTCATGCACTTAGGAGGGTCCCTCAGCTCGGCCCTCACCCTCTCGCATTCCAGGAGCCCTCAGGGGATGTCCAACTGACGGCTTAGGCCTGCTCCCCCATTAGGCCACTCCCCCTTGGAGGAGCGAGCCTAAGCCTGCAGTTGGACATCCTTAGTGCTGCTACAGAAGTGAGAGAGGCTCCTGCCACCACTGCTGCGCTTGCCAGCCTTACCAGCTGTGAGCCCAGCTTCTGGCTGACCAGCACTCCCTCTGTGGGAGTGCACTGGCCACCAGGGGGCAGCTCCTGTGTTGAGTGTCTGCCCCCTGGTGGTCAGTGTGCATCATAGCAATCGGTTGTTCCGCTGTTTGGTCAACTGCATTAGCCTTTTATTATATAGTATACTAGAGAAAAAATTAATCTTCCTTTCACAGATGCAAGGAGGATGTTGCTGTTGTAAATGCTTATTACACATTTCTTCTGTGATTAGATAACTAGTTCTGCTAAATGGGGCTGTTACAATATTTTAACTTGGTTTGACTCTTTTTCCTATTTATTCCAGGACTAATATTCTAGTCCTTATCAGTTACTGGTCTTGTCAAAATATGCCTTTTCATTGCAAACTATCATTCATTCAACATTTAACAATAAATATTAAAAAAAAACTTACATATGGTAGATACTACTTTAGGTGTCAGGGATACAAATAGAACATGGTTCCTATTTATGATAAGTTTAAATTCTATTGGATTGTTGTGTGAATAAATAAATGTCAGATTATATGTATTTGTTGAAAATGAAATAGCAGCCTAGGTATATAAGATTTTACTTTAAATGAACTGGCCAAGTAAAGAAAGTAGCAAGAAAGCTGTGGTCATAATAAAAATATGTCCAAGCAAAGATTAAGTTAAAGGGCATTTCAGGCAAAGGGCATAGTCTTTAAAATACTTTGAACAAACTATCTATCCCCTTTGCCTGGAATATCCTTTATAGCATTAAAATGTGTATGTTTATGGAACTAGAAAAATAATTTAAAAATCTTAGTGAATCTGGGTATAATAGTATAGTAAGTAAGAGAAAGTATATGCAGAACTTAGAAAGGGAGCAATTATTTTCTTAGATTATTATTTATTATTATCATTATATTATTATTATTGTATAGAAGTGTGATATATGTTTTTTAAGTGTGAGATTGCTGTGTTGAGAATAGACCATAAAGAAGTGGGCAAAAATGGAATCAGAAAATCAATTAGTGCCCTAACTGGTTTGGCTCAGTGGATAGAGCATCGGCCTGCAGACTGAAGGGTCCCAGGTACGATTCGGTCAAGGGCATGTACCTTGGTTGCAGGCACATCCCCAGGAGGGGGTGTGCAGGAAGCAGCTGATCAGTGTTTCTCTGTCATGGATGTTTCTAACTCTCTATCCTTCTCCCTTCCGCTCTGTAAAAAATCAATAAAATATATATTTTAAAAAAGGAAAATCAATTAGTAAACTGTTGTTTTGTTTGAGAGATAAATGTAGTTTGGACTACACTGTCAATGGTAGATAAGATTAAAATAAAAAGATAGTTAGAAAAACAAATGAAGTAAGAATTGCACCCATATTTTTGGTTGAAAAGGATTGTAAAATCATTTACTAATTGATAGAGACATACATTGAAGAAAAGTCTAAAAATATCAAGAGTTGTTTTTGAAAATTCAAAATCTGAGATTTCATATAAATATTAGACAAAAAAAATATTTGACCTAGTCTATACTGGGATATATGAATCTGGAATTACAGAGAGAAACAAGAACCAATCAATCTCTTAATTTCTCTCTCAATCTTTCTCCCTCTCTTTTTTTTCTTTCTCTTGCTCTCTGGAGTTGCATCACTGTGTCAATTTTTACTTTTAGCTTTGAAGTAAATTAATCTAGTCAATGATTCTATTCTATTCTATTCTATTCTATTCTATTCTATTCTTCATCAGTGCAGTCTAAATCACAATAGTTTTGTAATTGGTTTTGATATCTGACAATGTAACTCTTCCAGTTTTTTCTTTTCTTTTGGGGAAACTTTTTATTGTTTTTCAACATCATGGATGGACCTGGAGGGCATTATGCTAAGCGGAATAAGTCAGAGAAAGATAAATATCACATGATCTCACTCATTTGTGGAATACAATGAACAACATAAACTGATGAACAAAAACAGATCCAGAGACAGAGAAGCATATATCAGACCATCAAACCTTAGAGGGAAAGCAGGGGAGGGTAGGGGGAAGGGAGAGAGATCAACCAAAGGGCTTATATGCATGCATATAAGCATAACCAATGGACACAGACACTAGGGGGGTGAGGGCATGAGCAGGGTGGGGTTGGGGGGGGGATTGGGTGATAAGGACACATATGTAATACCTTAATAAAGAAAAAAAATTTATTAGAGTAACATTGGTTAATAACTATTGCTTTTGCCTTTTTCAAAACCACCTTTACTATTTTTCTCCTTTATATTTTCATACCAATTTTAGGATTAGCTTATTTCTATAAACTTACTGTACAGGTTTTGCACATTTTTGTTATAGTAATTTCTAGGTACTTATATGTTTGATGTCATTTAAAATGACCAAATTTTATTAATATACACCTAAAAAGAAATTACATGTATTAATTAGGTCCTAATTAATAAATGATGTTTACCAAAAGCTTGTTTAAAACAAACAAAAACTAACACGGTCCCTGAAGCAGGTAGCAAAGGTATTCAGACAATGACATCATTTTATGAGACTGATGCATTGTCCACTGTTCCAAGAAGACCATTGACAGCGACATCATTTTAATATGCGTGTTCCCCTTCTTCAATGAGCATAACCCTCTCTCAGGCTTAGTGTGGTACTAAATGCTGGATATTCACCTACTTCCACTGAAACCTATAAAAGATATAACCTCATTATAGATAATTTGGAAAATCCAAGAAAGACAAATTTTTTTTATAGTATCATCAATGAAAGACAGTAACATTTAACTCTCTAATGTTAGTTTTTCTACTTATGTATATACCTTCTGATGTATTTTGACCTGTTTCTATCATTACTAAAGTAAAATATTTATCACCTTAATATATGAATATTGTAATTTCCCTATTACACTTAAGAGCAAATAGTTTACCTGCAGGTTAGTTTTGTTCTAGATATATGGTTCTTACCCTTCATCACTTTCTCTCCATCCCATACTCACAGGTAGGGACAAGATGAGCATTTTGGGGGGGCTACATAATTTAAATAGGGTTATACCGGGTTGTCTAATTTAAGCATCAACTTTGTACAACAGATAGTATAGTGAAAATAGATATTATTTCCTATTTAACGGAGAAGGGAACTGTGGCTGAGAGAGGCAGTGTAATTTCCCTAAATTCATCACAATTCTGGGACTGGAGCTTATGTTACCTTGATTAAAAAGTCACCCTTTTTCCATTATTCTAATAGATTGTCTTTTTTAAATTTTATTGGGTTGATATTACTCAACATGAACATATAGGTTTCACATGTGGATTACTAATTTATAAAATCTGTATATAGGACCATGTGCCCACCACCCAAAGTCAAATCTCCTGTCACTACTTACTGATCATCTTTTTTGTGTGAGGCACAATACTAGACGCTTTTTTGGAAAATTTCACTAATCCTCACAAATTCATGGAAAAGATATTTTGAGCCCCAGTTTGTCAGTGAGGAAATTTTGGTCTGTCATCAAAAGTTAGTAAATCCAGATCTGGCACAAACCCTGAAGACTCCCATATTACGTGATATGGCATTATTTTAAAGGTACTAAAGGGTCCCTTATATAATCTTCTCCTCCCCATATGCTTGCTGTAAGGATAATAATTTAATCATTAGACGATTATTTATTTGGGTTAATTTCTCGTTAGGAACAGAAAATGTTACTATGGAGACAGATTCTGATGGAGAGCACAAAGAAAGATCTTTTAGGGATGTGGGTTCCAGCATTCAGAAAATTAGGCTAAATGGGGAGCCCAAAGGAGAGTTCTAGGAAACCAGAGGCCAGGAGAAGGCATGGCAGTGTTGTAGGAAAAGCAAACAAACAAAGAGTTAACTAATTGCAAAATATACTTAGAAATTCACACTAGTACAGTCTGACTCACTGGTAGATGAAACAAAAAGGTAAATGTCCCTCAAATTTATAGAATTGACTGAATTATCTAACTCATCTCAACTTACAGTTGTAATATTATATATATAACACTTTATCCAAAACATCCTAAATCCCCCTTATTTCTAGATATCCTTTTTGTTACCATGGCTATGTGAAGGCATTTATTTTGATGTTAAGTAGGCACAACATGTTACCTAGAGAATAGAAAGGATAAACACTAAACTTTTTGAATGTCAGCAAGTGTCAAATTAGGAACCAGCCTAATTTTACAACCTAGAAGCATAGAAACTAGGTAAGTGGTCGGTTGGAAAAAGTGTTCTTGAGGGAAGAGAAAGTTTCAGCAGTGCTCTTTCCCACTGTTGCCTACTTTCACCCACCCTGCCATGCGGACGGCTGTGATGCCTCTCATCGGGCTTTGATCTCTCCCCCATTAGCGTACAGAGCAGATCAAAAACCAGGCCCCACTCCATCTGCAACTTGTTGGGTCCCTTTATTCAATGTGGAGATGGAATGGTAAAAACTTGGCAAAAATAATGACAAACTATGGAAACTTTTACATCTTTGATTGGATTTCAGCCATCCCAGCAACAGCCTCCGCCACTGTGTTATAAATGTTGGATGCGGCTACCTAACAGAAGGCTAACTGAGATCATGAAGAGACAACTGTTTGGCTCATTATAAAGTCAGATGTGTTCTTTGGCATTTGAGTGGACAGCAGAGACTTTGACATTAACACACGGCTCATTAGGAATGATTTTGAGCTTGGCCTTTTGCTGCACTTAAAACAAAATATCTAATATAGAGAAGCAGTAACTCTTTGAAAATGCTGATACAATCTCTTAAATATACACAGCTCTAATTTAAAATTAAGGCATCTTTCTTCCAGGCCTTAGCTATTAAGAGCACAGTGTGTAGCTTAAAATTGTGAAGAAAACAATGAAATGGTACAAGATCATGTTCCTTTTATCTTTCATGTTCCTGGTGACAAATACACTGACTTTCCCTGTTCCTCCTAACTGTTTGTCATGTTGTAGAACAGGCTGTCTTGTACTTTCACAATAGGGTCATGTTTACAGCATTACATAGTAGCTAATGGTCAGTTATGACTTTTATGATAAATTTGATTTTGCAACTCGGCTGATTCAATTTGCACCAAGCTGAAACCTGAAACATAAAGTGCTTTACTACCTTGAATCTGCAAAGCAGAATATTCTTTGATGTGAAGGCAGTTTAGCAATGTGCACTGGACGCAGCATGAGCATTACTGGCACAGATTGCGTATTTAACTCACAGTGTTTATCAGCCTTGCATTTCTTCTAGCCTGTATCATATTTGTTGCTTCAAATACTTTCAACTTTCTACAATAAAATACAAAGTGTCTTATTCTAAAATAACTTGAATATCATTTTCATTTAGTCTTGCACAAGTCTTTGTTATAATCTGTTTTGCTGCTCTGAGAATTTAAAATTGTAAACAAATAAATGCTGCTTTCATAATTTAAGTATATAAAAAACATGCACCAAGTCAATTGAGAGAAGAGTGCTTTGCAGTCCTGTAAGTTATGATGAAAATTAAAACTTCCTTCTACTGTCAGAGATGTTTGTGGAAGCAAGAATGCTGCTCAAGGAAAGAGCATGTCTGTCAGATATTTCATGGACAATATGACATGACTAAAAGCTTCATAATTTGAGAAATGCTGCAATGTATAAAATGAGTTCATGCATTTTTAAACCTTGAAGATTTTAAATAAAAAGTATGAAGAGTCCATAAAACAAACAAAGTAACAGATAAAATAAATTTCTCTAAGCACAGTTTAGTTTGAAACTAAACAGCATCCAGAAGTTCCCATTCTGCTGCTTATTACTGGTAGTGCCCCAAACAAGGTGTATTTCCTATTGCAAATTACGGAATACTCTGCTAGATGGAGGTGGACTAAGAATACTCAGAACTTTCTGAAAGGGCCTGTCTTGTATTTAACTGAAATATATTCTAACCATAATGAATCTATATTCTAATTTATTATTGGATTCCTTCATGTTTCCTCATGTATAGGAGACAATTAAATAGATATTTTTAAATGACTAAATGTCTTTAAAATTATTTTATCTTTGTATAAGATTTCCAAAAGAAAAATATGTATGGGTTGAACCTGAATAAATATGAGCCCAGAATATAAAAGGAAAATAACTAAATAGTTAATAGCACTGAATCAGAATTGGGATAAGTGCTTACTCAATAACACTAATGATAAACTATTTAAGCTGTCTCACTTTTTAAAATGTATAAATAGATCGTATTTGCCTTTCTAAATACCAAACTTGTGAATAACAAAATAGAAAACCTATAATAACACTACAAAAATCCTATCTAATAAAAGACAAAGGGTAATTAATCATACCTCCGCTATGCTTCCCATTGGCTAATCAGGGCGATATGCAAATTAACTGCCAATAAAGATGGCGGCCGGCAGCCACGCAGCTGAAACGAGCAGGAGGCTTGCTTGCTCCAGTGATGGAGGAAGCCAAGGTTCCCCGCCTGCCGCGGCCCGGCTCTGAGCTCTGGAAGCAACAATGTTTCAATTACAGAAGCTAACAGCAGCTCTTTCCTATGTGGGTTAATTCTATGAAGAGATAGACCCTGTATTTAAAAAAAAAAACAGTGTTCTCACAGGGCCACAGGTGACGACAGGACAGTCCAGATATCCCATCCCCATTTAGACTGACAGCCATGCTTTTCGGTGTAGAGGTGTTCACGGCTGCAGAAAACTTGATGGGAAATCCTATAGCCTATATAATAAAAGGGTAATATGCAAATTGACCCTAATGGCAGAATGACCAGGAACAACTGATCACTATGACGTGAACTGACCACCAGGGGGCAGACGATCAAGGCAGGAGCTGCCCCCTGGTGGTCAGTGCACTCCCACAGGGGAAGCTCTGCTCAGCCACAAGCCAGGCTGATGGCTGCCAGTACAGTGGTGGTGGCAGGAGCCTCTCCTGCCTCCTCAGCAGCACTAAGGATGTCTGACTGCAGCTTAGGTCAGCTCCCTGCTGGCAAGTGGACATCCCCCAAGGGCTGCCAGGCTGCCAGAGGGATGTCTGATTGCCATCTTAGGCCCAATCCCCTGGGAAGCAGGCCTAAGCCAGCAGGTGGTCATCCCCCAAGGGGTCCCAGACTGTGAGAGGGCACAGGCCAGGCTGCAAGAGGGCACAGGCCAAATTTTTGTGCACCAGGGCTCTAGTTGTAAATATATAAGGTTTTGGGAAATGGTATGCAGTTAGAAGACCCAACTTTGAAAATAATATCTTAAACGGATTTATGAAATTTACTGGCAGTAAATTCCCAGTAGAAAGTATACTACTTGCATGTATGAATTTAGCTTTTTGGAGTAAAACAATATATATATCTTAATTAAATAGGTTAAAAGTTTTTTATTTATCCATTCATTATTTTAAAGGATAATTATCACCTAAGAATTCAAAATCTGAGCTAGACTTCTTTCCTGAGCTAAAAATCCAAGTGTCCCTAACCTCAGAGATGTGCTGAAGTATAGATAGTTCAGAATTCTCTGAAGAATTATTCATTCTGTAATATTTCTGGGTCCTTCTGGCCATCTTGGATCATTACTCATTCAATAAATAAGTCTTTTATAAACAAAGGAAACATTTAGCCTTGTTTTGTAGATAGACATTATGTCTATGTTGCTTGTTCTACATGAAGAGTGCAAAGAGAATAAACAGCCCCAAAATATTCCTGGCCCAACTGTTGTAAATACATTCACTTGGATTTAGAGGAAACAGAGTAAAGCCAGTAAGGAGTGGGCATTAGAATGAGAGAGACAAAGAAAGAGAATGTAACAACTAAAGAAGGGTTTAATAGCTATGATCAGTAAACAGGGTAAAGTATTTATGAGCTATCACAGACAAATGTAAGGATATTTGTGTTGAAAAATACAATATTCTGCTGATACTTTGCAAACATTCATTCAGTTCCCAGCATGGAAGCAGGAGGAAGACCAAGTAAAATAATCCATTTGTAATAATGCCAGCATTGAGGAAAATATGGATTTAAGAAATGATTTAAGAAATGATTATTTAGAAATTACTGTCTTATCAAATATAGCAGAGCACTCTATTCAATTCAAATAGTCTTTTATGAAAGATTTTGGAAACTCCATCTCTCTCTCTCTTTTTCTCTCTCTCTCTCTCTCTCTCTCTCACACACACACACACACACACACACACACACACACACACACACATTTATTTTGTTCATTTAAATTGTCCCAATTATCATTTATTTAAAAATTAAATGATCAATCTGTAATTTATGTATAAATAATGTATCTGTCACATGGCACTAAGAAAAATACTAGAACAGCTTTTTCACATTTTCCAGACTGTCCAAATTTTCTGTGCACAAACTACTACAATAACTGAACTAAGATGTACAACTGTTTAAAAACAGCTCCAAAGTCACTGCACTGCTTACCTAGCCTCCTCCCTGATCTTCAGCTCCCAAAATGCACAGAAACATAGCTTCAAAAAAGTTTCAGATAAAAAATTCTTCTTTATCCCATATTTCCCCAAAGTGTATAAACAAGCTAAGTGACTCTAAAAATAATCTGGGGTTATATATGCATGTAAATCTTGGGGATAAAAACTTTTCCAAAATCATTATTATCCTATAACAATGTATTGTACCTAAGTTTGCAACACTAGTCATCCCCAGTAGTATCCATCAACACTCTAAAGTCTGAGCTTAAGAGTACAAAGAGACTCAGAAAGTAATCCTTCCGTTATGCCACATGTATACTTCTGGAAATGAAAGCCTGGAGGCTATTCTCAGCACACGAGGCATGTTTTGTTTTAAGGTCTGTGGCCTGATTTCTACTTGACTACCATATGCATATTTTTCTTGTGAAGCCTTTGTTTATAGGTATAGAGAAGAACTTGTGTTCAGTTTTATACTGTCATATATTTTTGCCACACTCTTTTTTGCTTGTTTCTGACAGTGCTTCCTATCTTTTGGAATTACATTTGAGGAGAATCTATATCCCATTATTTATCCAACAAGGGGCACTTTAAATAGACATTGGTAACTGCTGGAATTGTAAGCACTGACCTCTGAATGTCCTAAAGGGAAAGACTCTCATCCAGTGCCAGGAAAGGTCTCTCAGGGATATTCCTACTGGTGTTTGAATGCATTTCTGAGCCTAAGAATCTCTGTGCACCACAGAGAAGGTTATCCCTCCTGGTATAATCATCCCATCACACAGTCATTTATCCTGAACAATACTGTGCTGCTGCCTACATTAAGTCTCATAGTGAGAATGAAGTCATTTCTCATGAAATCCCTTAATAGATATCTCTACAACTCATTATTTTTTATTGTATATAAGGTGCTAGGCAGTAATAAAACATGATAAAATATAAAATGCATTAATGTTTTTGTGAAGTCTCAAGATGATGTTGTATGTTAAGCCATATTTTTCAGAAAAAAAGTTTTTTATCTTTAAAGAGATAGGGCTCAAAATTACTTCATTTAATAATTTTACTTTCATGGGTAAGTGAAATAATCAACAAAGAAAGGGGTAAGGAAATGGGGATTTTAAGCATCGGGTATACTGTCTGCAGTGACAATGTACAGCCATGAGGAGAGCTGAAGAGAAAGAATCATTTTCCTATGAGGTAAGTTCCCAATTTAGTGATGGATCAAACCTGGTATTTGAACCCAGCATATTTGAACACAGCATTTGAAAAACCCACCTACAAGAACAAAGTCAACTATAAATCTAAAGGGATTTTTAGCATTTGAGTATCAAAACAAAAATTTGATAAATTTCCATGTATTTATTTCAGAATATTTTTTGTAATGTGCAAGGGTCAAGCAACTCCCTTCTTCATATAGCAATATGATTAATTCATACATTTATGTATATAAAATGGTCTCAGGTATTTAAAAGATGGTTTTATCTTTTGATCTGATTTGGATAAAACTGAAAAAGGTAAAATTTTATAAACTGTTATTTAGTTCTTATTTCATAATTATACACTAATTCTGCAATCTAGCTAGATTTGGAGGGGGATAAGGAAAATATGTAAGCCAAGGAACTAAAGTGAGTAACAAAGATGATAGGAGAGCTTATGGAGGGGAAGGGTGTTCTCCTGAGCCACAAAAGAAATGATCTGGTGGTTTAGATAAAATACATGTCAAAATTTTTTGAGCAGTGGGTGTGGTGATATTGCTGGTTTTGCCATTCCAAAACCCAAAATGCTCCACTTACGTCTCATTCACCTTGCCAAAGACTACGTTTGCCATCCAACTATTCAGTGTTGGCAATGCAGATTTAAAACTGGGAACTGTTTGTGTTGCGTCCAGCATTTGTCATGAACAAGATGCAAGGACCCATATTCTTCAGGGTGAAGTTCTCATCATCAAGTTCCCTGTGCATGGACTTGCTGCAGCTAATGCTGTTATGGCATGGAGAAATCACCACCCCGGCACATTAACCCCAGAATAATATTGAAATAGGAATCCATATAATATTTTCCCCCAGTGCTCAGAGAACAAAACTTTTCTGCTATCTTTGGGGCTTTGTCTTCAAACAGCTCCAAGAAGATGCAATCTAAGGGCTCATTGTTGGTGATGATGTGGGAGAACATGGTGTGATTGAGCAAGGTTAGGGCTCCCGGGGGTGGCAGCAGTGTTGGCAAAACCCAGAATATGTAAATTTTTAATCAAATTCTTGACTCAAATTTCCTTCTCTCATGGTCTATCACATCCTCCAGAACAGCACCCACATGTATCCTCTGGCCTTAATGTTCACTTCCTCTTTAGTCATAAAAAAGAAACTGATAGCTCTAGCCAGTTTGGCTCAGTGGATTAGAGCATTAGTCCACATACTGAAAGGTGCCAGGTTTGATTTCAGTCAAGGGCACATATCTCCGTTGCAGGCTCTATCCTCAGCCCAGGCCGGGGCTGCATGCAAGAGGCAACCACTTGATGTGTCTCTCTTACATCAATGTTTCTCTCTCTCTGTCTCTCGCCCTACCTTCCACTCTCTAAAAATCAATGGAGAAAATATCCTCGGGTGAGCATTACCCAATAAAATTATTTTTCTTTGAAAAACTACTGGGTAATTTTTCTTTTATTGAAAAAACACATATTTATCTAAAGGTGGCAATTTAACAACCATATACTTTCTAGAAACATATAGTTGTTGCTATTACTATTTCATAATTTTTTATTTTGACAAATTTGATTTCACAAGTTTGCCAATGACAGGACATACCATTTTTTCATTGTTTTATATTTAAATGTATCCAACAATTCCTGAAAGCCTTTTATATCATAATTTTATTACCCTTGATTCATTTTAATTTATATTACACCAGATGGCTGAATTTTAACATTTTCGGGGTTTTCCAAGGAATGCTTGGATGCTATTATTTCTAAGTGCTTTAGATATATGTGTTTTGAGATTTTCTGTCTTTATACTTGAATTAGAACTTGGCTGGGGCGAGGGGGGGGGGATGGAATTCTTGGTTCATGCTCTTGTTCCCTTAATATTTGTAAAACATTTTTTTCTCAGTCATCTTATGTTGAATGGTGTGTAGAGTACTGAGACAAGCCAGACTTTTTTCTAATTTTTTGTAACTTATGTTTGCTTGAATAGCCATAGGACTTTTTATCTTGTTTATAACTGAAAGCAGAGATCCCCCAAATTTCCAGAGGATATGCTGCTTATTTTCCCTTTTTAGTTATTTTATTGGGGTGACAATGTTTAACAAAATTATACAGGTTTCAGGTGCACAATTACACAACACATCATCTATACACTGTATTGTGTGTTCATCGCCCCAAGTCTCCTTCCATCACCATTTATCCCCCAATACCCTCCACCTCCTCCCACTCCCAGCAATCACCACAAAGTCGGTTTCCATATCAATGAATGGATATAAGAAGATGTAGTAAACTGGCCAGTGTCAACCTATGGACCAGGAGGTCAAGGTTCAATTCCTAGTCAGGCACATTCCTGAGTTGCAGGCTCGATTCCTGCAGTAGGAATATACAGGAGGCAGCTGAATGATGATTCTCGCTCATCATCGATGTTTCTATCTCTATCTCTCTCTTCCTCTCCCTTCTTCTCTAAAATTAATAAAATATGTTTTTTAAAAAAGAAGATATAGTATGTATACACAATAAGAAATTACACAGCAATAAAAACAAAGCTTGCCATTTGTGACAACATGGATAGATCTAGAAGGTACTATGCTAAATGCAATGTCAGATAGAAAAAGATAAATACTATATGGTTTCATGTGTATGTGGAATCTCAAAAAAACAACAAATAAACAATCAAAACAAAACAAAAACAGACTCATAGAACAAAGTGATGGATGGCTGCCAGAGGGAAGGGTGGGGAGAGAGATGGGTGAAAACGGTGAAGGGATTAAATAGTCAATAATATTGTGGTAAGTTTGTAATGGTGACGGATGAATTAGTGGGGTGATCACAAGGTATAAGAATGTCAAATCACTATATTGTATACCTGAAACTAATATAACTAAAATGATATTGTATACCAACTACACAAATTAAAAATAAAAGCAATATGTTTTGAAAAATAACAAAAGGGTAAAAATCATTTGAATAAGTACTTGGGACATGCAAAAATTTTACAAGTTAGAAGTAAAATCAACAAGCATATTCAATAAGAGGGACAAGAACACAATAGTCATTAAAGAGCTTTTTAAGATGCCCAGATACCAAAGAGGGCACAGTACATGAACTATGGAAATAAGGTAGGAGGGAGCTTATGTAGTGTTTCTTAGACTAAGCTAAAGAACTTGATATTATCTCTTAGGCACAGATAAGTACATAAGTTTAAGTCAAGTTGGTATACACACCTTTAATTGTATTTCTTTGTTTTCTTCTTAATATATCTAGCAAGACAGTACATGGTGAGCCAGTTTGATGAGAGATTGCTGGTAGAGAAGCCTGATAATTCTTTTGGAATAGTCCAACTAAAAGCTAATCAGTGATGATTTAAAGAGTGGCATTGTAGTGAAGAGAAAAATCTATAATCAAGAGCAAATTCATCCATAGATTTTATAACACAACTATAGAAATGTCAATGAAGTTGGGTTATACAAAAAAGGAAGAGTGTTGACAAGATAATTTATATATACATTATATAATATCTTGGAAGGATAAGCCATGAATCCAATAAAGTAGTTTGAATTAAAATAATTCTAAATGAGCCCAAGCTGGTTTGGATTAGTGGATAGAGCACCGGTGAACTGAAGGGTCCTGGGTTTGATTCCAGTTAAGGCCACTTATCTCGGAGCAGGCTTGATCCTTGGCCCCTGCTGGGGCATGGTTGAGAAGCAACCAATTGATGTGTCTCTCTCACATCAATGTTTCTCTGTGTCTCTCCTCTTCCCTTCCACTCTCTCTAAAAAATCAATGGAAAAGTATTTTGGGTGAGGATTAACAAAACAATTAATAGTAATAAATGATTCTTTTAAAAATAATTCTAAATGAAAATACTATGTGGAAATTCTTATATGCCCTTTCAGTGATGTTGTTATGAAATTCAGTATAGTTAGAGAAAGAGATACCAATTTGAGGGTTCCCAGCTTAGAAGTAATAAATAAAATTACCAGTGTTAATATAACATTAAATATTTGACAAGTAAGCGTTTAAGTAAGAACATAAAGTAATAGAGTTTAAAATGTCTAGAAAATCCATCGTTTAATGTGTGAGAAGGGGAGGATAACTCAAGAATTGTCAAAAATAAACTAGGAGTATCAGATGCTACCAGAAGAAACTAATTTTAGAAAACAAAGAAGATAATTTTATAAAAATTCATGGTATGAAAAACACTATAAAAAATACTTCAGAAAGATGAAATGTGGTAAACATTTCTATAAGCCAACAAGTATAATTTTATACAAGTATAATTATATATAAGCCAATAATCATAAGTTGATGTTGAACATAATTTTAGAAAGACTGAGTAAAAGAATTTGAGTAATGTCCAGATACTAATGTCTTAAGAAATGTGTGCCATTGAGAAATTAAAGGAAATGGAAAAAACAAGCACAAAACATTTTTCAAGATGATATGTGGTAATGGAAAAAATTTTCTAAGAAAAGGAATTATAATAGTCTTTTCCCTTGTTGATTATTTTCATTACAACAAAAGAATGTTTACACACAAAATTTGGGACAAAGATGAAGAGACAACAAGGGCTTAAAAAGAAAAAGAAGGAAGGAGGGTAACAGAGGAAAAGGAGAGGGGAGAGAGAGAGAGAGAGAGAGAGAGAGAGAGAGAGAGAGAGAGACTCCTGACATAGGTTTATAAGAAGCAGAAGGGGGAAAAAAGACATAAATTGTAATAATGAGAGAAATTAGTCTTTATGACAAACTGGAAAAGTGGAGTAGATATGATTAAGAAGTAAAAATACGTTTTTTGTTTTTTTGAGATCTTTAACTTCTAAAATATATGAATATTGCTTTTACAATAGGGATGCAGTGTGTTTCTATTCAGTTAAAAATGGTAACTATGAGTTATGCAAAGAGCCTATGATAGCACTACAAAGAACTTGGTGACTGTGCTTAAGTCCCAGGCATGTCAGGAAAGCATAGACTTATAGGTCCAGTCTTCAAGGTTTCTCCAACAATGTCAAGCAATGTTAAAATAATAAAGGTGAAAACAAATTACTGTTTCAGGCAATGTTGGACTAGTCAGAGTTTAAGGATAAACATGGGGTTGAGACAGTAGATAGTCTTGAGGAAAAAGTGTTGTTTGTAGTCAGTCTGTAAATAGGTGTGGACAGTTCTTAGCTCATATTTCACTTTAAAATCAGTGCATAAATTTGTGCATAAATCCATATTTTCATGTTGAAACATCTTAGTCTCTGTCTATCCTTTAGTCTTCCCTGCATTCACACAGATAAAACTGTTTTTCATCCCTGCCTAAAAGTTTTACTTCTGTGTTCTCAAAATTGTTTCCCTCCTACACACACACACACACACACACACACACACACACACACACACAAGGGACCTAGTTCCCTCATTTTTCACATTCTCAAAAATGTTTTAAATCTTTTGTTCTCAACAACCTTTTGTCTGTAGTTTCAAATATTCATAGACAGATTCTTCATATCTCCTTTTTCTTTATTTTCCAATTACCATATGTGTCATACATTAACCTTTCAATCAAATTTTCAGTTTATAGCTATTATTTCCATATTTTTACCACACATTCACTCCCTCTTAATTTAGTCTTGCTTCTGACATTACCACATTTCAGAAATACTAAATTACCAAAAGATCCCCAGAACCCTTTTGCTCTCTACCTTTTTTGACCCCTACTGCATGTGGCAGCCAGCCTCCACGATGCTCCCTTGTGTTCCCCACCTGCTGGCATTCATACCTGTGTGTAGCCTCTTCCCTGACTGCAACCGGGTTGTATGTGTGGTCAACAGAATATGGCAGAAGTAATAAAACCTGCCAGAACAATATCTGGCAATGACTAGCTCATCTTATTTATTGAATAAGAGAATGCCTTTTCCTTATTAAAAAAAAAAAAAGATAGATTGACAGGGAGTATTATTATCCATCCCCATATGTACCACAAGAAAAGCATAATGGAAATGCTATATGTACAGTCATATTCCATTAAACCTTGAATCATAAATAAAAGATTATTTTATTTCTTTATTTATAACTAGAGGCCCAGTGCATGACATTTGTGCCCTGGAGGGGGGGGGTCCCTCAGCCCGGCCTGCGCCCTCTCACAGTCCGGGATCCCTCAGGGATGTCTGCCTGCTGGCTTAGTCCCACTCCCCGTGGCTGGTGCTGGAGGCTCTGCTCCTAAGTCGCACACAGACATCCCCCTAGGGGTCCTTAGTGCTGCCGTGGAGGCAAGAGAGGTTCCCAACACTGCCGCTGCGCTCGCCAGCCGGGAGCCCGGCTTCTGGCTGAGCAGCACTCCCCCTGTGGGAGCGCACTGACCACCAGGGGGCAGCTCCTGCATTGAGCATCTGCCCCCGGTGGTCAGTGCCCATCATAGAGACTGGTCTTTCTGCCGTTCAGTTGATTTGCATATTAGCTTTTCATTATATAGGATGGTACCCTGCAGTTTGCCTGATTATGGGCTACTTCTATGTACTTAGAATAAATATAACTTTGACATCAATTCTCCATTTCAGGATATACAAACTCTTACTTTATTATTTTTCCAAATAATTTCCTCAATTTTACTCTAAAATATACCCTGGTAGATAATATCATATGCACTTCATAGTTCTCACAATGGAAGGAAAAAAGGAATCTGCTTCACATGCCATCATCCCAATATCACCCATCCAAAATAGTGTTTTAATACTTGATGTCTAGATATTAGTTTGACTATATGTGGCTTGCAGGAGATTCAATCTATAAGGTGTTCTGTAAGTGAAAACTTTTGATTTGCTGATGTTTCTGGCAGAGAGAACAAGACTTTGGACTACTGATATCTATTCTACTTTTGTGAATCTTTAAAATTACATTTATACTAGTGACCTGGTGCACAGATTCATGCACATTAAAAGAAAATTAATTAGAAGGTTGCCGGACACACGGGCCAGACACTCCCTAGAGCCAAATACTACGGTCCCTCCCTGGCCTCTGTGGAGTGAGCAGGGTCCCTCCAGCAGGTGGGGTCTCTGGGCCTTGCCTGCAGGAATCAGGCTGAAACCGGCTCTCTGACATCCCCCGAGGGGTCCCAGAGTGCGAGAGAGAACTCTGCAAAGTTGCTATCATACAGGGTGTGGAACGCAAACACAAGTGTGCAGTAAACCAGATTCAGGGCCAACAGTGCCCCAGCAACAAGATAACCCATGGCCAAAGGTAGAATCACACAGCCCCACAAGGAATCAGGTTCCCTCCTCTCTGCTTTTGGGGTGCGTCACCCGAGAACCACCTCTGCCAAGTCACTGCAGCTTGGCAGCTCCTGCATTGAGCATCTGCTCCCTGGTGGTCAGCACACATCATAGCAACCGGTCAGATAGTAGGGGGGATACGTAGCATATTAGCCTTTTATCCTAATATATAAAGAGCCAGGGTCCGTAACGTCCAAAACGACCAAACGGACAACCATATGCCAGGCAGTGCATGAAGCAGGCTTAGGTGGGTAAAGAGGGAGGCCCAGGCTACCTGGCTGGCAGTGGTGGGTGGGGCCTCCCTCTGCAGGGCGATCAATCATGGGGCTCCCAGACTGCAGCTGGCAAGCAGGCTGAACTGCTGACCTCTTGGTTCTTCCTGGGTCATGGGCACTGTGGTGACCCAGCACTGACTGCTGCTCCAAGGCAGGTGTGATGCAATTGGTCAGGGGGCCCCACCATTGCCCCACAATTGCCCTGCAAAGGGAGGCCCAGGACACCAGCTGGGGGGCTCCGCAATCACTTAATTTTGTGCACCAGGCCTCTAGTATATATAAATTGTGGTCATTTTCATAATCATTAAGTATTTTTCAAAATATTCATCACAGCCAAAACTGGTTTGGCTCAGTGGATAGAGCATCGGCCTGTGGACTGAAAGGTCCCAGGTTTGATTCCGCTCAAGGGCATGTACCTGCTGGGTTGCAGGCACATCCCCAGTAGGAGATGTGTAAGAGGCAGCTGATCGATGTTTCTCTCTCATCGATGTTTCTAACTTTCTATCTCTCTCCCTTCCTCTCTGTAAAAAATCAATAAAATATATTTTAAAAAAATATTAATCACCTATGTATACTTTCTATAAAATGTTTACCATCGTTTTGAATCCTTAGAACTTAATAAGAAACTTTTACATAGTCAATAATATATAATTAATAAGTAAATAAATCCAGTCTTAAAGATATGTTTCTATAAAATTTGCCCAGGTGCAGCTATATGATAAAAATGATGCCACTGAAATACAAAGTATAAAACCATTCTAGATAATCTAATCTATATGTATAAAATCCTAATATGCAAATAGACTGAATAGCAGAACAACCGAACAAGTCGTCGCTATGACATGCACTGACCACCAGGGGGCACACACAGAACATGGTGGGTATTGGCTGCAGGTGGCAGAGTATGGAACATGGAGGGTGTAAGCTGCGGCGGGATGGTGGAGCAAGTGAGTGGGGGTGCCAGACCAAGGCGGCACCAGTCACTATCATCGGGGTGAGCCTCTGGTGATTAATGAAAATTATTTGCTCCTGCACACTGCAGTCCTGCCCAACACTCACACCTGCTGCCAATGCTGACCCTGCTCAGTGCTGTCAGTGGGTGCGAGCAGCTGCTACCAGCCCCGATCAACCCTCGGGGCTTTTCCACCTCCCCCTGCTCCTGAGGGGCAATTGGGACTGGCAGCTGCCTGTCACACCCACTGATGGTGCTCGCCCCGCTCGTACCTGCTGCTGGTGCCAACCCCAATAGCTCCATGCCGTCAGCAGGGCAAGTGGGGCCAGTGCCATCAGTGCATGGGAGCCTCAGCAGCAGGAGTGGGGCTGCCAGCAGACAGGGGACCGGGGGCTACGGCGGGCCTGGCCAGGCAGGGGTGCGGAGGATGTGCCGAGACCCACCACTGTGTCCACCACAGCCTCATGGCCCACCGTTCCTTTCAAGGTGCACAAACTCATGTACTGGGCCTCTAGTATTATATAAAATACCCAGAATAATTCTAAGATAAAAAAGTAATAAATAGTAGGTATGAATTACAACCATTTACAATCTTTTTTATCAGAGTAAAGACCAGGAATCAGAAACTAGCTAACTAGCCCACCCAGTGTGGCTCAGTGGTTGAGTGTCGACTATGAACCAAGAGGTCACTGATTTGATTCCTTGTCAGGGCACATGCCCAGGTTGCAGGCTCCATCCCCAGTGGGGTCATGCAGGAGGTAGCTGATCAATGATTTATCTCTAATTCTATCTCTCTCTCCCTCTCTCTTCCTCTCTGAAATCAATAAAAACATATTTTTTTAAAAAAACTTGCTAATGATATAATGTCTGTACTTGTATAGATTAAATCTCATAACACAAATCATAATATATGAATACTTGTTAACATTTTTATTGTATTTTTTAATATATTTTTATTGATTTCAGAGAAAAAGAGACAGAAACATCAATGATGAGAGAGAATCACTGATCAGCTGCCTCCTGCATGCCCCACACTGGGGATCAAGCCCACAACCTGGGCATGTGCCCTTGACTGGAATCGAACCCAGGACCCTTCAGTCCACAGGCTGATGCTCTATCCACTGAGCCAAACCAGCTAGGGCTTGTTAAGATTTTTAAACACATAAACATGAAAGGAGCTGTTTAAAGCCTGCAAATGCACGATATCACATTGGCTCTACATTTTTTAAAGCATTTTTGTTATTTATCACTCACTCTGTACTCAGTGGTTAGGTTTGAATTACTGCACTTTCCCCACAGAGTTATTGGAATAGACACACTTCATTATGACTATGTTGCTACATTCGTGTTATTTAAACCCCTCATAATCTCTACATCCAAACCTACTAACTTGATAGCACTTATACTTGTACTGCAACCTGTCTTCCATTTGGCTGTGCATGTTCAGAAGCCAGTTTCTTAGGGATTAATAAATTGAATCACATAGCTTTCAGAAATGAATTTGGCTATTACAGCCAAATTTCCACTAAAATATCAAGATATGCCCTGCCTATTTTATTAATGCATTTTAGGAATTAACTAGTAATAAGTTTTCAATTCTCTTATCTTGGCTTTATGCAGTTTATAAGTTATTTCATAGCTTCTGCATAATTAATTCTGCTACTATTCTTTGATCTTTAATCAATATTTCACATTACTCTGTTTATTTCTATGGTAACATTCAGCTCTCTATTCTTACTTTATTTTCAAGGCCTAAAAGCAAAGTCTAATTTTCTAGGTATAACAATAGGAAAAAACTCCTGTGCCTCAATTTTAATAGCAAAATAAAATAAACATAATTAAATAAAAATAACTAAAGAGAAATACAAAGACAAAAGTAAAAACAAATACCTCTACCAGGTCATTAGAATCTCATTCACTGCTGTTACTGAGGTTTTCTAAACTTTAACATATATGTGCTATAAGCCTACAAAATTTAAAGATTTCAATAACTCAAGATCTTAAGTTAATAAATATATTGATGTGCCTTTAGTATCTAAAAAATGTAATAAAAACACACACACATACACAAAAAAAAAAACCTGTGATGCCTAAAATGTATCAGAATAAAATAGTGTAAAAAACACTCTAAAAGTAGAATCCATCTAAGTGGAGAAAAGGCTAAAATACAAAAGTTTGGATTAAAAAAGTTTGGAGAACTGAACTCAACCAATAAAATCATCAAGATGTTATCAAAAAGTTGCTTAATTTGTTATGAATAAATACTTATTCAATAATGGTGGAACTATAATATGGTATTGAATATAAAGAAATTATGGTAATGACTTAACAAAATATTCAATTGCCTAGACTTACCATCCCATTTTGTATAAAGTGCATTTAGCTTCACTCATTTATTTTGAACTCAACCAATAAAATCATCAAGATGTTATCAAAAAGTTGCTTAATTTGTTATGAATAAATACTTATTCAATAATGGTGGAACTATAATATGGTATTGAATATAAAGAAATTATGGTAATGACTTAACAAAATATTCAATTGCCTAGACTTACCATCCCATTTTGTATAAAGTGCATTTAGCTTCACTCATTTATTTTTAGACTAGGGGCCCGGTGCACAAAATTCGTGCACTGGGTGTGTGTGTGTGGGGGGGGGGGTGGTGTCCCTCAGCCCAGCCTGCCCCCTCTCACATACTGGGAGACCTCAGGTGTTGACCCCCATCACC
>NW_006297754.1:1951688-1989321 GCF_000327345.1 Myotis davidii | reverse complement strand
CGCCCGTGCCCAGCTCCCATCGCTGGCTCCACCCCTACTTCCTGCTATCACTGGCCAGGGCAGCAAAGGCACCTGATTCTCTGATCATGGCTGGGGGATAGGGCACAGGCGGTCCCAGGGCTGCCTTTGCCCTGCCCCCCGGCTCTTAGCTCCCTCCTGGGTTTCCGATCACTGTCAGTGGCAGGGGGCTTCTTCCTGCTTTCCCTTTCGCCTCCCTGCATTGTGCCTACATATGAAAATTAACCGCCATCTTTGTTGTCAGTTAACTGCCATCTGAGTTGGCAGTTAATTTGCATATAGCCCTGATTAGCCAATGAAAAGGGTAGCGTCATACGCCAATTACCATTTTTCTCTTTTATTAGTGTAGATACCAAATATTTGTCTTCATATTTCTTTATATCAAGGCTTAAACAGAAAATGTGAAATTAATTTCAAAATGTAAATTACTTTCTTTTCTAGATAAAATGAAATAATTCTCAGAAGTCCAACACTCCCACGGAAACAATCAGATTGATATTTCAATATACATAGACATAAAGATAGATATGAGGATATAACAAAGGCCTTAGGGATCTGCTGAGAAAGCAAAGATTTCAAGTGCTAAATCTCAGGACAAGAATGAAGTCCAACAGAAGTCAATTTTGTCTCAAGGCCAGTGAGTGGCCTTTCTTGGCAAATCTAAGCAGAATGCTCTGTGCTACATGCCATTCAGTTAGACGCAACTCATAGCGACCCTATGAATGAGTGTGATGTCCATAATGTCTTGTCCTCAACAGCCCTCTCATCTCCTATAGATTCATGCCTAAGCCTCATCTATGGGGCCAATCCATCTCATATTTGGTCTCCCTCTTTTCCAGCTGCCTTCTATTTTTCCAGGCATTATTGTCTTTTTCAAAGAATCCCGACTTTTCATGGTGTGTCTGAAGTAGGACTTCAGGTTATTTTTGTTTTGTTTTGTTTTTTGCCTCCATTGATATTTTGCTCTAGGACTCACTCATTCATCTTTCTGGTGGCCCAGGTATATGCAACAATGTCTTCCAATACCAGATTTTTTAGTTAAATTTTTTCCTATTAGCCTTCCTTACTGCTCAACCTTCACATCCATTAATAGTAATTGAGAATACAAGGGCATAAAATGCAGATAATTATTATAATTGAAATATTTTTAAAACAGTCAGTTTACTAGATTTGTATAAATATTTAACTTACGTTTAAATGTTGTTTCCCTAAATTATTAAATTAAGAAAAACAAGTATCAAAATAACTATAAAAATGCCTATGGCAACTATTTTAAGCAATATACACTACGGTAGTTGAATGTTACTAGTATTTAGCTCAACCACTTTGTCTAAACAAGATTTAGGAGATGAAGTTAAATTAAAGGCAAGACAACATAATTATTGATTGCCATGTAAATGCTCTATCATTAAAGTGTAAATATGTGATTGCTTCTCTCCTTTAAAAAAGACTCCAGTTTCACCCTGACTGGTGTGGATCAGTTGGACGGAGTGACCTTTGGTACACCAAAGAGGCACGGGTTCAATTCCCAGTAAGGGCACATGCACAGGGTTGTGGGTTCAATGCCTGCCAGGGAGTATACCAGGGGCAGCCGATCGATGCAGTAAGAGACTCCAGTTTATATTGCATTTACTTAAGGACTATTAAATGTAATTAAAGGGTACATTTCAGGAGAATGGAAACAAAATAAATTTTGGTTTTGTATATCTATACACTCTAGAAATGAATATTTTCCAAAAGATATTTTGTTTGTATATGAGTGCATCGCTTGTCCCTTTCTATAACCAATTGATAAAGTTACAGAGTTGCACCAGAAGAATTTTTAACATGACATAACCTGCTTAATATGTTGCATATCTTATTTTTAAAATGAGTGTTATAACTAAGAAATAAAATTTACCTAGTGCTCAAATTTTTCAATGATAATATCATACATTGTGTGTTCATTACCCCAAATCAGTCTCCTTCCATCATTATTTATCCCTTCTTTACCCTCTCCTACCTCACCCCACCCCTATTTCTCCTTGGTTGCCTGTCTATGACTTTTTTTTCTTGGTGTTTTGTTTCTATTTTTGTGTTTAGCTTTAATCCCTTCAACTATTGTAACCTCCCCTCTAATAGCTGTCAGTCTGTCCTCTGTATCTATGTTTCTGTTTCTATTTTGTTTGTTAGTTCATTTTATTCATTAGATTCCACATGTAAGTGAGATCATATGTTATTTGTCTTTCTCTAACTGGCTTATTTCACTTACTTAGTTGAATAATCTCCAAGTCCATCCATGCTCTTGCAAATGGTACGAGTTCCTTTTTTACAGCACACAATATTCCACTGTGTAAATGTGCATAGCTTTTTTATCCGTTCATCTACTGATGGACACTTTGACTACTTCCAGATCTTGGCTATTGTAAATAACACTGTAAAGGTACATATATTACTTTAAATTAGTGTTTTGGGTTTCTTTGGATATAGTCTCAGAAGTGGAATCACTGGGTCCTAAGGCAGTTGCATATTGCCTTCCACAGTGGCTGCAATAACCTGCATTCCCACCAACAGGGCACGAGGGTTCCCATTTCTCCACATCCTTGCAAGCACTAGTTTGTTGATTAATTGATGGTAGCCATTTTGACAGGTGTAAGGTAATAGCTCATTGTGGTTTTAATTTGTATTTCTCTGATTAGTGACATTGAGCATCTTTTCATGTCTACTGGTCATCTGTATGTCCTCTTTGGAGAAGTGTCTATTCAAGTCCTTTTCCCATTTTTTAATTAAATTGCTTGTCTTTCTGGTACTGAGAGGTATAAGTTATTTAAATATTTTGAAAATTAAACCCTTATCAGATGTATCATTTTATATATGTTCTTCCATACAATGGGTTGTCTCCTCATTTTATTGGTTTCTTTGCTGTGCAGAAACTTTGTAGTTTGATGTAGTCCCATTTGTTTTACTCTTTTTTTTTTTTTGTCCTAAGAGATATTTCGATAAACATAGTGTTATGCGAGATGTCTGAGATTTTACTGCTTGCTTTCTTCTAGGATTTTTATGGCTTAATGATTTACATTTAAGTCATTTATCCATTTTGAGATCATTCTTTGTATGGTGTAAGTTGGTGGTCTAGTTTCATTTTTTTTTTTTTTTGGATGTAACTGTCCAATATTCCCAACACCATTTATTGAAAAGACTGTGTTTACTCCATTTTATGCTCTTCACTCCTTTGGCAAATATTAATTGACTATAGAGGTGTGGTTTATTTCTGAGCTCACTGTTCTGTTGCACTGATTTTTATGCCTGTTCTTATGCCACTACCAGGCTGTTTTGATTACAATGGCCTTGTAGCGTAATTTGATATCAGGTATTGGGATACCTCCAACATTGTTATTATTTCTCAAGATTGCTGAGGTAAGGTGTCCTTTTTGGTGCCACATAAACTTTTTTGAATATTTGTTCTAGATCTGTGAAATAAGCATTTTAATAGGAATTGCATTGAATCAATTGATTGCTTTGGGTAGTATGTACATTTAAATGATGTTGTTAAATCTTCCAATGCATGAACATTATATATGCTTCCACTTATTTGAATCTTCCTCAGAGTCTTTCCTCAATGTCCTATGGTTTTCTGAATATAGGTTTTTTATCTCCTTGGTTGAATTTATTCCTAGGTACCTTATTTTTGTTGGTGGTGGTGGTGCAATGATAAGTGGGATTGGTTTCTTAGTTTCTCTTTATGATAGCTCACATAAACTTTTTTGAATATTTGTTCTAGATCTGTGAAATAAGCATTTTAATAGGAATTGCATTGAATCAATTGATTGCTTTGGGTAGTATGTACATTTAAATGATGTTGTTAAATCTTCCAATGCATGAACATTATATATGCTTCCACTTATTTGAATCTTCCTCAGAGTCTTTCCTCAATGTCCTATGGTTTTCTGAATATAGGTTTTTTTTGAATATTTGTTCTAGATCTGTGAAATAAGCATTTTAATAGGAATTGCATTGAATCAATTGATTGCTTTGGGTAGTATGTACATTTAAATGATGTTGTTAAATCTTCCAATGCATGAACATTATATATGCTTCCACTTATTTGAATCTTCCTCAGAGTCTTTCCTCAATGTCCTATGGTTTTCTGAATATAGGTTTTTTATCTCCTTGGTTGAATTTATTCCTAGGTACCTTATTTTTGTTGGTGGTGGTGGTGCAATGATAAGTGGGATTGGTTTCTTAGTTTCTCTTTATGATAGCTCATTGTTGGTGTATAAAAATGCCACCAATTTCTGAATATTAGTTTTATATCCTGCTACCTTGCTGAATTAATTTATTAGATCTAGTAGTTTTTTGGTGGAGTATTTAGATTTTTCTATGTACAATATCATGCCATCTGTGAATAATGACAGCTCTACTTCCTCCTTTCCAATTTGAATGCCTTCTATTTCTTCTTGTCTGATTGCTGTGGGTAGTAATTCCAATACTAGGTTGAATAAGAGTGGTGAAAGCAGATATACCTAAATTGTTCCTGATATTAAAGGAAATATTTTTTAATTTTTGCCCATTGAGAACTATGTTAGTTTGCCATACATGGCCTTTATTAAGTGGACACATGATATTTCTATTCCCACTTTGCTGGGAATAGAATGGTTGCTTGATTTTATTAAATGCTTTTCCCACATCTATTGATATGCTCATGCGACTTTTACCTTTCATTTTGTTTATGTCATGTATCACATTTATTGATTTGTGAATTTGTACCAGCCTTGCATCCCTGGAATAAATTCCACTTGATCATGGTGTATGACCTTTTGAATGTATTGCTGGATCCACTCTGACAATATTTTGTTGACGATTTTAGCATCTATGTTCATCAGGGATGTTGGCCTAGAAATTTCTTTCTTTGTAGTATCTTTAACTGGTGTTGGATGATGCTGGCCTTTTAGGTGTTTTAGACTCTGTTTTGCTTTGTTTTTCTACTCTGCTCTTCATTATTTCTTTCCTTCTATTTATTCTGGGCTTTGTCTGCTGTTCCTTTTCTAGTTCTTTTAGGTATAGGGTTAGATTGTTTGAGATTTTTGTTTATTTGTTTCTTGAGTAGGCCTGTATGCTATGAATTTTCCTTTCTGGTTGCTTTCACTTTGTCCCATAAATTTTGGGTTGTTGTGTGTTCACTTTCTTTTGTTGCCAGGCAATTTTTTACTCTTCATTGATCTAACTGTTGAACATTCATTGTTTAATAATATGCTATTTAATCTTCATGTGTTGGAATGTTTTTCAGTTTTTATTCTTGTTTCATGCCATTTTGATCTGAGAAGATGCTTGATATGATTTTAATCTTTTTTAATTTGTTAAGGTTTATTTTGTGTCCTATCAAGTGGTCGGTCTATCTTTGAGAATGCTCTATGTGCATTTGAGAAGAATGTATATTCTGCTCCTTTTGGATGAAATGTTTTGTAAATACCAATTAAATCTATCTGATCTCATATGTCTTTTAAGGTCACAGTTGCTGATTTTTTTGTCTGGAAGCTCTGTCCATTGATGACAGTGGGGTTTTAAAATTCTTGACTATGACTGTATTACTGTTGATCTCCCAGTTGAAACCCACAATATTTTCTTGGTGTATTTAGGTGCTCCTATATTGGGTGCATATATGTTACAAGGGTTATATCCTCTTGTTGGATTGATCCCTTTAGTATTATGCAGTGACCTTTTCTGTCTCTTATCAGCCTTTGTTTTGAAGTTTATTCTGTCAGATATAAGTATTGCTACCCAGCTTTTTATTCTCTCATTTCTATTTGCATAGAATAATTTTTCCATCCCTTTAGTTTCAGCCTGTGTGTATCTTTTGTTCTGAGGTGAGTCTCCTATAGACAGCAAATATATCAGCAATATTTTCTTAGCCATTCAGCTTTCCTATGTCTTTTAATTAGAGCATTTATTTTATTTTCACTTAAGGTTATTATTGATAAGTAGTTGCCATTTTTCTTTATAACTATGTTCCTCTTTCCTTTTATTTCTTCTTCTTAAAACAGTCCCTTTAACATTTCTTACAATACTAGTTTGATGATAATAAACACCGTTAGCATTTGTTTATTTTTTTATTTTTTTTTTGTCCAGGAAGCTTTTTATTTTACCATCAATTTTAAATGATAGTCTTGAAGGATAGAGCAGTCATGGTTGGAGGCACTTGCTTTTCACCACTTGTAATATTTCAGGCAATCCCTTCTGGCTCATAGTGTTTCTGTTGGGAAATTGGTTGACAGCCTATGGGAACTCCCTTGTAGGTAACTCTCTCTTGCTGCCTTTAAGATTCTGTCTTTAAACTTTGCTATTTTAATTATGATGTATCTTGGAGTTGGTCTCTTTGAGTTCATCTTGAATGGGACTCTCTGTGCTTCCTGAACTTGTCTGACTTTTTCCCTCGCAATGTTAGGGAAGTTTTCTGCCATTATTTCTTCAAACAGGTAAACTATCCCATGCTCATTCTGTTCTCCTTCTGGTAGCCCATGACGTGGATATTGTTACACTTATTGTCCCAGAAGTTTCTTAGACTTCCCTGATTTCTTTCTCTTTTCTTTTTGATGATCTGCTTGGGTTCTTACTATTATCTTGTCCTCTAATTAGCCGATTCAATCCTCTGCTTCATCCAATCTTCTGTTTATTCCTTCTAGTGTATTCTTAATTTTAGATATTGTACACTTCATTTCTATTTATTTTTATGGTTCCTATGTTCTCTTTTATGCTTACTATCTCTTTGTTTAAGTGTTCATTGATTTCAACCAGTTTTCCTTTAAGTACCTTGTTGAGCATCCTTATAACTATTGTTTTGAAATCTATCTGGTGAAGTGCTTACCTCCAAATCAGTTAGCTCTTTATTTCTGAAGATTTCTCCTGTTCTTTCATTTAGGATATGTTTATTTGTCTCCTTATTTTGGCTCTTTTTGTATGTTTATATGTATTAAGTAGATCTGCTGTGACTCCAAGTGTTGCTAGGCTGGCCTTAAGTAGTAGGTATCCTGTGGGACCCCCTAGGACATTCTCCTTGATCACCTGCACTACGTGCTCCAGAAATGTCCCTTGTGTGGATTGTGTGGGCCCTCCTGTTATAATTGAGTCTTTATTGCTACCAGCCCATTCGTTTGTGGGGTTAACCCTCAGGCTGACTCTGAAGATCAACCCTGATCACACAGGAGGGTCTGAGGAGATGCGATCTTCCTTCAGATATGTTGCATGTGAGTTTAATTGTATCCTGCTCTGATATTTGAAACTGGCCATTGGGTGTGTTGGGTTTAGGACCTTGGGAGGCCAATGTCAGATGCTGCCTATCACTAGCCCTAGGCAACCTGTTTGGAGCTAAAAAGCAATCCACAGTTTGTGACTGCCCCTGCTCAGCCTGGGTGTGTGCAGAAAGGATCAAGCTGCACACCAAAACTGGCTTTTACCAGGGGCAGGTCTGCAAACATTCCTAAGAACCCAGAGGTTCTCCTCTGCTTGCCTCTACCTGCCAGCTGCCTTTTGGCTCAATCATTAAAAAAGCCTCTGGTAGTACTTGAGTTGCATATGATAGGTTTTCAATAAGTCCCCAGGTAGGGGCAAGAGGTGTTCACCAAATCTAAACAGGTTCAAACTTGGTGCTAATGCTGAGTCTAAGACAAATGTTCCAAGGCATATACCAAGTCTTGCTCCCACCTGCTGGTGCTTGCACACATTTTTTTTGTGGGGCAGGACCTCAGGGAGTCATCAGAGTGTGGCCAGCAGAATTTATCAAGCCCAAAGAGACTGTAAAGGGAAGGCTCTGCACCAGTTGGGTATATGAGGGGAAAATGCCTCCTGTTCCAGAGCCATACAACTCAGTCTGTCCCAGATTATGCCAGGAACCCATTCCCAACAGGGCAGGATGACTGGGAGTTGAGAAAAAAAAAGATTCGGTCAGGCCCTATCCCCGAACCTCACAACTTAATGTGTCCAGGATTCTGCCCAAACTTGACAGGGTGGAGCCACTAAGAGTCAAGAAGATGGGGCTTCCGTAGCCTGGAGAGTGGGCCTAGCAGATCTCCCATGGGAAGACTCAAGTCAGGTTCATGCAAAAGTGGGGGGAATGGCCCCCATCTCTAAGCCACACAACTCAGTTCTCTCCCCAGAGCCACAAATTTCAGTCTCTCCTCATGTAACTCTGGCCTGCTCTACCTTCCTTCCACTGGAGACCAGGGTTAAGTGGCTACAAATGAGATTTTGTGCATTGACCTTTCAAGAGGGTGCCTGTGTCTCAGCAAATTCCTGTCTCTCCCACAGAGAATTCCTGCCGATTTTCACAGCCAGATGTTATATGGGTACCTCTTCTCAGTTCTAGTGTGCTGGACTGGGAGCCTGGCTTGGGATTCAGACACCCCCCCCGCCAATTTTTAAGGGAAGCCTTTGCAGATGTGATATCCCTCTAGATTCACACAGTGGTTCTCAACCTGTGGGTCGCAACCCCTTCAGCCGTTGAATGACCCTTTCACAAGGGTCGCCTAAGACCATTCTGCATATCAGATATTTACATTACGATTCATAACAGTAGCAACATTACAGTTATGAAGTAGCAACGAAAATAATTTTATGGTTGGGTCACAACATGAGGAACTGTATTTAAAGGGCTGCCCAGAATCTCAGCCACTGCCCAGGGGAGCAAGACCAGCTCTTTTGCATCTCCACTCTTCCTACCAGTCTCAATGTGCCTTTTATGTAAATCTTTGGTTATAAGACTTCTCTTCAGCTAGACTTCAGTTTGTTTTCAGGTTGATTTTTCTATATTTTAGCTGTACTTAGAATTTGATCCTGGGAGACAGTGAGTGTAGCTTCCACCTACTCCCTCTTGGATCCTCTGATGATCTTAATTACTAGTAAACTGCTTTTGCTTTGCTTTTTTTCCATTACAATCCTCTTTATAATATACTAGAGGCCCAGTGCCTAAATTTGTGCACAGGTGGGGTCCCTTGGCCTGGCTGGTGATCAAGGCCTATGGGGAGACCAGCCGACCCAAGAGGTTGGCTAGCCAGGGGCAGGGGCCACAGGAGGTTGGCCAGCCAGCCTGGGGGGTTGGGAGGGGCTGCGGGAAGTTGGCTGTGGGAGCGCACTGACCACCGGGGGGCAGCTCCTGCATTGAGCATCTGCCCCCTGGTGGTCAGTGTGTGTCATAGTGACTGGTCAAGTGGTCGACTGGTTGTTCCAGTCATTTCAGTCTTTCAGTCATAATGGTTGCTTAGGCTTTTATATATAGAGATAGCTAACAAAGAAACTAGGACTATACAACAAATATTATGTTTATGAAATGTGTTTTTACTGCCTGCTGGGTAAACCAGACTACATTTCCCAGCATCCCGCTGGGCAAAGGATTGTCCCTGGAGTTGGTGTACACCACTTCCAGGCCTAGCTCATGAAAAAACTCCTCCAACTAACTTGCCCTCTCTTCCCCTGTCAGCCAGAGGTAGAAAATCCATTGGAACCTTTTTGAGTCCCCAGGGATAGCCAAGACAAACCATGAAAGGAGTCTAAGTTCATGGATACTATGTCCCAGGCTGTGCAAAGACTGAAAATTCCATATTGTACTTTATGTCAGAAACTTATTATGTTAAGTTACTAAAATTCTGGGGTGTGTTTGTTGCAATACTTATACACTTACCCTAAATGATTATTTACCCTAAAAATGAAGAATTCTGGTTGATATGCTGCCATTATAAAACTAAACTGTGTGGCATTTGTTCAATAGTTGAGGAATGGACAATGAGAAAACAGATATTGTCTAGGCTTGAAACCTAGACAGTCTGTTGAGCTATTACAAAATTTCCATCTGCCATAACTTGGAAGGCAAGTCATATACATAATGGAACTATTGCTGTAGAGAAAGTGATTGGGAAAAGGCAGAGTGAAAGTGTGTTTTGGTTACCACTGGCTGCCTTTAGAAAATTGTTTCTGGATAGGTATGATACAATGTTTAAAAAGATTTGGAGAATGTCCAGAGATCAAAGCCTTTAAAGTTTGGAAAGGCAGCTGTTCCAGCCTTCCAGTAGAAAGTGCTAAGTATTGAAAGAAAATTAAATAGGTAAAATCAAAACAAAACAAACAGTTTAGAGAGATAAAGAGAGAAAGCTAGCAAACACAAAGCTAAAATGTATTTGAGAACTTTGAGTGTGCTTATTGACCCATGGAACTGAATGGACTTAAATAGTTTTGAAGCTTAAAAAGATTTTGTGGGAATTATATAGCCAAAAGAAACTGAGAATGAATTTTTCCAAAATGCCTGTGGCTTTTCATACCTATACAACAATAACTAAAAACAACAAAACCTGACTATGTAAGCTTCAAGCACATGCAGACCCCAATTAGGACATACTCTGCTTTGTTCATATAGGATATGATCACAGATGATCAGACGATAACAAGTAAGACTCGATAAATGGTGAAGCCAAGGCCCCATGGGAACAGTGGATAGAAAGAAGGATGTTTCTCTTAGAAGTCAAAATCAGAGTTAAGAAATTTGCCTCACCAATCTCCACCCTAAATGTGAGTCTTTATAAAGCATGCCTAATAAGACATAAAACACATGAAATGTATCTATAATGCTGTCTTTTAATTTCTATATTTCCTTTTGTTATTCTGGACCATCTCCACCATTGTTTTTGATGTATTAAGGGCACATAACTTGTCATTTCTGGGTTACTGATTGCTGGTTCAAGAGAATATGGCTGGACCTACAGAAGAGGCCAGTGAATTACCAGAAAATCTTGAGGTAGACGGAGTACTAGATAGAATCTTGTATTACCTTCCAAGGTGAGTGTGTCCTATGTATGGAGAGAAGGTGAAACAGATATTGCTGACTAAAGGTTAGACTATGCCAAGACTTCTCATCCTTTCATCTAAGGTTGAAATTCAGTTTAAGAATTACAAAACCTCAAAACATTCTTTTGAAGCACATTATTATTTTTTTCTTTATTGATTAAGGTATTACATATGTGTCCTTATTCCCCCATTGCCCCCCCCCCCCAACCCTGTGCCCTCACCCCTGTGGTGTCTGTGTCCACTGGTTAGGCTTATATGCATGCATACAAGTCCTTCGGTTGATCTCTCCCTCTTACCGTCACCTTCCCCTCAGGGGTTTGATGGTCTGATGGATGCTTCTCTGTCTCTGGATCTGTTTTTGTTCATCAGTTTATGTTGTTCATTATATTCCACAAATGAATGCGATCATGTGATATTTATCTTTCTCTGACTGGCTTATTTCACTTACCATAATGCTCTCCAGGTCCATCCATGCTGTTGCAAATGGTAAGAATTCCTTCTTTTTGAAGCACATTATTAAAGGTCAGCTAAAATGGGTTTTCTTTTTTGGTTCCTGTTACCTTGAAAAATGAGTTTAAGCAACCAAAGAAGTTGCTAGATGCATTTTTTTTTCGGGTAGAGTTGAAAGTTATGGGAGAACATGAACTGATAAAAAGAGGTAATATAACTTTAAAATAATAAATTTTAAATGAAAGTGGGAATTTATTCTAAAATAGACATATATATAAGAGATCAAATTTATTCTAAAACTATGACTGGTAAATCAAACTCTGATGGAAAAATATAATATATTCTTCTGTAAAATTATCATTTGAAATGAAAAAACAGTAGCTTGTCTGAAGGTATTAGTTTATGGTTAATTATGTCTGGAATGTATTTGCTTGGAAAGCTTGCAGTGGTGTCAGAGCAATGATATTTTATATATTGTGACAGACTGAACAACCAGCAGAATTCAGAAGAAAACAATGCAGAAATGCTGCTAACCAGTGAAAAGTCTATGGAAATAATTCTTTCTTTAAGAGTAATTCCCAGTCCCAAATTTTCTTTGTTTTTTAAAGTGAAAAGACATTTCACACCTTGCTCTTACCTTACCTGGTGTAATAAGAGTGTAGAAGATGTTCAGTGAAATGCATCATTGCTTGGAGTGTTAAAATTCATAGAAAAGAATGTAACAGATAGTTGTGATTCCTCTATGAAATGCATTTGTGCCACCAGCGAAGTGGATAACTAGATGTTTTCTATATACTTATTAGAGACATTAAAGATGGGCTTTTAATTTTTAAATTTTAGAAATTTAATCAGAGAAAACAGAATCACCCCAGACCTCAGGCTCTGTGAATATGACTATATACATGTACATATAAATTTAAATTCTGTCTCTTAAAAGATTCTGAAATCCTTTAATTTATGTGTTTGTGCACACTAAACATTTCAAAGATATCATATATTAACCAATAATAGTAAAGCTAATAACTTTTGAAATAGATTCAGTAAGGGAATGACTTTTAAAATAAACTAATATAAATAAAACATCATTTCAAGTGAGAAATACCATAATATTAACACTTTAAAGAGGAGAACAAGAATTTATAACATAAATGAGTTTAATATAGATTTTTGAAAATGGTGTCTGAATATTTGAGAAATTTTAATTATGATTAAAGAAGCACCAATATTTAAAAGATTAATATCAATGCATCATTAACAAAAGGGAATGACAAAGAAAATCAAGTGCTAATGCCTTAAGTATTAGCAATAAAAACCAAGTTTCCTAAAATTCTCTACTGATACAGATTTATTTCATGAATACCCATTAAAATAATTATGATAGGATTGTGTTTCTTAAATTTTTATGTTTTAATCTGGGCCCCATAGAGCCCTTTTTAAAAGAATGCCATTTTATTTCATTAACATATATATGAAAATGCCCAGAAGGCTAAACTTTAATGAGTTTTATATGTCCTACTCACTTCATATAAGCCATTGAAATGAGAACAGTATGTATATTAGAGTTGTTTTTAAAGTGTATAACTCTCTAAATGGGTACAATATTTTAACACAGCTAACTCCTTTGATGAAGAAAAAAAAAAGCTGTAAATTAGGAATTTTCATTAAATTTATCTTAGCTTCTTTTATCAGCAAGTGGCCTTTGTTGTAGGTTTCTGGCATCTTTTCTGTCCTGAATAACCTTACACCATTGTCTATCCTATTTATTTACTCTCTCTTGCTTAAAGCATAATCAGCATTAAACCAACTGTGCAATCTTGAATGAATACCATTTCAATAATACATTGACTTTTTAAAAAGCACGAGGTGGCTATTAATTTTACTCGAAGCCCTCTCTCCTTGCTATTGCCTATACACAGATTTAGAAGCTGTATCCATTTGCTGCTAAACAGTACTATCTCTGGTACACTCATTACACCAATGGAGTCTCTCAGAATCTGACAAGATGACTGGCTAGACAATTATTAATGGCCCAAAAAGACACCTTTAAAGCAGAAGGCATCCTTATTATTATGAGTTATTGGACCATGTCATATCTTTCTCATGGCACAAGAAACAGACCTATTTCTTGAAAAAAGAGGGAAATTTTTTTCTGGAACTTATCTCTACTAGGATATAAGTAGTCCATATATTAAGATGACCTACATCTGAAGGAGCCAATGATAGAAAGGTGTTGATAATCATTCAATCAATAAAAAAATGAAATTGCTGGCAGTAAAGGCCTTAAACACTCCAGAAAGAAGCACATTAATCATGAACATGCAGTGTCTAGGTCTGAATCTTGGCCAGTGATGAAGCATAGGACTTACAGTAAATGAATTACATGGGTTTTGGCATAAATTCTAAATATCAAATTTCACCTTGGGTGACCCATGCAGCTTTACAGAATTATGAAGTTCTAAAAAATGATTGGATGCCATCATTCTATCCCAGAAAGGATATCATAAAATCATTGATTATTAGTGCTGGAAAGAACCTTGGTGATTCAATCCAATTCTTTAATTAACCAATAAAAAAGAAAACAAACTAGGGGAGCTCAAGTAAATTACCAAATATGCAAAGCCTATTTCTTTTTGTAAATTTTTCTTATCACCATCATTACTATTATTTTTAACTTTGAATAAAGTCATATATTGTCACACACACATATATATTGTCACAGTATGGATTTCTATCAGCATAAATAATAGCGCTTCTGTAACCACTCCGAAATCTCTGTGTGTTTTTTTTAACACAGAATGGGTTTATTTTTCCTTATAAAAATCCAAATTTAGACTATTTCTTGTCCGATGGCAGTGTTCACCCTGGTCAGCGGGACCCAGGGTTTGTTTACCCTTCGGGATTTACTGTGGAGCTTGTCCTTGGCAGGATCCTCTGCAACAGGCAGTAAGTGAAGGAAGACAGTGCGGAGGATGATGCAGGAGAACTGTATGAATCCAGCCTGAGAAATGGGTACATCTATTGGTCAGAAAGCTGCACCTGCCTGTGAGAGTGGCAGAGCAGAGGGTGTGGTTTTGTTTTCTGACCTGTGTAGAAACTGTGGTGTGTCATTTGCATTCCCTTTCAGGGCTGAAGTGCTTATTTCTTCAGCTGCTTAGAGTACTGGCAGGAAATAATTTTCAGTTATGTTTTGGAAATTGATCTCAGGTGAAGATGTCTGAAAGCTAAATTCTTACCTCACCCTCAGAGGCAGCCCATTTCCATGACCGGACAATGTGGACTGTAAAAGGCCTGTCCCACTTGCTTCAAGGCAGGACAGCTCCCAGGGGCCTTTCCAGCACCAGTGTTTCCAGTGGATGGCTGAGGCCTTTGTGGTGAATTCATATCCTCCCTTCACATAATCCTACTTCTGCCACTCCTGTGCAGAGGGGCACAAACCCACCTGCAAATCTGCATTTCAGACTCTGTTTCTCAGAAATTGAATCTTAGACAGGAAGGCAGAAGGAAAGCAGTCTCTGTATCACCTGACTTTTATTCTGCAAATATCTATTCAAATAATATGAATACAAAATATGAATCAAAAAATATTTGGAATGTGGATTCATATTTTTCTTCACCATGTAATTTTTTTCAGCAAAATAATTATAAGGAAAAATAATTATAAATTAGCTTGTAGATATTATTAAAATTAACAAAATATTTAGTGTGTAGTTAGGACACATTCTGCTTCAAGGAAAAATAACGATTCATAATTCAAAGTGATGTTTAACAATAAAAAATTAATTAACCTTATATATCAAGAAGGCCAGGCATTGCAAGACTCTAGACTTCATTAACTCAGTGCTCAAAAATATGGTAAAGATTCCTGCTTGTGTTCATCTTAAAATCCTAGGTATTTCCTCAAACTAGACAACTATAGCAAATCTATTTGTCATTTCTAGAAATAAAAAATCAGAGGAGTCTTTTTATTTTTGTGTCTGGCAGTGTGCCAGGCATGTCTCATCAGCTGGAGTGATACTATGTGCCTACAGCTAAACCAGTCACTACCAAGAGGAAAGGGACAACAGGGCACTCATGATTAGCTCAGACCAGTCAGAACCTACCATAGAGCAAGGTATTGTGCCAGTCTCCCCTGAGGCACAAACTACAAGGAGAAAGAGGAATACCAAAAGAAAGGTCTCTTTTAGGAAGGAGGAAATGGTCCAAGGGTTTAAATTAGATAGGTACTAGGCCTTGGGCAAACTACGGCCTGGGGGCTGGATCCACCCTTTTGAAATGAATAAAACTAAAAAAAAAAAAAAAAGACCGTACCCTTTTATGTAATGATGTTTACTTTGAATTTATATTAGTTCACACAAACACTCCATCCATGCTTTTGTTCTGGCCCTCTGGTCCAGTTTAAGAACCCACTGTGGCCCTCAAATCAAAAAGTTTGCCCACCCCTGTATAGGCAATGTCAGAATTAGTGACCAAAAATGTAAGGTAGTAAGAAAAACTAGATAATTTTTTAAAAGTAAGATAATTTCTTCTAGCATTTTATAGTTTTGCCAAAGAAAACATTAATTTAAAAAAAATTTTAAATGTCTTTTTAAAAATATGTGTATTTTTTATTGATTTCAGAGAGGAAGGGAGAGGTAGAGAGGGATAGAAACATCAATGATGAGAGAGTCATTAATCAGCTGCCTCCTACATGCCCACAATGGGGATTGAGCCCACAACCCAGGCATAACCAGAATCAAACCATGACCTCCGGGTTCATGATCAGTGCTCAACCACTGAAACATGCCCCCCAGTACATTACACAATTTTTGTTTGTAATTTGTATGAGACATTTCTTACACTTTAAAATGAAAGATAATATAGGCAGGTTTGTGCAATAAGCAAAGTGGGCGTGATAGTTAAAGTTAAGGAAAAAGAAAGTCTATAAAATTATAAAAGTGAAAAGAAACAAATTATTATTTTAAATAAATGGTCTTTCCTCAAATAATGTATTCTGTCTATGTTATATGACAAAGTTATGACAATGAGATATCTTTTGTCTTGGGGAAAAATATAGATAGAAAGATAGGTAGATACAGGAAATATATCCAAGAAAAGCACTGAATGAAAAAGTTACAAGAGATGTGAAAATCCCAAATGACTTTAAAAATAAAGGTGGGGGTGAGTGGGTTGGAAGAGATCAACCATGTCAATGTATGCATAACCCATGGACAAAGACAAAAGGGTGGTGAAGGCCTGGGGCAGGGGCACAGGGGGCTCTAAGGGGTCAATGGAAGAAAGAAAGGGGCATATGTAATACTTTCAACAATAAAGATTTAAAATAATAATAATTACATATTCTTTATATGATTCCATAATAAGGGTTCTACTTTTTTCTTTATTTTCCTTTTTTTTTATGTGCTAATGCATTACTAATCCACTTAGTTGAAACTGAATGTGATGTTCAATTAACATGTGTCTCTGGTAGTCAAAAATATTATGAAAAGCATCATCACATAATACTAAAATCTCAATATATTCAAGCAGGGAAATTATTAAACCATCATTACCATTTATACCTTGTTCTAATACTAGTAAGTGTTGAGTTTTGCAGCAAATTACACAGATGTTATAAAACAGCAAAAAGCAATATTATATTCAGCAGAGAACCAAAAATAACATATACAATATCTGTCTTATATTAAACAACTAGAGGCCTGGTGCACAGATTCGTATGTGGGTGGGGTCCTTCGGGGTGGCCTGTGGGGATCGGGTCCCAGCTCATGCCCCCAGCCCCGCAGCCCCGCAGCCCTGCCTGGCAACCGGGCTTGGCCTGGTGCCGCCCTCTCACCTGCTCCACCATCCCACCTGCAGCATGATCAATCAGGGCTGGACCCCCACCCGGCTTCCTCAATGCCTGAGAGCCAGGCAGCAGCCCTGCCACCCGCTGCTGCCACTGGTTGCCATCTGTGGGCAATCGGTGGGGTGATCAGGACCCTGCTCACACCCACCTTGGCCTGGTGCCACCCGCTCATCTGCTCCATCACCCCACAGTGGTCCTGCTCTCATAGGGGTCCATGGGGCCAGCAGCGCCTCCACTGCCACCTGCTGCCAGTGCCACATCACGGACACCTACCATGTTCCGCGCCGCCTCCTGGTGGTCAGCACATGTCACAGCAGGCGGTTGAACTCCAGTAGAACTCCTGGTCAAAAGACCACCTGAGGGGACAATTTGCATATTAGGCTTTTATTACATAGGATTCTTTACTGGTCCCAACCATTCAGTAGAGCCCGCAACCCTAATTTCTTCATCCACCATGATTAATGGTTTTTCCCCTATATAACTCATCCTCTGGGAGCCATCACGGAGTCAGATCTTTGAGCACTGTTTACCTGTGATGCCGGGCTTAGCACCATTACATCAACTAATAAACCCTTACTTTCTTAGCTACAAAATGTAAAGAAAATAAAGAAAAATTAGCACTAAGTAACACTAGTTTTATCATGGCAAAGGTGATTTCCAACAGCTCTAGTTTTATACTGGATAGAAGTAATCTGTTATAGTAGTATTACAACTTCTCTTACTAGAGTTAATCATTGATTGTTAAAGAACAATATATCTATTATGGGCATGGTCCAGACCCTTTTGTTTCTACTCTATTGCTTTCTTTCCTCCCCTCTGTGCATAGTTGTTCTATGACCATTTCAACCATTGTTAGCATATCCAATAAAATAAGTAAGGCAAAGTGAAAATAAGGCCTAATACAAATAAGTGATCAAAGGGGAAAGGACTGAAGACTTTACTTGAATATCAACTATTGATCATACATAGCAAAACATTCAGAATGCATTACTAAAAGAGTAAAATTTTAAATTATTATTAAACTGAAGCATAAATTATTTGAGTGGTGTATTTCCCTTGAAAATTTCAAAACATCTAAAGGGAGGATGAAGTAACAGGAACACTATATTACAAAAAATCAGAGGAGTCTCCTCTAAGTCCTTTTTTAAGACACTAAAAAAAATATGTTGACTTCTAACAACTTCATTCAGCTATAACTGAGGTAAAACAAATTGTATACATTTAAGTTTTTACATATCTATACCATGACCACAAACATGATAATGAATCAATCCATTACCTCGAGTTCCATATGAATTTTAGAATCAACTTTTCCATTTCAGCAGCAAAATCCATTAGAATTTTGATAGCAATTGAACTGAATCTGAGATCACTTTGGGGAAGTATGCCATTTTAACAACCTATATGTCTTCTAATCCATGACTATAGGATCTTCCCATTTATTTAGCTCTTCAATTTCTTTCAGCAATGTGTTCTGGTTTCCAGTGTGCAATCTTACCCCTTATAAATTTGGGTAAATTTATCTATAAGGATTTTATTATTTTTGATGCTATTGTATAAATAATTGACTTTAAACTTTTCTTGCAGCTTGTTCATTGCTATGTATAGGAACAGGACTGATTTATGTGTGTTGATCTTGTATCCAGCAACTTTGTTAAATTTGCTCATTAATTCTGGTAGGAATTATTGTGGTTGATTTCTTATAGGACTTTGTATGTATAAGATCATGTAATCTGAAAATACAAATAGTTTTACATCTTCCTTTACAATTTGGATGTTTTCTTTTTCTAGCCTGATAGTTCTAGATAAAAATTCCAGTACAATGTTGTAGAGCAGAGGTGAAACTGGAAATCCTGTCTTCTTCCTGATCTCAAGGAGAAAGCTTTCAGTCTTTCATCATTGTGTAGCTGTAAATTTTTCATAAAAACCTGTCATGTTGAGAGAGTACCTTTTATTCCTAGTTTTCTGAGTGTTTTCTTAAATCATGAAAATCTGTTAGATTTTCTGAAATACTTTTTCTGAATGAGTTGCAATGATGATGCCTCTTTTCATTCCTTCATTTTATAATGGTGACTGACTACTTTTCACACCATGAACCACCCATGCATTCCTGGAAGAAGTCCAGCTTAATCACAGTAGTCTGTGATTTTTTAATGTGCTGATGGACTTGGTTTTCTAGTATTTTGTTTAGAATTCTTGCACCTATAGTTATAAGAGATACCAGTGATTTTTTTTTCTTGTATTGTTTTCAGTGATGACTTCTTATGACTCCATTATCACATTAATAAATTAGGAAGTGATACTTAACTCCTCTCCTATTTTTTGTAAGGTTTCAAGGACTGTTGTTAATTCTTCAAATGTTTGGTGAAATTTAGCAGTGAAGTCATATCCTCTAGGCTTTTTCTTGGATGGGAGGTTTTTAATTATTCAATTTCTTTCATTTTTATACATCAATTCAGACTTTGTAATTTTTCTTGAGTCAGTTTCAGTATTTGTTGTGCTTCTAGGAATAAGTCTGCTTCATATAGGTCATCGAATTTATTGGCATGTAATTGTTCACAATATTCTCTACAAATCTTACGTTTATGTATGTAATGTCCCCACTTTTATTTCTGATTTCAGTATTTTGAGTTTTTTCTCTTTTATTCTTGGTAAGTCTAGCTAGGATTGTCAATTTTATTGATCTTTTCTAAGAACCAACTTCTGGTTTATTTTCTCTATTGTTTTGATATTCTTTATGTAATTTGTCTCCATCTTTATTATTTCTTTTGTGTTTACTTTGCTCTTTTTCTATTTCTTTTGTTTAGAAGATAGGCTATTGACTTGATATCTTCTTACTTTTTTTTGATGTGAGCATTTACAACTATACATTTTCCTCTAAGCAGTATTTTCACTGTAAACCCTAAGTCTTGGTATATTGGTTTTCTGTTTCCATTCATCTTATCTAATTTACCCTGTGATTTCTTCTTTTACCCGTTTAACATTTTTTTTCACATATTTGTACATTTTTTAGGTTTCCTTCTGTTACTTCCTTTATGATTTCAATCACTTAAGACTCATTCTGTGACCTAATGTATGGTCTATCCTGGATAATGTTCCATGAGCACTTGAGAATCTATACTAATAGAGGAATATGCAGATTGTCTGGGACGCCATCACATAATGACCAATCAGGACAGGGGTGGGGCCATGGCAGAGAGCTCTCAGAACTGGGGGTCTGAAGGGCATGGAGAGGAAGGGAGAGCAGAGAGGCAGTTAGGGCAATCAGGCCAGGAGGGGAGAGCAGATAGGAAGTTAAGGTGATCAGGCCAGCAGGGGAGCAGTTAGGGGAAGCAGGCAGGCAGGTGAGCGGTTAGGTGCCAGTGGTTCCAGATTGCGAGAGGGATCCTGGATTGGAGAGGGTACAGGCCAGGCTGAGGAACACCCCTCCCCACCCCCCGCCGCCCCCGCTCTGTGCACGAATTTCGTGGACCGGGCCTCTAGTACTATATAATCTGCTAAATAATCTTGTTTGTTAGAAGTTCTATTTGTTTTTTAGTGTTGTTCAAGTTTTCTATTTTCTAGTTGCTAGTCTGTGTAGTTGTTCTAACCATTATTGATAGTGGGGTACTAAAGTTTCCAAATATTATTGTAAAATAACCTATCATTTTAAATTTGTCAGTTTCTGTTTCATACCTTTGTAGACAGTGTTGTTAGATCTGTGTATGTTTATATTTATTATTAGCAGTGAAGTCATATTCTCTAAGCTTTTTCTTGGATGGGAGGTTTTTAATTATTCAATTTCTTTCATTTTTATAATGAAAAGCGGGGTGGGGGTGCCTGCTCTGGGGCGGGGCCGGAGTGAGGGGCCACAGGCATTCTGGTAGTTCTGCCATTCAGTTGGTTTGCACATTACCCTTTTATTATATAGGACAGTGGTCAGCAAACTGCGGCCCCTTGAGTGTGGCTCTTCCACAAAATACCATGTGCAGGCGCACACGTACAGTGTGATTGAAACTTCGTGGCCACACTCAAGGGGCCAAAGAGCCGCATGTGGCTTGCGAGCCGCAGTTTGCCGACCACTGATACAGGATATGTTCTGGGTGGATTAATCTCATTATCAATATATACTGTCCTTCGTCTCATGTAAAATTTTTAGCTTTAAATATACAAATATATTTTGCCTATTTCTTTATGTCATTTCTTTTTTTGTTGCTAGTTTCTTCTATTAATGCTTTTGTTTACTTGTTTAATTGCTTTTTCTGTGTATACCATTTTGATTGCTTTCTCACTTCATTTACTATATAGTCTTTAGTTATTTCTTAGTGGTTATCCTGAGGATTTTGGTTATCTTAAATTATTACAGTCATATTTGAATTAATATCAACTTAGTTTCATTAGTATACACAAATGTGTGTATATATAGCTTCATATCCCCACCACTATATTGTTATTGTCAAAGATTACACCTTTATAAATTATGAGCACTTTAATATAGATTTATGGTTATTGTTTTACGCATTTACCTTTTAAATCACATAGGTAAAAAAGAGGAATTACAAACCAAACACATAATAATACTGGCTTTTATATTTACCTATGGAATACATTTTCTGGTATTCTTTGTTTTTCATATAACTTCGAACTACTCTCTACTGTCATTTCAGCCTAAAGAGAGATTCTTTTTTTTTTTCAATGAAGTTATACCAACTTATTCTTTTAAAAAAATTATTTTATTGTTTAAAGTATTACAAATAGTAGTACATATGTCTCCTTTTTCCCCCCATTGACCTCCCCCGAGCCTCCCCTACCCCGTCACATGCCTTCAGCCCCCCTCTGCACAGTGTCTTGATTCCATTGGTTATGCTTATATGCATGCATACAAGTCCTTCGGTTGATCTCTTAGCATCGACAACCCTCCCCTGCCTTCCTGCCATAGTTTGATAGTCTGTTCGATGCTTCTTTGCCTCTGTATCTATTTCTGTTCATCAGTTTATAACGTTCTTTATATTCCACAATTGAGTGAGATCATGTGGTATTTATCACTGATGGTGGGATGCAGACTGGTGCAGCCGCTGTGGAAAACAGTATGGCGTTTCCTCAAAAAATTAAAAATGGTACTGCCATTTGACCCAGTAATACCACTTCTAGGAATATATCCCAAGAAAACAGAAACACCAATCAGAAAGGAAAAAATGCACCCCTATGTTCATAACAACACAATTTGCAATAGCTAAGATTTGGAAACAGCCTAAATGCCCATCAGCAGATGAGTGGATTAGAAAACTATGGTACATCTACACAATGGAATATTATGCCGCTATAAAACAGAAGGAATTCTTACCACTTGCAACAGCATGGATGAACCTGGAGAGAGATTCTCTTTAGCATTTCTCATAGGGAAGGTTTACTAACAATGAGCTGTCTCTAAAAATATCATAATTTCTCCTTCATTTTTGGAGGATAATTTTGCCAGATATAAAACTCATGTTTGACATCTATTATTTGTCAGGACTTTAAATGTCATCTAATATTTCTTAAAATATTAATTATGCCCCATTGTTTTCTCATCTGTCGTTCTGGGACTCATACTATACATATACTGTGGCATACTTGATTGTGTACCACAGGTTTCTAAGGTTTTATTCCTTTCTTTCTTTATTAATTTCTATTTCTGTTGTTATTTGAATTGAATACAGGCAGTCCTCAGGCTACTTCGGAGATCCATTCCTACAGCACGACGTAACTCCATTTTTGCTGTAAGTTGGAACCCACCTACATAAGCACCTACATCACTCACATGGAGCGAATATACAGCAGTAATGAAGTGAAACAGTAAAAGAAAAAATTAAAAGAAAGATAACAATTCCTGACCTTTACTTGTGGTAAATAATAAAAAACATAGAGCACATATGTACATACGTTGAAATGATGGAACTTTTTTTTTATAAATACTGTAAATGGGAGATGGCGACAAAACCATGAAACGGCATAACTTGAGTCCTACGTAACCCAAGGACTGCCTGTATTCTCAATTGATCTTCTTTCAAGTGAGCTGATGATTCTTTCTTCTGTCTGCTCAGATTTGATATCGAAACCCTCTAGTGAATTTTTTTATTATATTTAAGCTCCAGAAATTGTTTTCTACAATTTATATCTTTTTATTAAAACTGTCAATCTTGTGAAACATTGATTTTCCTTGTTTCCTACAGTTTTTAATATGATTTTCTTAAGCCAGTTTCGCATATTAAAACAACTGATTTAACACAGTTATCCAGTAAGACCAATATATAAGCTTTCTCAGAGACAATTTTTTGTTAATTCATATTTTCTTATACATGGGTCATGCTTTCTTTTTTCTTTATATGTCTCTATTATTTTTATTGTTGATGTTAAAAACTGGACATTTGAGTATTTTAAAGAAGAAATGATAACTCCCTCTCCTTCAGATCCATTGTTGCTGCTTTTTGTGGTGATTGTTTAGTAAAATTTCTGGGCTGCTTTTGTAAAGTCTGAGTTTTTGTCAGATGTGGCCACTGAAATTTCTGTTTCATCAGCTCAGTGATTACCTAGTAAGTTGGAAAAGGTTACTTTAAACACCTGGAACTAAAAGAAGCAATCAAACAAAAAACTGCCCCAGTCTTTGCAGATCAGTTATGTGTCAAGACATTCAGTTTATAGCTCTGTCTTAGCCTTCATATCCTGCTTGTGTGGACACTTCAGGGCAAAGAAACATAGGGCCTTCTCAGGTTCTTTCTAAGCACATACCTACACCTGCTATATTTATGGCTTTCTAAATTCCACATATGTGGGAGTTTTTCAAAGCTCAATTCCTCTGTGTATCTCCTTCCCAAGTCTCTTCCTATTTTAGCTTTTTTGTTTTGCCTATTGTTTGTCCCAACTGTATCTCCAGTCTCATATGTCAGTGGCTAATTACATTTGTCTTTAAATGCTTTCAGGAAATGCTGTCCTGGAAGAGATCTCTGTTTTGAGGAAGGCCCAAGGCACACAAAATAAAGGCAAATATTTCAGGGATCCACCAAATTGGTCATAACACACCACCACAGTTTTTGGAGAATAATGTCTGTTACTCCCTCTATCAACCTGCATCACACATGCAGGCTGCTATTTTCAGTGTTCCCCAGGCTGGGGAGTGAGAGAGAGAAACAAGGTATGCTAAATTGCCACTAAGGTCTCTTATCAAAATTCAGCTGTTTTAACTTTTCTTTATTAACCATCCTCTTGATTGTTGTAATTTTTAAATTAGATTCCAGAATTCAAAAGTAGTTCATTCTGACAGTTTTTGCCACCTTACTTATTGTTTTTGTGAAGGCATGGAATTTTAGAAGTACCAACTAACATTTTCACTGATGTAACTATAATCATGCCATGTTTTAAAGATTAGGTGTTTTATTTCTTGCTTGTGAGTCCTAACGCTTTTTGTTTTTCTTGTCTCATTGCAATGGTTATAACTTGCATTATAATGTGGTGTAAGAGTGGTGATAAGAGTTATCATTATTGTGTGAATAGAAAAAAAAGTAAGTGGTTCATTTTTAACAGCTGTATTTAGGAATAATTTTAATACTATAAAATCACATTCACATTCAATTGTACAATGCAGTGACTTTTGTTAATTTTCAGAGCTTTACAACCATAACCCATAACTACATAAGCATTCAAATTATAGAATATTCGCATTAACCACAAAAGATCCTTCAAACCCATTTGCATTTACTCACAATTCCCATCCACAGCCATGTACAATCACTAATCTACATTATGTCACTACAGACTGACTTCTTTTGGACATTTCATATTAAAGGAATCATATCATATTTCATATTATCTTTCAGTTAGCATGTTTTTGGAGTTTATGTGAAATATATCAATATTTGCTTTTATATTGTTAAATAACATTCCACTGAATTAATCACATTTTGTTTTCCCATTAACCAATTTATATACATTTAGATTGTTCCCAGTTTATGATGATGAATAATGTTGCTATAAAATTTATATACAAGACTTTATATTAATGAATGCTTTCATTTTATTTGCGTAAATATATAGATGTGGAATTGCTGGCTTGTATGATAAAATTATGTTTACCATTTTTATGAAACTGCGAACTTATGCTCTGAAGTGCTGACATACTTGAGGTTCCATTAAAGAAAGGATTAAAATTCTAGTTCTTCACAATCTGGCCAATATTTGTTTGTCAAGTGGTATTTCATTGTGATTTAAGTTCACATTTCCTTAATAACTAATGATGTAGAGCATTTTTGATGTCCTTATTTACATTCTGAGTAGTTTTTCTGGTGTAATATCTTTTAAAATCTTTTTTAATTTATAAATCTTTAAGTGTTTATATTGGGTTGTCATATTATTGAATTGTAAGGGTTAATTAATTTTCTGTGATTACATAACCTTTATCAAAATGTGATTTGAAAACATTTTTTCCATGTCTCTGTTTTAATTTTTCATTGTGCTAAAAGTTTTTAATTTTCATAAAATCCAATTTAAGTTTTCTTTTTTTACTTATGGATCATAATTTTGTTGTTGGTATATATTTGTTTATCTTCAGTTCACAAAAATTTTCTCCCGTCTTTTCCTCCAAGAATTTTATAGTTTTAGGTATATTTTTAGTTTATCCATTTTAGTTCGTTTTTCTGTATAGTGTAGGATAAAGGTGTGAATTCAACTTTCTGGATGTAAACATCTGATTGTCTTAGCTCCATTTCTTGAAAAGAAAATCCATTCTCCATTGAATAGGCTTAACACCTCTGGAAATTTGTCTTGGCATTACTGGTAAACAACTTTAACCACACTTAAAGCAATCAAGCACATGGTGTAGTTCCAGATGCTGTTATTAATAAAATTATTATTATTGTCACACTGTTACACTGAGCTTTTGTTAGAATGCAGCATTCTAACTTACTTTACACAGATTCATTAATGTTTCTATTTACAAAGCATAAAGCCATTCAAAAATCTAAGTAAACTACCCAATTTTTTTCCAGAACTAGAATAATTTGGGGGTTATAATTCTTTATAATAAAAAATACTCATATGATATGAACACTATTCCCAAAGTATTTAAAATAGATTTTATATTCAAGTTATAAATAATGGTAAAATAAGTGCTGAACTATACATATGTCTATACACACACATACACCTTACCATGCTGCTGTGTACCCTGATATTCTTTTCACTCAAAATTAAATTATGAATATTTTTCCATGTCACTGGTATTCATGGACATTATTTTTGTGGCTTCTGGGAGCTCTGTAAAGTGGAGCTTGCAATATAATTTTATTAATTTTCTACTACAGAGGATATTTATAGAATCAGTCTTTATATTCCACTCTTTTAAATGGATTTTTTTCTCTAGTTGTCTGATATCTCTTCTGTCTTCAGTTCTCTATAAATTGATATGGTCTAGAAATTTGAAAAAAAATGCCTTACCTTGGTATTATTTTATAATTGCTTTACTTATCTTAAGATTCAATTATATTATCCTGTATTCAGACAAACTTAACCAAGCAATTACTTAAAATTGTTAATTGATAACTCAGAAATAACTAAGTGGGCATCCGTCAGTTCATACTAATCTTATACATATTAAAAATTGATATTTTTTTCTTTTGGGGACTGAAAAGTGATGTCTTAAAATAGAGCAGTAACTTGCATTAATATTGTTATGGCTATATTTCATTCAAGAAGTTTTCAGAGTAAATTCTTACCTACTCTGTGTTCATCTTTGACACATATACACTAGTCAAAATAACTTGGCTATTACCTAGTCTCATAATGTTATATGCTACACATTATGAGTCATGTGTGAAAATTTATACAATAAATATTTGAATCCTATAGTTTATTGGATAATTGGGAGTGTGGATCCAACCTCAACAAATATCTGTAGATCTAAATGTTCTTTAAAATTTACTTTTACAAAAAGAAATAAAAAAGGTATGCGTGTATGCATGTATGTGCATGTGTGTGCATGTATTGTACACATACACACAATGACCAAATAACTATGAGGACAAGTAATCCTTTATTTCTTCAATACTACTCATTGGGTTTTAGAAAGGTAAGTCAGGTCAGCTTCTACTAGACATTTAAAAGCACTTTAAAAGACGTTAGTTTTAAGGAGCACTATAAAAGTGTCCACTTGGGAAGATGAGAAGCGGCTCATCACATTAAAGCTCTAATAACTGTGAAGACCTTGGTAGTTTTCTATCCTAGTAACTACGAAAAGGAATGAATTTACAATTATAACACCCAGAACACTCTAAGTAAAATTTTCATTTTATGTCAGTGTTTTCAATCTTCCTTTGTTCATTTTTGGTTGCTTTAGAAGAGAACAGTTATTCTTTGTCAGGTTGAGGGCATTCAAGTGAACCAAAAGGTCAATCTAATTAAAAAAGGGAAAGAACTTCAAGCCACGAGGGGAAAAAAAAGATCCAGCTAAATGCCAAGGAATTTATATTACTGAATACATGAGGTAAACAGTCAAACAATGAGATGAATGCACAAAGGTGTCAAAGATGGGGAAAAACATAGAGTCTGTGACCTTTAAATTATTACTATTTTTTATAATTAAATTGTATTTACTCCTTAAAAGAGAAACACTGCACATTAGAAACATTTAAAATATAATTAATTTTCATCATGGCTTAGTTTCAGAAACTTTTATTTTTGTCTAATGATTAGCAAAAATATTTATATTCATAAACTATTGAATAGGGAAACTTGATTAAAAAGTAGTGTCTTCTGAAAATAATTCTCTGCAGGGGCACACTTCACAATTTTAAGTTTTATCTTTACAAAAGCTGTCCATCATCTGAAACTAGTCCCCCAAAATATTGTTCAGAATGCATTGTTAAAGTTTAATTAAACCATTTCAAAAACAGATTTCAAACTCTGCAGTATTTATGGTCTGTGAAGGAAAATAAAGAAAATAGTTACAGCATATGGTAGAAGTCTATCAAGAATCACTAGTTCACCAGGGACATTACTGTCATGGTGGATTGGGAATGAGACACTCCGTTAATAACTATGTTATCAATTATATTACCTTTTATTATATGTACTGACCCACACAAACAAAGTGCTGGATCAATCCTGTCATCAACTTTTTAAAACATGCCTCTGCTTTAGAAAATCTTAGGGAAAAAAGTACAGTGTATCTGTAAACTTATAATCTCGTTTGAGTTGGCTTATCAATCAACTAAAATGTCCTTTAACTTTTTCTTAGCCAATAAATTGTTTTTAATTGAAACGAGACTGAGGATCCCTTGACCAGGGGCTAGCAGCCTTAGGCTCGTGAAAAGATTCTGAGGCAAAGCTCTGTTTTTTCTGTTGCTTTCATCCTTTCGCAGTGTCTACTCTGAGTGCAAATGTCCCAATTCCCCAGGCTCATACCAGTTCCCCTCAATGAAAAGCACTCAAGTCCTCATACCTGCACACTTGGCCAAACTCTGGCAAACTAGCTAGTTCTTACTCAGTCTCTTTTTCTTTGGTGGCTCCAGCATCCTCCATACCTGAATATTTTATCCACTGCCTTTTAGAGAGTGGAAGGGAGGGAGACAGGGTGGGAGGTTGAGGAGAAAGAGAGATGGAGAGAGAGAGATCAGTGTGAGAGTAGCACATCAATCTGGGGCCGGGGATCAAATGTGCAACCCAGGTATGTGCCCTTGACTTGGAATTAAACCTGCAACCCTTTGATGCATGGGTAGATACTGAGGAGTATTGGCCATGGCTGCTCCTAGTTCTTTTCATGTGAATATCGCTCAGATGCCTGCTGCCCATCTAGTTGTTCAATTTTTAAAGAAGCATGGATATGCTTCTGTTTTGCCTCAGAGCCTGTATAAATTCAAAGGGTGTTTACAAAGCTTGAATTACACTGGAGCCCACCACAAGCAGAACTCAGAGATAGGCTCAATTCAGACCACCACAATAAAGTGAATCTATAATAATAAAAGAATATGCTAATTAGACCGAGCAGCCGAACGACCTTCCAGACATCATTCCAGATATCCTTCTGGATGAAGTCGCAGCGGCGGGGGTCCAGGCAGAGTTGGTTAGGAGTGTTCAGGCAGGCAGTCAGGCGAGTGGTTAGGAGCCAGAGGTCCAGGATTGTGAGAGGGATATCCCGGATCCCACCCCCATGCACTGGGCCTCTAGTATTGTAATAAAACAAATCACACATGTATTTTTATTTTCCAAGGTATATTAAAGGTATGTTTACATTCTAGAGTAGTCTCCTAAGTGTGCAATAGCATTTTGTCTAATCAGTGCACATACCTTAATTTAAAAATGCTAATTGCTAAAAAATGCTAACCATCATCTGAGCCTTCAGCTAGCTATAATCTTGCTGTTGGTGAAGGGGTTTGCCTAAATGTTGAGGCTGGTTACTGATCAGGTTGGTGGTTGCTGAAGGTTGGGGTGGTGGCCATGACAATTTCTGAAAATAAGACAACAATGAGATTTTCCCTAGTGATTTACTCTTTCACAAGCCATTTCACAAGCAATGCTGTCTGACATTGCTATGCACAACAGAACTTCTTTTAAAATTAGAGTCAAAACCTCCCGCTGCTTTACCAACTAAGTTTATATAATGTTTTAAACCGTTTGTTGTCATTTCAACAAACTTCACTAGGAATAGATTTCATCTTGAGAAACCACTTCCTTTGCTCATCCAAAAGAAGCAATTTCTCATTAGTTAACGTTTTATCCTAAGATTGCAGCAATCAGTCACATCTTTACGCTCCACTTCTAATTCCAGTTCTCTTGTTATTTCCACCGTATTTGCAGTTACTTTCTCCACTGAAGTCTTGAACCTCTCAGTCATCCATGAAAGTTGGAATCAACTTCTTACAATCTTCTTTTAATGTTGATCTTTTTTGTGTGTTTCTTTGTGTTTTAAAGAAATATTTTATTTACCTTTCTTCATTTTGTATTTATTATTGACAGTATTACAGCTGTCCCCAATTTTTCCTCTCTTTGTTCCCCTCCACCCAGCCCCTGCCCTACCCCAGGCTTTACCCACACTATTGTCTGTGTCCATGGGCTATACATATATGCATATATGCATTTCAGTAAATTTCTTCCCACACCTCCCCTTTGAGATCTGTCATTCTGTTCCATGCATCCATGCCTCTGGTCTTATTTTGTTCATCAGTTAATCTTTTGCCCACTTCCCATGAATGTTCTTGATAAAATCTAGAATGATGAATGCTTTCCAGAAGGTTTTCTATTTACTTTTCCCAGATCCATCAGTGAAATCACTATCTATAGCCTTAAAAAATGTATTTCTTAAGTAATAATTGTGAAAGCCAAAATTAGTCTTTGACCCATGGGCTGCAGAATGGATGTTGTGTTCACAGGCATGAAAACAATAATAATCTCATTGTACATCTCCTTCAGAGCTCTTGATAGGCCAGGTGCATTGTCAATGAGCACTGATATTTTAAAAAGAATCTTTCCCCCCCCCCCGAGTAATAGGTCTCAACAGAGGGCTTAAAATATTCAGAAAACCATGCTGTAAACAAGTGTTCTGTCATGCAGGCTATGTTGTTCCACAGGCAAAGTATATTTAATATAATTCTTAAGGGCCCTAGTACTTTTGGAATGGTAAATGAGCACTGGCTTCAATTTAAAGTCACCAGCTTCATTAGCCTCTAACAAGAAAGTCAGCCTGTCCTTTGAAGCTTTGAAGGCAGGCATTGACTTACCTCTTGCTATGAAAACCTGAAAGTTTTTCTACATCATCAATTGTTCTTCACCTTGTACTTTTGTATAAATACAGCTTATTTACTTAAACTTCATAAACCAACCTCTGTTAGCTTCGAACTTTTCCTCTGCAGCTTTCTCACGTCTCTTAGCCTTCAAAGAATTGAAAATATTTGGGCCTTACCTTTGATTGGGCATTTGGCTTAAGGAAATATTATGGGCAGTTTTATCCAGACCACTAAAACTTTCTCCCTCTCAGCAATAGGCTGTTTTATCATTCATGTGTTCACTGGAGTAGCTTTCAATTTCCTTCAAGAATTTTTCCTTTGCACTCACAACTAGGCTGTTTGGTACAAGAGGCCTAACTTTCAGCTTATGTTGGCTTTCAACATGCCTTTCTCACTAAATTTAATCACGTCTAGCTTTTGATTTAAAGTGAGAGGTGTACTGCTGGGGAGCACATAAGACTTCTCTGGAAAGTTTTTAAGGAGCACGTTCTCTGAAAAGGGAAGTGTGTGGAAGGCTGCCTGCCCTCTTTATTGGAATTCTGACTTAGGGGACTGCCAAAGAAGGTGGTGCTCCTAATTATTCCTTGACCTTTCCAAACAAATCTGTGCATGAGCAGAACCCCAGGTATTTACCGGAATCCTTATGCTTAGTCTTCTGCATGTCCTTGCTTCAAAGACACTACAAACACATGTGTCCTCCCAAGATTACTTACTCTACTGATTGTATCTAAAAGATAAACTTTATCTCAAACTGCTGCTACAATAAAAGCCTAAAGGCAGGCAATGGAAGCTGTCTGGTTCCTTTAGCCAGGCAGTCCCTTAACCCTCTCTTTCACAGCAAACAGTTGTATCAGAGTAATCTATTCATCCATTGCTCAGGGTCGGCTGGTCAGCCCCGGCAGTGTGCAATACTTGTTTTCACTTGAACACTTACTGGCCATTATAGAATTGTTAATTGGCCTAATTCCAATATGTTATGTCTCAGAGAATTGAGAGGCTGAGAAGAGGGGAGGAGGGATACAAGGAAACTGCCATTAGGTGTAGCAGTTAGAACACACATTATCAATTATGTCCACTGCTATGTGCGGGTACAATTTATGGAACCCCAAAACAATGACAGTAGTAGCATCAAAGATTACTGATCACAGAACACCATAACAATAATAGTAACAATGAAAAAGTTTGAAATATTTGGAGAATTACCAAATGTAAAACAGATACGAAATGAGCAAATGCTGATGGAAACATATGGTACTGATAGACTTGTTCAGTACATGGTTGTCACAAACCTTCCATTAGTGAAAAATGCATATCTGTGAAGCACAATAACTCAAAGTGCAATAAAGCAAGGTATGCCTGCTCCCAAGAAACCAGAAACACCAATCAGAAAGGATATATGCACCCCTATGTTCACAGCAGCACAATTTACCATAGCTAGGATTTGGAAACAGCCTAAGTGCCCATCAGCAGATGAGTGGATTAAAAACCAGTGGTACATCTACACAATGGAATACTATGCTGCTGTAAAAAAGAAGGAACGCTTACCATTTGCAACAGCATGGATGGACCTGGAGAGCATTATGCTAAGCAAAATAAGCCAGTCAGAGAAAGATACATATCACCTGATCTCACTCATTTGTGGAATATAATGAATAATATAAACTGATGACAAAAATAGATACAGAGACAGAGAAACACCAAACAGACCGTCAAACCACAGAGGGAAGACAGGGGGTGGGGGGAGGAAGAGAACAACCAAAGGACTTGAATGCATGCATATTAGCATAACCAATGGACACGGACACTGGGGCAGTGGGGGCTTATCCTGGGGGGTGGGAGTGGCCGGGGAAGGGTTGATGGAGAAAAAAGGAGACATATGTAATACCTTAAACAAACAACAACAACAACAAAATAACAAGGTATACTGTATCTCTCTTAGTATTTGTTGCTTTGAGCTACTGATTGCACGTAAGAACCAGCCATTTTGGTGGTATTAATAAGCCCTAAACTAGTCATGTTTTTATTGAGTGGGTTTTGTCCTAGTCCTATCTACTGTATCACTTCCTCTGCTAGATTGGTAAGTATTGTCAAAGTACAGTACTAGTATTATCATATATTCTGCTGATAATTCCAGTTTTAAGGCATAACCAACTCTCATTCTCACTAAAAATAGAAAATCAATCATAATGTGGTTCTGCATGTAGGCCTTGTCAGTTACTCTCTACATTACAGACTTATATAAAAACATTTCTGAGAGGGCATTTTTCACAGAAAGTTGCTTTTAAATGCCAACAAAATAAAAATCAAAGGATTAAAAAATAATTTGACTAGTAATATATTTCCTATGTTCATTTTAATTTGGAAATTAAATCTCTTAATCTTCCATAACATATTCTAAAGACATGTATAATTTTCAAAGATAGAACCATGTCTATAAAATATTTTATGTAAGCTAATATAAACATGTGAATACATGATAAATTGGTTATGGTTCAGTAAATTTCTCAAAAAACAGAATATTGTCTTTTAAAGAAATCTATTGCTATTCACTTTTCACTCAAGTCTACTGGAGAGCTTCTAGAGCTACCACTTTGCTGTGAAAGTGCTGAGAAATTCGTAATTCCCTCTGAGCAGGATTAAGTTATCACAGGCCTCAAAAACAAGCACAATAACAAGGAGGCAGAATCACAATAGGGCTAGTTTGCAGTAACACAATATATTTTTTACACGGCGGTACCTGTGCTTAGATAGTGATTTTCTCTAAATCTTTATCAACAGTCTAAATATTCATTGACTTGTAAACTGTAAAAGTATCCTAAAGAATTAAAGAGGCTTGATGACTTGGAATATAAGATTACTTTTATCTCCACTCACTACAGATTTTCTTATACTCCTTTCTTGCAGAAATGCTTATTGAATATAATGGAATACCTTGACTATAACCACAACACAAGTAAAGATATGAATCCATGATAATACTGAAATATAGTTTTAATTTTTCAATAGATTCTAATATTTGGGCAGATACTATACATGAAGCAGTAATACAAAGATACAAAATAACTTCCCTTGAGTATTTTCTTTCACCATCTTTTATCTCCAATACCTCATACCCATATGCAGCCAATGTATATGTGTGTATCTATTGATAATATTTTCAATGGGTCCATGAACTTAATGTTGTGAAGTTCCAGATTGGACTAGTCAAAAAGCTGACTCACTTTTATAGTATTACAGTAAGCAGAAGCATTTATGATACAGGTAGTATGAGATTATTACTATTGTAATATTAATATTCCTTCATGGCATAACCTGAATGACATATTAGCTTTCTGTTTTTCCCTGATTTATACTTTAAAATCTACCTTCTAAAAGAGAAACACTGACATTCTGTTTAGACAAGGCACTAAGAGAACCAAATTATAATTTGTCAATGTCTTGGTAACTATGGGCCAGAGTAGGGGGAATTGGCATTTTAATACAGCAGACTTGCATACATCAATGGCATTTGGAATAAATATTCCTAATGTCAGATATGATTAGCTCTTGGTATACAGAAACCCCACTCCCAAAGGCACCTTTTCCAATGTTTTTCTTTCTAAGTTTCTACACCACCATGCTTTTATCTGATACAGATGCTCTTTTTTTAGATGTATTAACAACTTTAATAGAATTGTACCTAAATCATTCTCTATCTGGTCTTGGCACTATTCAGCCTCCTAAGGAAGTTGTTTCTTCCTATGATTACCATTTTGTGTGATTATAGTTTAACTCATACTTCCATTACATTTATGGTCTTCCTAATACCCTACTACCCTACATCTATAATTGTGTGTCTAAATATGTGTATTGTGAGTATATGATATCATGATTTCTTATCCAGGAAATTACTTCTAAGATGAAAGTAGAAAAAAGTAACAAAAACTTCCTCCTTTTCTCATATCTGTCACATAGGCAAGATGAGAATGTTTAATCCTGCAACATCTATTGTTGATGAAAACATTTCTTTCTATCGATAGAAAGCTACCATGTGACATTAAATATTTTTAAAAGGAGCTGTACTTAAATATTTTCTTGACCTTCCTTTCCTTAAAAAAAATCACACATCTCAGGAAATACAGTGTTTTTCTCACTTCCCAAGATCTAATTTTCTTTTAATATTTCTTTACATTTATCTGTCTACTATAAATTTTGTCACCACAGCGGGGGTGATTTACATTTATATGCAAGACTGACATTTTACAAATACAGAAATTGAGGCACAGAATTGACAAGCCTTTTGGGGTTGATGATTTGCCAACAGTGCATCAGGAACATATGTGCTTCTCCAAGGTTTGGCTTATTAAACCAAATCAGAGTTCTAGTAGTACTAGTATATTCTCCGATTTCTAGAATGGCATAGCTAATTTTTCCTTTTTCAGCTTTTATCTAGTTTTCAACCTATAGAAATATTGAGGAAATGTCTTAATAGATGATAAATAATTGTCACATATTATACTTCTAGACGCTTTATTTCTTTGGAATTCCTACTAATCTCCCAGATTTGCTTATTTCTTTTGCCATAAGTTCTATTAGTAATAACAGCCAATCTTTGGCTTTTCTTGTCATTTGCACTACTTTAGAGCCTTTTTGAGGGATACCACTTCAGATGTGCAGAAACTACAAAACAGAGGTCACACTCTTTGGAAGTTCCAGATGAAAGGCCTGTAGATCCACATATCCCGTACTTACATGTGCAGCAGCTCCTAAATCCACTTCTGAGTTTTTGATAAGTGATGAGGAAAGGGCTGTAAGGAGAGGAACAACATTGTATCTTCCATGGGTCTGTAAACTAAAATCCTAAATGTACTAAGTGTACGTCCCTACTGCAGCAAATATATTATACATTGAAACCAGCATACATCACATCATTTATGAATAGGTAGTGTGAGATTATTACTATTGTAATAATAATATCCCTTCACAGCATAATCTGAATGATATAGTAACTTTCTGAAAATGTTATCAGTAACATGTAATTTTGAATTTTACACAAGTAACTTACTTTACTGATATCAACATTTAAAGATCACACAAAATAAAACCACAATTACAGGAAAATTTGAAAAGTAGACAAAAGTATATTTAAATAAAGAACTAGGGAGAAATATATATATATATATTTTATTTCAAACTTATTTTTCTAAGCAGTTTTCTTTTAGAAAAGAATCAAATATTGAAGATGAAAGTATCTATAGCATTCTAGTTATAATAATTTACTTTGAGTTAAAAATCAATGCTGGTATTGAGCTAATAAATATCACTTCATAGTACATATTTTGCTTTGTAAAGGATACTTTATAAAAGAAGGGGGAGATTTAATACTTTCAACAATAAAGTTTTTTAAATTAATTAATATTTTATTTTGAGATTTTAAAAAAAGGCAGCTATAGAATTAATTTGGAATAATGAAAAAACAAAGATAACCAAATTTCTAGTGATATTTATAGGTAACAAAAATTAAGATAATAATATCATTAATGTTAACAAATTGTGTTATTCTGGCTTTACAGAAAATAACAATCTAAAATTTTTTAAATCAGTAACTTAAAACATCTTAAAGTTGTCCAGGATATGACATGATGAACTAAAGTTCTGACTCCCCAATTTTTAGGCAAAATGTTATAGAGGATAGTAGAGGGCAACCTAAACTTCTGTAAAACAATCCATTATTTCTACTAATCTGTAGAACTCTTAAAGCAATTTGATTTAGGAGCAAATTCCAACTCAATCTCTTAAAAGTTCACAATATCCATTAACTGACTGAAAAAGTAGCTTTTAAAAATGCTTTTATGTTTCAATCAAAATGACAGAAAAATGTGATATAGTTGTAGACAAGGCATAAACAGTGAATTTTCAATTGTTCTTTAGATCATGAGACATTCAAGAGATTTCTATAACTAATGATTATCATAATTGGCAAGTTCCAATTTCTCTGTTTGCAAAACAAACAGCTTGCATTTTGAATTAGAGATGTTGGTAGAGAAATAACAGTTTTGACTATGAAAACCTGCTAATGAAAGCTACTACTTCATGCTCAATGCATAGAAATTGCTTAACTACTGCACTAAATTGATATTTTCATACCACAGAGCTTCATAATGATACCAAAGAATGCAATTCATAGCTTAGCAATTTTTCTTAAACATCTAGTTTTGAATGAAGAAAACAGCTGGACAAGATAACAGAAATTGTGTTAGTGAATATGCACAATAAATGTAAAACTAGGTGTTTTTCATTTATGATCCAAATTTCAGGTACATAAAGATTTATTCTCCTAGAAACATAGAGTTAATCATCAATCCAACAGAAATATTAAAAAGTAATCCGATACTAAATAAAAATTAACATAAACTATGAGATGATATATGGAAATGTTATTATCAAACTTTGGTTGGCATGAAACTATATACCACATCTATGCACTGTCTAAAAATTGCCTACATGGCGATATAGGCAGACGCGTCCCAGGTCGTGTCCTGGAGCAAATGGAGTAAGCAGCTGAAACTAATAACACTCACCCCGAATTGGCGAAATTGCTCAGCTGGTGAGACGGTTTGCAGCGGGGAAGGGCAGAACTCCCCTGGAAAGGTAAAAAAAAAACCCAGGGATTTGGGCAGGAATGTGTGCCAGACCTCTGAGCCCAGAGGGTCGGAGGGAGACCCACTGGCAGACAGCCGCGTCCCTTGGGACAGGCACAGACCCTGACTGGGGAAAGGAGATCTTCGGGATTCCTGGCTCCACCGGGGGT